>NW_027142286.1:0-600000 GCF_036365525.1 Heterodontus francisci
TTTGCCTCCTCCTCTTCATTCTCCTCCACAATGCTCTCCCTACCCTCTTCATTCCCCTCCTACTCCCTCTCCCTCCCCCTCTTTATTCCCCTCCAGCTCCCTCTGCCTCCTCCTCTTCATCCCCTCCATCACACCCTCCCTCCACCTCTTCATTCCCCTCCCCCTCCCTTCCCTATCCCTTCACCTCTGCCCTCCCCCTCTTCATTCACCTCAACATCCCCCTCCCTCCCCCTCTTCATTCCCCTCCTACTCCCCTCCCTCTTCATTCCCCTCAACCTACCCCTCCCTGCCCCGCTTCATTTCCTCCACCTCCCTCTCCCTCCCCCTCTTCATTCCCCTCCACCTTCCCCTGCCTCCTCCTCTTCATTCCCTCGACAACGCCCTCTCTCCCCCTCTTCATTCCCCTCCCCCTCCTCCCGTCTCCCTTCCCCTCTGCCCTCCCCCTCTTCATTTATCTCCCCTTCCCTTATTCATTCCCATCCCCCTCTTCATTCCGCTCCACTTTTCTCCACTTCATTCCCCACTCCTCCAACTCTTCATTCCCCTCCCCACCCCCTATTCATTGCCCTTCCCACCCCTCGCCCGCTTCATTCCCCTCCCCTCCCTCCTTCTCTTCATTCCCATCCCCTCCCCCTCTCCATTAACCCTCCCCATCGTCATTCCCCTACCCTCCCCTCTTCGTCGCACACCCCTGTCCTCCCCGCCCTCCCCCTCTTTGTTCCCTCCCCTCCCCACCCCCTCTTCATTCCGCTCCCCTTCGCTCCCCCTTCATTGCTCGCCCCTGCCCTCCCATTCCCCGCTTCATTCCCGACCATCGCCCCCTCCCTTCCCCTCTTCATTCCCCTCCCACTCCTACTCCCACCCCCTCTTCATTCCCCTTCCCTCCCCCTCATCATTCCCCTCCACACCCCCTGTTCATTCCCCTCCCATCCCCCTCTACATTCCCCTCCACCACCCCCTTGCTCCTCCTCTTCTTTCCCCTCCACCTCCCCATCCCCTCATCATTCCCCTCCCTCCCCCTCTTCATTCCCCTTCCCTCCCCTTCTTCATTCCCCTCCACCTCCCTCTCCCTCTGTCTCTTCATTCCCCTACACCTCCCCTCCCTACCCCACTTCATTCCCCTACACATCCCCATCACTCCCCCTCTGCATTCAGCAGCAACAACCCTCCCTCCCGCTCTTCATTCACCACCCTCCCCCCTTCACTCCTCTCCAGCACCCCCTCCCTCCGCCTCTCCATTCCCCTCAATCTGCCCCTTTTTCCCCCTCTTTATTGCCCTCCACCTCCCCATCCCATCCCTCTTCATTCCTCTCCAACTTCCCCTCCCTCCCACTCTTCATTCCCCTCTACCTACCCCTCCCTCCCCCACTTCATTTCCCTCCACCTCCCTCTCCCTCCCCCTCTTCATTTCCCTCCACCTTCCCCTGCCTCCTCCTCTTCATTCCCCTCGACAACGCCCTCCCTCCCACTCTTCATTCCCCTCCACCTCCCTCTCCCTCCCCCTCTTCATTCACCTCCGGCTCCCCATGCCTCCTCCTCTTCATCCCCTTCACCACACCCTCCCTCCCCCTCTTCATTCCGATCGCCCTCTTTATTCCGCTCCGCTTTTCCCCTCTTCATTCCCCACACCTCCAACTCTTCATTCCCCTCCCCACCCCCTATTCATTGCCCTCCCTCCCCTCGCCCGCTTCATTCCCCTCCCCTCCCTCCTTCTCTTCTTCCCATCCCCTCCCCCTCTCCATTCACCCTCCCCATCTTCATTCATCTACCCTCCCCTCTTCGTCGGCCACCCCTGCCCTCCCCGCCCTCCCCCACTTTGTTCCCTCCCCTCCCCGCCCCCTCTTCATTCCCTTCCACTTCCCTCCCCCTCTTCATTGCTCTCCCCTCGCCTCCCGTCCCCCGCTTCATTCCCGTCCATCGCCCCCACCCTTCTCCTCTTCATTCCCCTCCCACTCCTACTCCCACACACTCATCATTCCCCTCCCATCCCCCTCTTCATTCCCCTCCCCACCCCCTGTTCATTCCCCTCCCATCCCCCTCTACATTCCTCTCTACTCCCCCTCCACTCCCCCTCTTCATTGCAATTCCCTCCCACCCCCTCTTCATTGCCTCCCCTCTCCTCCCCCTCTTCATTCCCGTCCCCTTCCACCTTCTCTCCATTCCCTTCCTCTCCCCCTCTTCATTCCCCTCCCCTCCCTCCTTCTCTCCATTCCCCTCCACGCCCTCTCTTCATTCCACACCCCTCCCCCTCTTCATTCCCCTCCCCACACTCTCCCCCTTCAATGCCCTCCCCCTGCCTCCCCATCTTCATTCCCCTCCACCACACCCTCCCTCCCCCACATCATTCCCCTCCACAAACCCCTCCCTCCCCCTCTTCTTCTCCTCTCCACCTCCCCCACCCTACCCCCCTTCAAGCCCCACTACCACCACCTCCCTCCCCTCTTCATTCACCACCCCTCCCCGTCCCTCCCCTCTTCATTTCGCACCACCTCCCCCACCCTCCCCCTCTTCATTCCCCTCCACAAACCCCTCCCTCACGCTCTTCATTCCCCTCCAACTCCCCCTCCGTCCCCCTCTTCATTTCCCTGCACCTACCGCACCCTCCACCTCTTCATTCCCCACCACTACCTCCTCCCTCCACCTCTTCATTCCCCTAAACAACTCCCTCCCATGCCCAATTCATTCCCCTCCACCACACCCTCCCTCCCCCTCTTTATTCCCGTCCGCCTCCCCCTCCCTCCCCCTCTTCATTTCCTTCCACCACACCCTCACTCCTCCTCTTCTTTCCCCTCCACCTCCCCATTCCCTCTTAATTCCCCATCCCTCCCCCTCTTTATTCTCCATCCCTCCCCTTCTTCATTCCCCCACCTCCTCTTCCCTCCGTCTCTTCATTCCCCTACACCTCCCCATCCCTCCCCATCTTCATTGCCTACACCTCCCCATCACTCCCACTCTTCATTTAGCAGCAACTGCCCCTCCCTCCCCCTCTTCATTCACCTCCCTCCCCCCTTCATTCCCCTCCAGCTCCCCTCGCTCCCCCTCTTCCTTCCCCTCCACCTCCCCTCCCTCCCCATCTTCATTCCCCTTCACCTCCCACACTCTCCCCCTCTTCATTCCCCTCCAACACCCCTTTCCTCTCCCTCATCGTTCCCTCCACCTACCCCTCCCTCCCACTCTTCATTCCCCTCCTCAAACCCTTCCCTCCCCCTCTTCTTCTCCCCTCCACCTCCCTCAGCCTCCCTCTCTTCATTCCGCTCTCCACCCCCTGTTCATTCCCCTCCCATCCCCCTCTACAGTAAACTCCACTTCCCCTACCACCCCCTCTTCATTGCCCTCCCCTCCCCTCCCCCTCTTCATTGCCTTCCCCTCCCTTCCCCCTCTTCATACCCCTGCCCGCCCCCCTTCTCTCCATTCCCCTCCACTCCCCATCTTCATTCCCCTCCATTCCCCTCTTCATTCCCCTCCCCACCCCCTCTTCATTGCCCTCCCCACCCTTCCTCCTCCTCATTCCACTCCCCTCCCTCCTTCTCTCCATACCCTTCCCCTCCCCCTCTTCATTCCCCTCCCCACACTTCCCCTCTACAATGCCCTCCCCCTGCCTCCCCATCTTCATTCCCCTCCACCAACCCCTCCCTCCCACTCATCATTCCCCTCCTCAAACCCTTCCCTCCCCATCTTCTTCTCCCCTCCACCTCTTCCTCCCTCCACCTCCCCCACCCTCCCCCTCTTCAAGCCACTCACCACCCTTCCATCCTCCTCTTCATACCCCTCAACATTCCCCTCCCCCTCTTCATTCACCACCCCTCCCCTCCGCTCCTTCTTCATTTCGCTCCACCTCCCCCTTCCTCCCCTCTTCATTCCCCTCCACTACCCCACCCTCATCCTCTTCATTCCCCTCCAACTCCCCCTCCCTCCCCCTTTTCATTTCCTTGCACTACCCTCCCTCCCCTCTTCATTCCCCTCCATCACCCCATCTCTCCGTCTCTCCATTCCCTCCAACACCCCCTCCCTCCCCTCTTCTTTCCACTCAACCACCCATCCCTCCACCTCTTCATTACTCTCCACCAACCCCTCCCATCCCCTCTTCATTTCCATCCACCACCCCTCCCTCCCCTCTTCATTCCCCTA
Organism: Heterodontus francisci; assembly: GCF_036365525.1. Taxonomy (NCBI): domain Eukaryota; kingdom Metazoa; phylum Chordata; class Chondrichthyes; order Heterodontiformes; family Heterodontidae; genus Heterodontus; species Heterodontus francisci. The sequence continues at coordinate 4,129 of NW_027142286.1, forward strand.
TACCTCCCACTCCGTCCCCCCTTCATTCCCCTCACCACCCCTCCCTCACCCTCATCATTCCCCTCCACCAACCCCTTCCGCCCATTCTACATACCCCTCCACCACACCTCCCTCCCACTCTTCATTCCCCTCCACTCCCCCTCTTCATTCCCCTCCCCACCCACTCTTCATTGCCCTCCCCTCCCTTCCCCCTCCTCATTCCCCTCCGCTCCCCTCTTCTCTCCTTACCCTTCCCCTCCCCCTCTTCATTCCCCTCCCCACACTTCCCCTCTTCAATGTCCTCCCCTGCCTCCCATCTTCATTCCCCTCCACCAACCCCTCCCTCCCACTCATCATCCCCCTCCTCAAACCCTTCCTTCCCCATCTTCTTCTTCCCTCCACCTCCCCCACCCTCCACCTCTTCAAGCCCCTCCAGCACCCCTTCCATCCTCCTCTCATACGCTCAGCATTCCCCTCCCCCTCTTCATTTCCTCCACCACCTCCTCCCTACCCCTCTTCATTCACCACCCCTCCTCCGCCCTCCCTTCTTCATTTCGCTCCACCTCCCCTCCCTCCCTCTTCATTCCCCTCCACTACCCCCACCCTCATCACTTCATTCCCCTCCAACTCCCCCTCCCTCCCCCTTTTCATTTCCCTGCACCTACCCCTCCCTCCCCCTCTTCATTCCCCTCCATCACCCCATCCCTCCGTCTCTTCATTCACCTCCACCAAACCCTCCCTCCCCCTCTTCTTTCCCCACAACCACCCAACCCTCCGACTCTTCATTAATCTCCACCAATCCCTCCCATCCTCTCTTCATTCCCATCCACCACCCCTCCCTCCCTCTTCATTCCCCTCCACCACCCCCTCCCTGACCTCTACATTACCCTCCACCACCCCTCCCTGACCCTCTTCATTCCCCCCAACCTCCTCCCTCCACCTCTTCATTCCCCTCAACATTCCGTCCCCCTCTTCATTCCCCTCCACAACCCCCTCCCTCCCCCTCTTCATTCCCCTCCGCCTCCCCATGCCTCCCCCTCTTCGTTCCCCTCCAGGTCTCCCTCCCTCCCCCTACACAATCCCTCCCCTCCCTCCTCCTCTTCATTGATATTCACCTCCCCTTTCCCTCCCTTCATTACCCTACAGCACCCCCTCCCTCACCCTCTTCATTCCCCTCCACCACCCCTCCCTCCCCCTCATCATTCCCCTCCACCAACCCTCCCGCCCATTCTGCATACCCCTCCACCACACCTCCCTCCCACTCTTCATTCCCCTCCAGCTCCCCTTCCCTCCAGCTGCCTGTTCCCCTCCACTTCCCCCTTTCTCTCCCTTTTCATTCCCCTCCACCACCCCATCCCTCTTCCTCTTAATTCCCCTCCACCACCCCTCCCTTCCCCTCATCATCGCCTCCACCAACCCCTTCCGCCCATTCTACATACCCCTCCACCACACCTCCCTCCAACTCTTCATTCCCCTCCTCCACCCTCTCCCTCCACCACTTCATTCCCCTCGATTACCCATTCCTCCCCCTCTTCATTCCCCTCCACCTCCCCTTCCCTCCCCCTCTTTATTCCCTCCACAACGCCTCCCGCCCCCTCTTCTTTCCACTCCTGCTCCCCCTCCCCTCCCCCTCTTCATTCACCTCCACCACCCCCTCCATCCCCCTCTTCATACCCCTCAACATACCCCTCCCACTCTTCATTCCCCTCACCCTCCCCGTCCCACGCCCTCTTGATTCCCCTCCACCACCCTCTCACTGCACCACTACATTCCCTCAACTACCATTTCTGTCCCCTCTTCATTCCCCTCCGCCACCCCCTTTCATCCCCTCTTCATTCCCCTCCGCAACCTCTCCCTCCCCTCTTCTTTCCCATCCACCTCTCCCCTCCCTCCCCCTCTTCATTCACCTCCACCACCCCCTCCATCCCCCTCTTCATACCGCTCACCATCCCCCTCCACCTCTTAATTCCCCTCACATCCCCACCCGCCCCATTTTCATATGCCCTCCACCTGCACCTCCCTCCCCTTCTTCATTCCCTCCACCACCTCCACCCACCCCCTCTTCATTCCCCTCCACCTCCCCCTCCCTCCCCGTTTCCATTTCCCTCCACATCCAATCCCTCCCCCTCTTCATTCCACTCCACCACCTCCTCCCTCCACCTCTTCTTTCTCCTCCACCTCCCCCTCCCTCCCCTACTTCTGTCCCCTCTACCACGCGCCCTCCCTCCCCCTCTTAATTCCCTTCCAAATACCCCTCCCACCACCTCTTCATTCCACTCCACCTCAACCTCCCTCCACCTCTTCATTCCCCTCCACCGCCCCCCTTGCTCCTCCGCTTCTTTCCACTCACACCTCCCCTTCCCCTCTTCGTTCCCCTCCCTCCCCTTCTTCATTCCCCTTCCCTCCCCTTCTTCATTCCCCTCCACCTCCCCCTCCCTCTGTCTCTTATTCCCCTCCACCTCCCCATCACTTCCCCTCTTCATTCAGCAGCAACAACCCCTCCCTCCCCCTCTTCATTCACCACCCTCCCTCCTTCACTCCCCTCCAGCACCCCCTCCCTCCCCCTCTTCATTCTCCTCCTTCTCCCACTCCCTCCCCCTCTTCATTCCTTCCACCACCCACTACCCCCACTTCATTCCCATCCATCACCCCATGCCTCTCCCCTTCATTCCCCTCCACCACCCACTCCCTCCCCCTCTTCTTTTCCCTCCACCACAGATACCTCCCCATCTTCATTACTCTTCACCACGCCCTCCCAACCCCTCTTCATTCCCATCACAACCCAATCCCTCCCCTCTTCATTCCTCACCAAAATCCCCTCCCCCCGCCTCTTCGTACCCTCTACCTCCCCTTCCCTCCCCCTCTTCATTCACCTCAGCATCCCCTCCCTCCCCCTCTTCATGCCCCTCAACCTACCCCTCCCTCTCCTGCTTCATTCCCCTCCAACTCCCTCTCCCTCCCCCTCTTCATTCCCCTCCATCTTCCCCTGCCTCCTCCTCTTCATTCCCCTCGACAACGCCCTCCCTCACACTCTTCATTCCCCACCACCTCCCTCTCCCTCCCCCTCTTCATTCCCCTCCAGCTCCCCCTGCCTCCTCCTCATCATCCCCTCCACCACACCTCGTCCCCCTCATCTTTCCCCTCCCGCTCCCTCCCCTATCCCTTCCCCTCTGCCCTCCCCCTCTTCATTCATCTCCCCTACCCCTCTTCATTCCCCACACCTCCAACTCTTCATTCCCCTCCCCACCCCCTATTCATTGCCCTCCCCTCCCTCGCCCGCTTCATTCCCCTCCCCTCCCTCCTCTTCATTCCCATCCTCTCCCCCTCTCCATTCGCCCTCCCCATCTTCATTCCCTACCACTCCCCTCTTCGTCGCCCACCCCTGCCCTCCCAGCCCTACCCCTCTTTCTTCACTCCCCTCCCCGCCCCCTCTTCATTCCCTTCCCCTTCCCTCCCCCTCTTCATTGCTCTCCCCCACCCCTCCCGTCTTCTCTTCATTCCCCTCCCCACACCCTGTTCATTCCCCTCCCATCCCCCTCTACATTCTCCTTCACTCCCCCTCCCACTCCCTCTTCATTGCAATTCCACCCCACCCCCTCTTCATTGCCTTCCCCTCCCTCCCCTCTTCATTCCCCTCCCCGCCCTCCTTCTCTCCATTCCCCTCCACTCCCCATCTTCATTCCCCTCCCTTCCCTCTCTTCATTCCCCTCCCCATCCCATCTTCATTGCCCTCCCCTCCCCTCCCCCTCTTCATTCCCCTCCCCTCCCACCTTCTCTCCATTCCCTTCCTTTCCCCCCTCTTCATTCCCCTCCCTCCCTCCTTCTCTCCATTCCCTTCCACTCCCCCTCTTCATTCCACTCCCCTCCCCCTCTTCATTCCCCTCCCCACACTCCCCCTCTTCAATGCCCACCCCCTGCCTCCCCATCTTCATTCCCCTCCACAAACCCATCCCTCCCCCTCTTCTACTCCCCTCCACCTCCCCCACCCTCCCACTCTTCAGGTACCTCCATCACCACCTCCATCCCCCAATTCATAGCTCTCAACATTCCCCTCCCCTCTTCATTTCCCTCCATCACCCCATCTCTCCCCCTCTTCATTCAAATAAAAACCCTCCACATCCCTCCCCTCTTCATTTCGCTCCACCTCGCCCTCCTCCCCCTCTTCATTCCCCTCCACAACCCCCTCCCTCACCCTCTTCATTCCCCTCCAACACTCCCTCCCTCCCCCTCTTCATTTCCCTCCACCACCTCCTCTCTCCCCCTCTCATTCACCAACCCTCCCCTCCCTCCCCTCTTCATTTCTCTCCCCTCCCTCCCCCTCTTCATTCCCCTCCACCACTTCCTCCCTCTACCTCTTCATTCCCCTCCACCACTTCCTCCCTCCTCCTCTTCATTCCCCTCCACAACCCCCTCCCACACTCCATTCATTCCCCTCCTCCACCCCCTCCCTCCCCCTCTTCATTCCCTTCCAACTCCCCTCCCTCCAGCTCTTCATTCCACTCCACATCCCACTCCCTCCCTCTCTTTATCCCGTCCGCCTCCCCCTCCCTCCCACTCTTCATTTCCCTCCACCACCCCTCGCTCCTCCTATTCTTTCCCCTCCACATCCAACATCCCCTCTTCATTCCCCATCCCTCCCCCTCTTCAGTCCCTATTCCTCCCCTTATTCATTCACCCCCCACCTGCACCTCCCTTCGTCTCTTCATTCCCCTACACCTCCCCCTCCCTCCCCATCTTCATTGCCTACACCTCCCCATCACTCCCCCTCCACATTCAGAAGCAACTCCCCTCCCTCCCCCTCTTCATTCACCTCACTCCCCTTCATTCCCCTCCAGCACCCCTCGCTCCCCCTCTTCATTCCCCTCCACATCCCCCTCCCACACTCTCTCCCTCTTCATTCCCCTCCAACACCCCTTTCCTCTCCCTCATCATTCCCCTCCACATACCCCTCCCTCCCCATCTTCATTCCCCTCCACCACCCCTTCCAAACCCTCTTCATAAACCTCAACAGTCCGATTCAGCTCTTCATTCCCCTCCACCACCTCCTTCCTCCCCCTCTTCATTCCCCTCCCCTCCCTCCCCCTCTTCATTCCCCTCCACCACCCCTCCCTCCACCTCTTCATTGCCTACACCTCCCCCTCCCCCTCCCTCCCCCTCTTCATTCCCTTCCACCACCTCCTCCCTCCCCCTCTTCATTCCCCTCCCCTCCCTCCCCCTTTCCATTCCACTCCACCACACCTCCCTCCCCTGTTCATTCCCCTCCCCTCCCCTTCCCTCCCCTCTTCACTGCCATCCACCTCCCCCTCCCACCCCCTCTTCATTCCACTCCACCACTCCCTCGCCCCTCTTTATTCCCATCCATCAGCCCATGCCTCCCCCCTTCTTCCCCTCCACCATCCATCCCACCCCCTCTTCATTCCCCTACCCCTCCCCCTTCATCCCCCTCTTCATTCCCCTCCGCCTCCCCCTCCATCCGCCTCTTTAATCCCCTCCCCTCCGCCTCACTCCCCTCCTCATTGCCCTGCACCACCCACTCCCTCCCCCTCTTCTTTTTCCTCCACCACACATCACTCCCCCTCTTCATTATTCTCCACCACCCCATACCACCCCCTATTCATTCCCAGCCACCCCCTCCCTCCCCTCTTCATTCCTCACCAAAACCCCTCCCTCCGCCTCTTCATACCCCTCCCTCCCCGTCTTGATTCACATCAACCTCCCCCTGCCTCCTCCTCTTCATTCCCCTCCACGACCCCCTCCCTCCCCTTCTTCATTCCCCTCCACCTCCCCCTCCCTCCACCTCTTCACTCCCTCCACCACCCCTTCCCTCCCCATCTTCATTCCCCTCCCCTCCCTCCCCTCTCCCTTCCCCTCTGCCCTCCCCTCTTCATTCATTTCCCCTAGCCCTCTTCATTCCTCTTCCCCTCTTCATTCCCCTCCCCCTCGCCTCCCCCTCTTCATTCCACTCCGCTTTCCCCTCTTCATTCCCCACACCTCCCCCACTTCATTCCCCTCCCCACCCCCTATACATTGCCCTCCCCAAACCGCCCCCACTTCATTCCCCTCCCCTCCCTCCTTCTCTTCATTCCCATCCCCTCCCCCTCTCCATTCCCGTCCCCGCCCTCCTTCTCTTCATTCCCATCCCCTCCCCCTCTCCATTCCCCCCTAACCCTCTTCATTCCCCTCCCCTCCCTCCCCCTCTTCATTCCCCTCGCCATCCCCTATACATTGCCCTCCACTCCCATCGCCCTCCATTCCCCTCCCCTCCCTCCTTCTCTTCATTTCCATCCCCTCTCACTCTCCATTCCCCCTAACCCTCTTCATTCCCCTCCCCTCCCCCCCTCTTCAATGCCATCCCCCTCCCTCCCCATCTTCAATCCCCTACCCCCACTTCGTCGCCCTCCCCTGCCCTCCCCGCCCTCCCCCTCTTCGTTCCCCTCCCCCTCCCCTCCTCATTCCCCTCCCCTTCCCTCCCGCTCTTCATTGCATTCCCCTCCCCTCCCGTCCCCCGCTTCATTCCTGTCCATCCCCCCTCCCTTCCCCTCTGCATTCCCCTACCACTCCTACTCCCACCCCTCTTCATTCCCCTCCCCTCCCCCTCTTTTTTCCCCTCCCCACCCCCTGTTAATTCCCTTCCCATCCCCCTCTACATTCCCCTCCACCACCCCCTCCCTCCCCATCTTCATTGCCTCCGCTCCCCACCCCCTGTTAATTCCCCTCCTCTCCCCCTCTTCCTTCCCCTCCCCGCCCTCCTTTTCTCCATTCCCTCCACTCCCCAACTTAATTCCCCTCCCCTCTTCATTCCCCTCCCCTCCCCCTCTTCAATGCCCTCCCCTTCCTCCTTTTCTCCATTCCATTCACCTCCCCCTCTTCATTCCCCTCCCGACACTCCCACTCTTCCCTACCGCACTCCCTCCCCCACTCCCCTCCCCCATACTCCACTCGCACACTCCCCTCCCCCACTCCACTTTCTACTCCCCAAACCTCTCCCCCACTCCTGTCCCCAATTCCCCAAACCTCTCCCCCACTCCCATTCGCACTCCCCTCCCCCATTCCCCTCCACTCCACCACTCCCCTCCCCAATCCCCACCATCACTCAACTCCCACACTCCACTCCCATACTCCCCTTCACTCTCCCCTCCCCCACAACCCTGTGCACTCCACTCCCGAAATCCCCTCCTCACTCCACTCCCACATTCCACCCCCGCACTGCCGTCCCCACTACCCTTCCCACTCCCCTCCCCCTTTCCCCTCCACTCCCCACTGCACTCCCATACTCCCCTCCCACACTCCCCTCCAAAACCTCCCTCCCTACTCCCCACCAAACTCCCCTCCACCACTCCCCTCCACCACTCCCCTCCACCACTCCCCTCCCTCCCAAATTCTCCACTCCCACACTCCCCTCCTCACTCCACTCCCACACTACCCTACCACTCCCTTCCCACACCTCTCCCTCATTTCCCTTCACTCCAACACTCCCCTGCACATTCCCCTCCCCCACACCCCTCTGCACTGTACTCCCACTCTCCACTCCTAACTCCACTCCCACACTCTATTCCCATCTCCCCACTGCCGCTCTCCCCTCCCCCACTCATCTTCCCACTCCTCTCCCCATTCCCCTCCACTTTCCACTCCACTCCCACAATCCCTTCCCCACTCCCCTTCCTACTCCCCTTCCCCACTCCCCTCCCCAATCGCCTCCCCCACTCCTCATCCCACTCCACTCCCCCATTCTCCTCCAATACCCACTCCACTCTCACACTCCCCCCCACTCTCCCTTACCCCATCCCCTTCTCACTCCCCTCACCGATCCCATTCTCAATCCCCTCCCCATTCCCCTTCTCACTCCCCTCCCCCACTCCCCTTCCCAAACTCCTCCCCCTCTCCCTTTCCCACTCCCCTCCCAAAATCCGCTACCCCACTCCAGTCCCTCCCTCCACTCCAACACTCCCCTGCGACTTCCCTTCCCCCACACCCCTCTGCACTGCACTCCCACTCTCCCCTCCTTACTCCACTCCCACACTCTCCACTCACACTCCACTTCCATTTTCCCCTCCCCCAAGCCCATTCCCACTCCCCTCCCCATTCCCCTCCACTTTCCACTCCACTCCCACAATCCCTTCCCCACTACCCTTCCCAAACCCCTCCCCCACTCCCCTTCGTACACCCCTTCCCAATCCCCTCCCCAATCCCCAAACACCTGCCCCACTCCCCTTCCCAGTCCCCTCCCCATTCCCCTCCGCTCCCCAACACCCCTGTCCAATCCCCTCCCCAACTCACCGCACTGCTCCCCTCCTGCTTCGCTCCCACACTCCATTCCCCCACTCCCCTCCCCAATCCCCTCCGCACTCAACTTTCCACTCCCCTCCCCACTCCCCCCAGATCCACTCCCTAAAACGTCTCCTCCCCACGCCCCTGCCCCACTCCCCTCCTTCACTCCGCTCCACACCGCGCTCACACACCCCCCTCCACCACTCCCCTCCTCACTCCCCCATACCCCCACCACCTAAACCGTCTCATCCCCCACGGCCCTTGCCCACCACCCTTCAGAATCCCCACCTCTCCCCTCGCCTCCGACACAGCCCTCCCCCACTCCCCTCCCCACACCCTTCCCCCACTCCCCTCCCAAACTCCCCTCCCCACGTCCCTCCCCCACTCGCCTACCCCACTCCACTCCCACACTCCACTACCCCACTCCCCTCCACCACTCGCCTCCCCCAAAACCCACCACTCCCACACTCCTCTCCTCCACTCCACTCCAACACTCTCCACCCCCACTTCACTCCACCCCTCCCCTCCCTCCCAAACCCTCCACTCCCACACTCCCCTCCCTACTCCACTCCAACACTCTTCACCCCCACTGCCTTCCACCACTCGCCTCACTCCCAAACCCTCCACTCCCACACTCACATCTCCACTCCACTCCCACACTCCCCTCCCCCACTCCCATCTCACTCCCCTCCCCATTCCCCTCCGCTCCCCTGCACTCCCACCCTCCACTCTCAAACTTCACTCCCGCAGTCCCTTCACCAATCCCCTCCCACTCCCCTCCCCAATCAGCTCCCCCACTCCCCTTCCCACTCCCCTTCCCACGCCCCTTCCAACTCCCCTCCCCATTCTCCTCCACTCCCCCTCCACTCCCACACTCCACTCCGACACCCATTCGGCCCTCACCTTCCCTCCCCACTCCCCATCCCCTCTCCCCATCAACACTTCCCTCCCCTCCCCACTCCCCTTCCCCAATTACCTTCCCCAATCCCATTCCCCAATCCCCTTCCCCGCTCCCCTGCCACACTCCCATCCTCCCCACACCCCTTCCCCACACCCTCCCCTCCCCCACACACATCTGCACACCACTCCCACTCTCCCCGCCTCAGTCCACTCACGGACTGCACTCCCACACTTACCGACCGCATTCCCCTTCCCAAAACCTTCCCCCACTCCCCTTCTCACCCTTCCTCCCCATTCCCCTCCACTCCACCTCCACTCCCCCTCCACTCGCACACTCCACACCACAACTTCCCTACTGCACTTCCCTTCCCACTCCCCTCCCCCACTCCCCTCCCACACACCACTCCCACCCTCCACTCCCACACTCCCCTAACCCAGACCCCTTACCACTCCCCTCCCCATTCCCCTCCACTCCTCCCTCCACTCCCACACTCCACTTCCATACTTCCCTACTGCACTTCCCTTCACACTCCCCTCCCCCACTCCCCTCCCACACTCCCCTCCCCAATCCCCTCCCACATTCACCTTCCCAATCCCCTCCTCCACTCCCCTCCCCAAAACCCTCCCCCACTCCACTTCTCACTCCCCTTCCCAATCCCCTTCCCACTGCCCTTCCCCATTCTCCTCCACACCCCCTCCACGGCCACACTCCACTCCCACCCCCATTCCCCACTCCCTTTCCCTCCCCACTCCCCATCCCCTCTCCCCATCACCACTTCCCTCCCCTCCCCACTCCCCTTCCCCAATCCCCCTCCCCAATCCCCTTCCTCAATCCCCTTCCCTGCTCTCCTTCCACACTCCCATCATCCCCACACCACTTCCCAACACCCTCCCCGCCCCCACACACCTCTGCACTCCATTCTCACACTCCCCTCCTCACGCCACACACAGACTGCACTCCCCCACTCCCCTTCCCAAAACCTTCCCCCACTCCCTTCCCCCACTCACCTCCCCATTCACCTCCACTCCCCCTCCCCTCCCCCTCCACTCCCACACTCCACTCCAACACTTCCCTGATGCTAGTCCCTTCCCACTCCCCTCCCCATTCCCCTCCACTCCCAACACTCCACTCCCATACTTCCCTCCTGCACTTCCCTTCCCACTCCCCTCCCCCACTCCCCTTCCCTCTCCCCTCCCCATTCCCCTCCACTCCCCCTCCACTCCCACACTCCACTCCAACACTTCCCTACTGCACGTCCCTTCCCACTCCCCTCCCCCACTCCCCTCCCACATTCCACTATAACACTCCCCTCCCCCAGACCCCTTCCCACTCACCTCCCTATTCCCGTCCACTCCTCCCTCCACTCCCACACTCCGCACTCAAACTTCCCTAACGCACTCCCTTTCTCACACCCCTCCCCCACTCCCCTTCCCCACTCCACCCCCTCACTCCTCTCCCCACACCCTCTTCAGCCCCCTCAAATCCTCCTCTTTATTCGCCTCCGCCCTCCCCGTCTTCATTCCCCTCCATCCCCTCTACATTCCCCTCCACCTCCCCCACCCTCCCCCTCTTCATTGCCCTCCCCTCCCCACCCCCTCATCATTGCCTTCCCGTCCCATCCCCCTCTTCATTCCCCTCCCCGCCCTCCTTCTCTCCATTCCCCTCCCCTCCCCCTCTTCAATCCCCTCCCCACCCCCTCTTCATTGCCCAACCCCCCTTCCCTCCTTCATTCCCCTCCCATCCCTCCTTCTTTCCATACCCCTCCACTCCCCCTCTTCATTCCCCTCCCCTCCCCCTCTTCATTCCCCTCCCCTCACTCCCCCTCTTCAATGCCCTCCCCTGCCTCCCCATCTTCATTCCCTACCCTCCCAACTTACTCGCCCTCCCCTGCCCTCCCCGCCCTCCCCCTCTTCATTCCCTTCCCTCCCCTCCCCATCTTCATTCCCGTTCACCTCCCCCTTCCTCCCCCTTCATTCCACTCAACCTCCCTCCCTCTCTTCATTCCCCACACCCACCCTCCCCCTCTTCATTCCCCTCCCCCTCCCTCCCCATCCTCATTCCCCTCCCCAAACCCTTCGCGTCCACCACCCCCAGTACACTTCCCTCACCCACTCCACTCCCACACTCCCCTGCCCAATCCATCCCACACTCCCCTCCTCCACTGTCCTTCTCCACTCCACTCTCCCATTCCTCTCCCGCACAACCCACCGCTCTTCATTCCCACAAATGCTCCCCACTCCCCACCTCCACTCCCCTCCCGCACTGCTCTCGCCACTCCTCACCCCACACCACTCTTCACTCCCCTCCCACACTCCCCTCCCCCACTCCACTCCCCAATCCCCTCCCCCACTCCCCTCCCCTCCCCTCACTCCCCCACTTCAATGCCCTCCCCCTGCCTCCCCATCTTCATTCCCCTCCCCTCCCCACTTCCTCGCCCTCCCCTGCCCTCCCCGCCCTCCCCCTCTTCATTACCTTCCCTCCCCAACCCCTCTTCTTTCCCCTGCACCTCCCCATCCTCCCCCTCTTCATTTCCCTCACCCTCCCTCCCCCTCTTCATTCCCCACACCCAAACCCTTCGCATCCCCCACCCCATTACACTTCCCTCACCCACTCCACGCCCACACTCCCCTCACAAATCCACTCCCACACTTTCCTCTGCACAGCCCTCCTCCACTCCACTTCCACACACCCCTCTCACTCCCCACGTCACTTCATTCCCACACACGCTCCCCACTCCCCACCTCCACTCCCCTCCCGCACTGCTCTCGCCACTCCCCCATCCCACACCACTCCCCACTCCCCTCCCCCACTCCCCTCCACCACTCTCCTCCCCAATCCCCTCCTCCACTCCCCTCCCCAATCGACTCCCCCACTCCCCTCCCCAATCCCCTCCCCCTCTCCCTTCCCCACTCCCTTCTCCAACTCCCCACTCCTCACTTCTACTCCTCATTCCCACTCCCCTCCACTATCCCCGCCCCCCATGTCACACCCACTCCCCACTCCTCACTCTCCAATCCCCTCCCCAACTCCCGCACTCCCAATTCCCGCATTCCACTCCACACTCCCCAGACACACTGCCCTCCCCAAGCACCCTCCCCAACTCCATTCCCCCTCTCCCGTTCACACCTCCTCCAGTCCCCCACTTCCCTGCACTACTCCTCCGCTTCCCCTCACCCCTTCACATACCCTGCCCAACTCCGCTCCGCAAACCCCCCCACACCCCTCTCCCACTCCACTCCCCCACTCCCCTCCCCCACTCCCCTCCGCAAACCCCTCCCCCACTCCACTTTCTACTGCCCTTCCCAATCCCCTTCCCACTCCCATCCGCCATTCCCCTCCCCTCCCCCTCCACTCCCACACACCACACCCACTCCCCATCCCCTCTCCCCTTCACCACATCCCTCCCCTCCCCACTCCACTACCCCATTCCACTCCCCCACTCCCCTCCACAATCTCCTCCCCCACTCCTCTTCCCACTCCATTCCCCCATTCCCCTCCAATACCCCCTCCACTCCCACACTACACAACAACACTCTCTTCCCGCTCCCCTTCTGACTCCCCTCCCCACTCCCGTCCCCAATCCCCTCCCCACGCCCATCCCCCACTCCCCTCCCCAAAACCCTCCCCCACTCCCTTTCCCACTCCCCTCCCCCACTCCTCTCCCCAATCCCCTCCCCCACTCCACTCGCACACACCACTCCAACACTCCCCTGCACACTCTCCTCCCCCACACCCCTCTGCAATGCACTCCCACGCTCCCTTCCTCACTCCACTCCCACACTCCACTCCCTCACACCACTCCCCGTCCCACTCACCTCTCCATTCCCTCCAATTTCCACTCCACTCCCACAATCCCTTCCCCACTCCCCTTCCCAATCCCCTCCCACACTCCCCTTCCCACTCCACTCCCCAATCCCCAAACCTCTCCCCCACTCCCCTTCCCACTCCCCTCTCCCATTCCCCTCCTCTCCCCCACAGCCCTGCCCAATACCCTCCCCTACTCACCTCACCACTCCCCTCCCTCTCCACTCCCACACTCCATTCCCCCACATCCCTCCCCAATCTCCTCCCGCACTTCAGTTTGGACTCCGCCCCCGCCCTCCCCCCCAGCTCCACTCCTTTAAACGTCTCCTCCCCACGCCCCTGCCCCACTCCCCTCCTTCACTCCGCTCCACACTCCACTTCTACATACCCCTCATCCACTCGTATCCCAACTCCCCCATACCCCCACCCTCGTAAACGTCTCATCCCCCACGGCCTTTGCCCACCACCCTTCAGAATACCCACCTCTCCCCTCGCCTCCCACACATCCCTCCCCCAGTCCCCTGCTCACGCCCCTCCCCCACTCCCTCCCTAATTCCCCTACCCACGCCCCACCTCCACTCACCTCCCCCAGTCCGCACCCACACTCCAGTTCCCCGCGTTCCTCCACCACTCATCTCCCCCCAAACCCACCACTTCCACAACCCCCTCCCAACTCCAGTCCCACACTCCCCTCCTCCACTCCCCTCCCCACTCCACTCAAACAATCCCCACCCCCTCTCCCCTCCACCAAACCCCTCCCTCCGAAACCCGCCTCTCCCTCACTCCCCTCCCCTCTCCACTCCACCACTCTCCACCCCCACTTCCCTCCACCGCTCCCCTCTCTCCCAAACCCTCCACTCCCACTCTCCCCTCCCCACCTCACTCCAACACTCCCCACCAACCACTCCCCTCCACCACTCCCCTTGCACCCAAACCCTCCACTCCCACACCCACCTCTCCACTTCACTCCCACACTCCCCACCCCCACTCCCATCCCATCCCACTCCCCTCCCTCATTCCCCTCCGCTCCCCCTGTACCCCCACACACCGCTCCCACATACCCTGTCCCAATCCCCTCCCACATTCACCTTCCCAATCCCCTCCCCCACTCCCCTCCCCAATCTCCTCCCACATTCACCTTCCCAATCCCCTCCCCTCCTCCCCTCCCCAAAACACTCCCCCACTCCACTTCTCACTCCCCTTCCCAATCCCCTTCCCACTCCCCTCCCCCATTCTGCTCCACACCCCCTCCACTCCCACAATCCACTCCCACATCCATTCCCCACTCCCCTTCCCTCCCCACTCCCCATCCCCTCTCCCCTTCACCACTTCCCTCTCCTCCCCACTCCCCTTCACCAATCCACTTCCCCAATCACCTTCCGCGCTCCCCTTCCATACTCCCATCCTCCCCACACCCCTTCCCCACACCCTCCCCTCCCCCACACACCTCTGCACTCCACTCCCACACTCCCCTCAACACTCCACTCACAGACTCCACTCCCACACTTCCCGACCGCATTCCCCTTCCCAAAACCTTCCTTCACTCCCTTCCCCCACTCCCCTTCCCACTCCCCTCCCCATTCGCCTCCACTCCCCCTGCACTCCCACACTCCACGCCAAAACTTCCCTACTGCACGGCCCTTCCCACTCCCCACCCCCACTCCCCTCCCACACTCCACTCTCACTCTCCCTCCCCCACTCCCCTTCCTACTCCCCTCCCCCACACACCTCCGCAAACCCCTCCCCCACTCCCTTTCCCACTCCCCTCCCCCACTCCTCTCCCCAATCCCCTCCCCCACTCCACAGCCAAACTCCACACCAACACTCCCCTGCACACTCTCCTCCCTCACACCCCTCTGCACTGCACTCCCACACTCCCCTCCTCACTCCACTCCCCCACTCCACTCCCCCACTCCCCTTCCTACTCCCCTCCCCATCCCCTCCACTTTCCACTCAACTCCCACAATCCCTTCCCCACTCCGCTTACCAATCCCCTCCCCAATCCCCTTCCCACACCCCTTCCCAATCCCCTCCCACACTCCCCTTCCCACTCCCCTCCACAATCCCCTAACCCCTCCCCCACTCCCCTTCCCACTCCCCTCCCCCTTTCCCCTCCTCTACCCACACCCCTGCCGAATACCCTCCCCTACTCACCTCACCACTCCCCTCCCTCTCCACTCCCACACTCCATTCCCCCACATCCCTCCCGAAATTCCCTCCCGCACTCCTGTTTGGACTCCCCTCCGCCCTCCCCCCAGCTCCACTCCTTTAAACGTCTCCTCCCCACGCCCCTGCCCCACTCCCCTCCTTCACTCCGCTCCACACTCCACTTCTACATACCCCTCCTCCACTCCGCTCCCCACTCCCCCATACACCCACCCTCGTAAACGTTTCATTCCCCACGGCCCTTGCCCACCACCCTTCAGAATCCCCACCTCTCCCCTCGCCTCCCACACACCCCTCCCCCACTCCCCTCCTCACACCCCTCCTCCACTCCCCTCCCAAATTCCGTACCCACGCCCGTCCTCCACCCACATCCCCCACTCCGCTTCCACACTCCAGTCCCCCTCCACCACTCACATCTCCCCAAACCCACCTCTGTCACACCCCCTCCCAACTCCAGACCCACACTCCCCTCCTCCACTCCCCTCCCGACTCCACTCAAACACTCCCCAACTCCATCTTCCCTCCACCACATCCCTCCCACTGCAACACGCCACTCCCTCACTCCCCTCCCCACTCCACTCCACCAATCCCCACCCCCACTTCCCTCCACCACTCCCCTCCCTCCCAAACCCTCCACTCCCACTATCCCCTTACCACACCACCCCAACACCCCCCACCACCCAGTCCCCTCCCACACTCCTCTCCCTCCCAAACCCTCCATTCCCACACTCACCTCTCCACTCCACTCCCACACTCCTCACACCCACTCCCATGCCATCCCCCTCCCCTCCCCATTCCCCTCCGCTCCCCCTTCACTCCCACACTACACTCCAACACTCCCTTTCACACTCCCTTCCCAATCCCCTACCCCACTCCCCTCCCCAAAAGCCTCCCCCACTCGACTTCCCACTCCCCTTCCCAATCCCCTTCCCACTCCCCTCCCCATTCTCCTCCACACCCCCTCCACTCCCACAATCCACTCCAACACCTTTCCCCGCTCCCTTCCCACCCCACTCCCCATCCCCTCCCCCCTTCACCACTTCCCTCCCCTCCCCACTCCCCTTCCCCAATCCCCTTCCCCAATCCCCTTCCGCGCTCCCCTTCCACATGCCCATCCTCCCCACACCCCATCCCCACACCCTCCACTCCCCCACACACCTCTGCACGCCACTCCCACACACCCCTCATTACTCCACTCGCAGACTGCACGCCCACACTTCCCGACAGCATTCCCCTTCCCAAAACCTTCCCCCACTCCCTTCCCCCAGACCCCTTCCCACTCCCCTCCCCATTCCCCTCCACTCCTCCCTCCACTCCCATACTCCACTCCCATACTTCCCTCATGCACTTCCCTTCCCACATCCCTCCCCCACTCCCCTCCCAGACTCCACTCCCCCACCCCACTCCCACATTCCCCTCCTCACTCCACTCCCACACTTCCCTCCCCGCTCCGCTCCTCACTCCCCTCCTCCACTCCCCACCCACACTCCCCTCGCTCAAGCCTCTCCACACCCGCTCTTCATTCCCCTCTAATCCTCCTCTTCATTCCCCTACGCCCTCCCCCTCTACATTACCCTCCACCGCCCCCTCCCTCCCCTCTTCATTGCCCACCCCCTCCTACTCCCACCCACTCTTCACTCCCTTCCCCTCCCATCTTCATTCCCCTCCCCAATCCCTGTTCATTCCCCTCCCATCCCCCACTACTTACCCCTCCACCTCCCGCTCCCTTCCCACTTCATTGCCCTCTCCTCCCCACCCCCTCTTCATTGCCTTCCCGTCCCATCCCCCTCTTCATTCCCCTCCCCGCCCTCCTTCTGTCCATTCCCCACCCCTCCCCCTCTTCATTCCCCTCCCCACCCCCTCTTCATTGCCCACCCCTCCCCTCCCCTATTCATTCCCCTCCCATCCCTCGTTCTCTCCATACCCCTCCACTCCCCCTCTTCATCCCCCTCACCTCCCCCTCTTCATTCCACTCCCCTCACTCCCCCTCTTCAATGCCCTACCCCCTGCCTCCCCATCTTCATTCCCCTCCCCTCCCTACTTCCTCGCCCTCCCCTGCCCTCCCCGCCCTCCCCGCCCTCCCCCTCTTCATTCCCTTCCCTCCCCTCCCCCTCTTCATTCGCTTGCACAATCCCCTTCCTCCCACTCTTCATTCCCCTCACCCTCCCTCCCACTCTTCATTCTCCACACTCACCCCCCTCTTCATTCCCCTCCCCCTCCCTCCCCATCTTCATTCCCCTTCCCCAAAACCTTCGCATCCCCCACCCCAGTACACTTCCCTCACCCACTCCACGCCCACACTCCCCTCCCAATCCAATCCCACACTCCCCTTCCCACTTCCCTCCTCCACTCCCCTCCCCATTTCTCCTCCGCTCTTCTGCAATCCCACACTTTACTCCCACTCTCCCTCCCTCACTCCCCTTCCTACTCCCCTCTCCCACACACCTCCGCAAACCCCTCCCCCACTCCTATTCCCACTCTCCTCCCCCACTCCTCTCCCCAATCCCCTCCCCACTCCACAGCCAAACTCCACTCCAACACTCCCCTGCACACTCTCCTCCCCCACACCCCTCTGCACTGCACTCCCACACACCCCTCCTCACTCCACTCCAACACTCCACTCCCCTATTCCACTCCCCCACTCCCCTTCCTATTCCCCTCCCCATCCCCTCCACTTTCCACTCAACTCCCACAATCCCTTCCCCACTCCGCTTACCAATCCCCTCCCCAATCCCCTTCCCACTCCCCTCCCCAATCCCCTAACCCCTCCCCCACTCCCCTTCCCACTCCTCGCCCCCTTTCCCCTCCTCTCCCCACACCCCTGCCCAATTCCCTCCCCTACCGACCTCACCACTCCCCTCCCTCTCCACTCCCACACTCCATTCCCCCACATCCCTCCCGAAATTCCCTCCCGCACTCCTGTTTGGACTCCCCTCCGCCCTCCCCCCAGCTCCACTCCTTTAAACGTCTCCTCCCCACGCCCCTGCCCCACTCCCCTTCTTCACTCCGCTCCACGCTCCACTTCTACATACCCCTCCACCACACCCCTCCCCACTCCCCCATACACCCACCCTCGTAAACGTTTCATCCCCCACGGCCCTTGCCTACCACCCTTCAGAATCCCCACCTCTCCCCTCGCCTCCCACACACAACTCCCCCACTCCCTTCCTCACGCCCCTCCCCCACTCCCCTCCCAAATTCCCCTACCCACGCCCGTCCTCCACTCACATCCCCCACTCCGCTCCCACACTCCAGTCCCCCCTCCCCTCCACCACTCACATCCCCCCAAACCCACCTCTTTCACAACCCCTCCCAACTTCAGACCCACACTCCCCTCCTCCACTCCCCTCCGCACTCCACTCAAACACTCCCCAACCCCCTCTTCCCTCCACAACATCCCTCCCACTGAAACCCGCCACTCCCTCACTCCCCTCCCCACTCCACTCCACCACTCCCCACCCCCACTTCCCTCCACCACTCCCCTCCCTCCCAAACCCTCCACTCCCACACTCACCTCTCCACTCCATTCCTACACTCCCCACACCCACTCCCATGCCATCCCACCCCCCTCCCCATTCCCCTCCGCTCCCCCTTCACTCCCACACTCCACTCACCCACTCCCTTCCATAGTCCCTTCCTACTCCCCTCCCCACTCCCCTCCCCAATCCCCTCCCACATTCACCTTCCCTCTCCCCTACCCCACTCCCCTCCCCAAAACACTCCCCCACTCGACTTCCCACTCCCCTTCCCAATCCCCTTCCCACTCCCCTCCCCCATTCTCCTCCACACCCCCTCCACTCCCACAATCCACTCCAACACCTTTCCCCACTCCCCTTCCCACCCCACTCCCCATCCCCTCTCCCCTTCAGCACTTCCCTCCCCTCCCCACTCTCCTTCCCCAATCCCCTTCCCCAATCCCCTCCCACATTCACCTTCCCTCTCCCCTACCCCACTCCCCTCCCCAAAACACTCCCCCACTCGACTTCCCACTCCCCTTCCCAATCCCCTTCCCACTCCCCTCCCCCATTCTCCACACCCCCTCCACTCCCACAATCCACTCCAACACCTTTCCCCACTCCCCTTCCCACCCCACTCCCCATCCCCTCTCCCCTTCAGCACTTCCCTCCCCTCCCCACTCTCCTTCCCCAATCCCCTTCCCCAATCCCCTTCCGCGCTCCCCTTCCACACACCCATCCTCCCCACACCCCTGTCCCACACCCTCCCCTCCCCCACGCACCTCTGCACGCCACTGCCACACACCCCTCATTACTCCACTCACAGACTGCACTCCCACACTTCCTGACCGCATTCCCCTTCCCAAAACCTTCCCCCACTCCCTTCCCCCACTCCCCTTCCCTCTCCTCTCCCCATTCCCCTCCACTGCCCCTCCACTCGCACACTCCACTCCAACAGTTCCCTACTGCACGTCCCTTCCCACTCCCCTCACCCACTCCCCTCCCACACTCCCCTCCCCCAGACCCCTTACCACTCCCCTCCCCATTCCCCTCCAGTCCTCCCTCCACTCCCACACTCCACTCCCTTACTTCTCTTCTGCACTTCCCTTCCCACTCCCCTCCCCCACTCCCCTCCCACACTCCACTCTCACACTCCCCTCCCCAGACCCCTTCCCACTCCCCTCCCCATTTCCCTCCACTCCTCCCTCCACTCCCACACTCCACTCCCAAACATCCCTACCGCACTCCCTTTCCCACTCCCCTCCCCCATTCCCCACACCACTCCACTCCTCACTGCACGCCCACACTCCCCTCCTCACTCCACTCCCACACTTCCCTCCCCGCTGCGCTCCTCTCTCCCCTCCTCCACTCCCCACCCACACTCCCCTCCCTCACTCCTCTCCCCACCCCTTCTTCATTCCCCTCAAATCCTCATCTTCATTCCCCTCCGCCCTCCCCCTATTCATTCCTCTCCCATCCCCCTCTACATTCCCCTCCCCTCACTCCCCCTCTTCAATGCCCTCCCCCTGCCTCCCCATCTTCATTCCCCTCCCCTCCCCACTTCCTCGCCCTCACCTGCCCACCCCGCCCTCCCCTCTTCATTCCCTTCTCTCCCCTCCACCTCTTCATTACCCTGCACCTTCCCCTTCCTCCCCCTCTTCATTCCCCTCACCCTCCCTCCCCATCTTCATTCCCCTCCCACAAACCCTTCGCATCCCCCACCCCCAGGACACTTCCCTCACCCACTCCACTCCCACACCCCACTCCCCGAACCACTCCCACACTCCCCTCCTCACTGCCCTCCTCCACTCCACACCCACATTCCACTCCCGCACTCCTCACCCCAAACATTCCCAAACACGATCCCCACTGCCCACCACCACTCCCTTCCCGCACTGCTCTCGCCACTCCCCACCCCACACCTCTCTCCACTCCACTCACCCACACCCCTCCCCCACTCCACTCCCCAATCCCCTCCCCAATCCCCTCCCCCACTCCCCTCCCCAATCCCCTACCCACTCCCCTCCCCAATCCCCTCCCCCCTCCCTTCCCCACTCCCCTCTCCAACTCCCTACTCCTCACTTCCACTCCTCATTCCAACTCCCCTCCAAACTCCCCTCTCCTCACCCCACACCCACTCCCCACTCCTCACTCTCCAATCCCCTCTCCCACTCCCCACTCGAAATGTTATTAATAGAGGTCTGGATTGAATGGGCTCTTTCCTGGTTTGTGAGTGGGACTCAGTATCTCTGCAGCTGGTGTTAATAGAATCCTCGATTGAATTGGCTCTTTCCTGGTGTGAGAGTGGAGCTCAGTACCATTGCAGCTGGTATTAATAGAGGCCTGGATTGAATTTACTCTTTCCTGGAGTGTCAGTGGCGCTCAATACCACTCCAACTGGTATTAATAGAGGCCTGGATTGAATTGGTTCTTTCCTGGTGTGTGAGCGGAACTCAGTACCACTCCAGTTGGTATTAATAGAGGCCCCGTTTGACTTGGCTCTTTCCTGGTGTGTGAGTGGGGCTCAGTACCTCTCCAGCTGGTATTAATAGAGGCCTGGATTGAATTGGCTCTTTCCTGGTGTGTGAGTCAGACTCACTCCCACTCCAGCTGGCATTAATATAGGCCTGGATTGAATTGTCACTTACCTGGGGTGTGAGTGGGGCACGGGACCACTCCTGCTGGTTTTTAAAGAGGTCTGGATTGTATTGTCTCTTTCCTGGTGTGTGCTTCATACTCAGTCCCACTCCACCTGCTATTAATAGAGGCTTGGATTGAATTGGCTTTTCCCTGGTGTCTCAGTGGGCCTCAGTACCCCTCCAGCTGGTATTAATAGAGGCCTGGATTGAATTGGCTATTTCCTGGTGTGTGAGTGGGGCGCAGTATATCTCCGGCTGGTATTAATATAGGCCTGGATTGAATTGGATCTTTCCTGGAGTGTGAGTGGAGCTCAGTACCATTCCAGCTGTTATTCATAGAGGCTTGGATTGAATTGGCTCTTTCTGATGTGTGAGTGGGGCTCAGTATATCTCCAGCTGGTATTAATAGAGGCTTGGATTGAATTGGCTCTTTATGGTGTGTGAGTGGGGCTCAATATATCTCCAGCTGGTATTCATAGAGGCTTGGATTGAATTGGCACTTTCCTGGTTGAATGGGCTCAGGATAATCTCCATCGCAGTTTGCTCTTACGCTCTCACCCCTACGCCATTTGAAGATGGTGGTCAAATATTACTCAGTATTTTCAAAGCTCTGGGACTTGATTCTGCGAAAGTGCAATGTGCTGCACATCCAGCGCGAACAGAAAATCTGCAGGAGTTGGCTCAGGTAGTTGAAGACATGCCCTGATCAGTTTATCAGCAGCCAATCCGTATGTTAACCAGGTGAACAGAATAAGCGAGGCGAGTGTGTTTCCTTGATTGTTTAGTACACACGGGACATGTTACCAGATGAACAGTATAAGTGAGGAGAGTGTGTTCCCCTGATGGTTTAATGCACACGGGACATGTTATCAGGTGAACCGTATAAGTGAGGTGAGTGTACTCCCCTGATGGTTTAATACACACATGACATGTTAGCAGGTGAACAGTATAAGTGAGATGATACTGTTCCCCTGATGGTTTATTGCACACGGGACATCGAACCAGGTGAACAGTATAAGTGAGGTGAGTGTGTTCTCCAGATGGTTTAATGCACACGGGACATGCTATCAGGTGGACCGTATAAGTGAGGTGAGTGTGCTCCCCTGATGGTTTGATACACACGGGACATGTTGCCAGGTGAACAGCATAAGTGAGATGAGTGTGTTCCCCTGATGGTTTAATAAACACGGGACATGTTTCCAGGCGATCAGTATAAGTGAGATGAGTGTGTTCCCCTGATGGTTTAATAAACACGGGACATGTTTCCAGGCGATCAGTATAAGTGAGATGAGTGTGTTCCCCTGATGGTATAATACACACGGGACATGTAACCAGGTGAACAGTATAAGTGAGGTGAATGTGCTCCCCGGATGACTTAATACACACGGGACATGTGACCAGATGAACAGTGTATGTGAAGTGAGTTTTTTTCCCCCTGATGGTTTAATCCAAACGGGACAAGTTACCAGGTGAACTGTCTAAGTGAGGTTCGTGTGCTCCCCTGATGGTTTAATACACATGACATGTAACCAGGTGAACAGTACAAGTGATGTTCGTGTGCTCCCCTGATGGTTTAATGCACATGACATGTAACCAGGTGAACAGTACAAGTGAGGTGAGTGTTTTCCCTGATGGTTTAATACACGCATGACATGTTAGCAGGTGAACAGTATAAGTGACGTGCGTGTGTTCAGTGATAGTTTAATACACACGCGACATGATACCAGGTGAACAGTATGAATGAGGTGAGTGTGTAACCCTGATGGTTTGATACACACGGGACATGTATCCCGGTGAACAGTAGAGGTGAAGAGAGTGTGTTTCACTGATGGCTTAATAAACACGGCACAGGTTACCAGGTGAACAGCACAAGTGAGGTGAGTGTTTTCCCCTGATGGTTTAATACACACGGGACATGTAACCAGGTGAACAGTATAAGTGAGGTGAATGTGTTCCCCTGATGGTTTAATACACACGTGACATGTTATCAGGTGAACAGTATAAGTGAGGTGAGTGTGCTCCCCTGATGGTTGAATACACACGGGACAAGTTACCAGGTGGACAGTTAAAGTGAGGTGAGTGTGTTCCCATGATGTTATAATTCACATGGGACCTGTAACCAGGTAAACAGTATAAGTGAGGTGAGTGTTTTCCCCTGATGGTTTAATGCACACATGACATTTTACCAGGTGAACAGTGTAAGTGAGGTGAGTGTGTTTGCTGATGGTTTAATACACACATGACATGTTACCAGAGGAACAGTATAAGTGAGGTGAGTGTGTTCCCCTGATGTTCCAAAACACACGGGGCAGGTTACCAGGTGAACAGTGTAAGTGAGGCGAGTTTTTTCCGCTGATGGTTTAATACACACGGGATATGTTTGCAGTTGAACAGTATAAGTGAGGTGAGTGTGTTCCCCTGATGATTTAATACACACGGGACAAGTTACCAGGTGAACAATAAAAGTGAGGTGAGTGTTTTCCCCTGATGGTTTAATGTACACACGGGACAAGTTACCAGGTGAACAGTATAAGTGAGGTGAGTGTGTTCCCATGATGTTATAATACACATGGGACGGATAACCAGGTGAACAGAATAAGTGACGTTAGTGTTTTCCCCTGATGGTCTATTGCACACATGACATTTTACCAGGTAAACAGTGTCAGTGAGGTGAGAGTGTTTGCTGATGGTTTAATACACACATGACATGTTACCAGAGGAACAGTATAAGTGAGGTGAGTGTGTTACCCTGGTGTTCGGAAACACACGGGACAGGTTACCAGGTGAAGATTGTAAGTGAGGCGAGTGTTTTCCGCTGATGGTTTAATACACACGGTGTATTATTGCAAGTGAACAGTATAAGTGAGGTGAGTGTGTTCCCCTGATGATTTAATACACACGGGTCATATAACCAGGTGAACAGTATTAGTGAGGTGAGTGTGTTCCCTTGATGGTTTAATAGACACGGGACATGTTATCAGGTGAACAGTATAAGTGAGATGAGTATGTTTGCTGATTGTTTAATACACACATGACATCTTACCAGTTGATCAATGTAAGTCAGGTGAGTGTTTCCCCCTGATGGTTTAATGCACACATGACATGTTATCAGGTGAACAGTCTATTTCAGGTGAGTGTGTTCCCCTGATGGTTTAATACACACATGACATGTTATCAGGTGAACAGTATAAGTGAGGTGAGTGTGCTCCCCTGATGGTTGAATGCACACGGGACAAGTTACCAGGTGAACAGGATAAGTGAGTTGATTGTTTCCGCACATGGTTTAATGCACACGGATCAAGTTACCAGGTGGACAGTATAAGTGAGGCGAGTGTGTTCCCCTGATGGTTTAATACACACGGGACAAGTTACCAGGTGAACAGTATAAGTGACTTGAGTGTGTTCCCCTGATGTTCCAATACACACGGGACAGGCGACCAGGTGAACAGTGTAAGTGAGGCGAGTGTTTTCCGCTGATGGTTTAATACATACGGGACATGTTTGCAGGTGAACAGTATAAGTGAGGTGAGTGTGTTCCCCTGACGGTTTAATACACACGGGACAAGTTATCAGGTGAACAGTATAAGTGAGGTGAGTGTGTTCCCCTGATGGTTCAATACACACGGGCAACAGTATAAGTGAGGTAAAACAAGAAATGCTGGAATCACTCAGCAGGTCTGGCAGCATCTGTGGAAAGAGAAGCAGAGTTAACGTTTCGGGTCAGTGACCCTTCTTCGGAACCGGGAAAGTGAGGTGATTGTGTTCCCCTGATGATTTAATACACACATGACATGCTACCAGGTGAACAGTATGAGAGAGGTGAGTCTGTTCCAGAATGCTTCAATACACACGGGACAGGTTACCAGGTGAACAGTGTAAGTGAGGCGAGTGATTTCAACTGCTGGTTTAATTATCACTGGGCATGTTACCAGGCTAACATTATAAGTGACGTGAGAGTGTTCCCCTGATGGTTTAATGCATACGGCACATGTTTCCAGGGAAGCCTTATAAGTGAGGCAATAGTGTTGCCCTGATGGTTTGATACAGACGGGACATGTTAGCAGGTGAACAATATAAGTGTGGTGAGTGTTTTCCCCTGATGTTTTAGTACAAACGGGACATGTAACCAAGTGAAAAGTATAAGTGAGGTGAGTGTGTTCCCATGATGTTATAATACACATGGGACGTTTAACCAGAGAATAGTATGTGTTCGCTGATGGTTTAATGCACACGTGACATGTTACCAGGGAAACAGTATAAGTGAGGTGAGTGTGTTCCCCTGATGGTTTGATACTCACATGACATGTTTCCAGGGAAACAGTATCAGTGAGGTGAGTGTGTTCCTCTGATGGTTTGATGCACAAATGACATTTTACCAGGTGAACAGTGTAAGTGAGGTGAGTGTGTTTGCTGATGGTTTAATAAACACGGGGCATGTAACCAGGTGAACAGTACAAGTGAGGTGAGTGTTTTCCTCTGATGGTTTAATGCACACATGACATTTTAACAGCTGAACAGTGCAAGTGAGGTGAGTGTGTTTGCTGATGGTTTAATACACACAGGGCATGTTAGTTGGTGAACAGTAAAAGTGTGGTGAGTATGTTCGCTGATGGTTTAATACACACATGACATGTTACCAGGTGAACACACAACTGAGGTGTGTGTCTTCCCCTGATGGTGTAATACACACGGGAAATGCAGCCAGGTGAACAGTATAGGTGAGGTGAGTGTGTTCCCCTGTTGGTTTAATACACACGGGACAAGTTACTCGGTGGACGGTATAATTGAGGTGAGTGAGTTCCCATGATGGTTTAATACACATAGGACATGTAACCCGGTGAACAGTATAAGTGAGGTGAGTGTGTTCCCCTGATGATTTAATACACACGGGTCATGTTACCAGGTGAACAGTATCAGTGAGGCGCATGTTTTCTGCTGATGGTTTAATACACACGGGACATGTTAGCAGGTGAACAGTATTTATGAGGTGAGTGTGTTCCACTGACGGTTTCGTGCACACGGGACAAGTCACCAGGGAAACAGTATAAGTGAGGTGAGGATGTTCCCATGATAGTTTAATATACATTGGACATGTACTATGGTGAACAGTATAAGTGAGGTGAGTGTTTTCCCCTGATGGTTTAATAAACACATGACACTATACCAAGTGAACAGTATAAGTGAGGTGACAGTGTTTGCTGATGGTTTAACACACACATGACATGTTTGCAGTTGAACAGTATAAGTGAGGTGAGTGTGTTCGCTGATGGTTTGATACGCACATGACATGTTACCAGGGAAACACTATAAGTGAGGTGAGTGTGTTCCCCTGATGGTTTGATACAGCATGACATGTTACCAGGGAAACAGTATAAGTGAGGTGAGTGTGTTCCTCTGGTGGTTTGATACGCACATGACATGTTAGCAGGTGATCAGGATAAGTGAGTTGAGTGTTTTCGCTGAAGGTTTATTGCACACATGACATGTTACCAGGGAAACGGTATAAGTGAGGTGAGTGTGTTCCAGAATGGTTCAATACACACGGGACAGGTTACCGGGTGAACAGTGTAAGTGAGGCGAGTGTTTGCCATTGCTGGTTTAATTTACTCTGGTCATGTTACCAGGTTAACATTATAATTGACGTGAGAGTGTTCCCCTGATGGTTTAATGCACACGGCACATGTACCCAGGGAAACATTATAAGTGAGGCGATAGTTTTGCCCTGATGGTTTGATACAGACGGGACATGTTAGCAGGAGAACTGTAAAAGTGATGTGAGTGTGTTCCCCTGACGGTTTCATACACACGGGAGAAGATCCCAGGTGAACAGTTTAAGTGAGGTGAGTGTGTTTGCTGACGGTTTAATACGCACATGACATGTTACCAGTTGATCAATGTAAGTGAGGTGAGTGTGTTCCCCTGATGGTTTAATACACACTAGGCATGTTACCAGGTGAACAGTGTATGTGAGGTGATTGTGTTCCCCTGATGGTTTAATGCACACGAGACATGTTAGCAGGTGAACAGTATAAGTGAGGTGAGTGTGTTCCACTGATGGTTTAATGCACACGGCACATGTTTCCATGGAAGCAGTACGAGGGAGGCGATAGTTCTCCCCTGATGGTTGAATACACACCGGACAAGTTACCAGGTGAACGGTATAAGTGTGTTGAGTGTTTTCGAACATGGTTTAATGCACAAGGGACAAGTTACGAGGTGGACAGGATAAGTGAGGCGAGTGTTTTCCATTGCTGGTTTAATTCACACGGGGCATGTTATCAGGTTAACATTATAAGTGACGTGAGAGTGTGCCCCTGATGGTTTAATGCACACGGCACATGTTTCCAGGGAAGCATTATAAGTGAGGCGATAGTTTTGCCCTGATGGTTTGATACAGACGGGACATGTTAGCAGGTGAACATTATAAGTGTGGTGATTGTGTTCCCCTGATGATTTAATACACACGGGTCATCTAACCAGGTGAACAGTTTAAGTGAGGTGAGTGTGTTCCACTGATGGTTTAAGACACACGGGGCAGGTTACCAGGTGAACAGTGCATGTGAGGTGAGTGTGTTCCCCTGATAGTTTAATAGACACGTGACATGTTATCAGGTGAACAATATAAGTGAGTGAGTGTGTTTGCTGATGGTTTAATACACACATGACATGTTACCAGTTGATCAATGTAAGTCAGGTGAGTGTGTTTCCCTGATGGTTGATTGCACACGGGGCATGTTACCAGCTGAACAGTGTATGTGAGGTGAGTGTGTTCCCCTGATGGTTTAATGCACACGGGACATGTAACCAGGTGAACATTATAAGTGAGTTGAGTGTGCTCCCCTGATGGTTGAATACACACGGGACAAGTTACCAGGTGAACAGTATAAGTGAGTTGAGTTTTTTCGCACATGGTTTAATGCACACGGGTCAAGTTACCAGGTGGACAGTATAAGTGAGGTTCGTGTGTTCCCCTGATGGTTTAATACTCACCCGACAAGTAACCAGGTGAACAGTATAAGCGAGGTTCGTGTGTTCCCCTGATGGTTTAATACTCACGGGACAAGTTACAAGGTGAACAGTATAAGTGAGGTGAGTGTGTTCCCATGATGCTATAATACACATGGAACGTGTAACCAGGTGAACAGTATAAGTGAGGTGAGTGTTTTCCCCTGATGGTTTAATGCAGACATGACATTTTACCAGGTGAACAGTGTAAGTGAGGTGAGTGTGTTTGCTGATGGTTTAATACACCCGGGGCCTCTTAGTTGGTGAACAGTAAAAGTGTTGTGCATGTGTTCGCTGATGGTTTAATACACACATGACATGTTACCAGGTGAACAGCACAAGTGAAGTGTGTGTCTTCCCCTGATGGTTTAATACACACGGGACATGCAACCAGGTGAACAGTATAGGTGAGGTGAGTGCGTTCCCCTGTTGGTTTAATACACACGGGACAAGTTACTCGGTGGACAGTATAATAGAGGTGAGTGTGTTCCCATGATGGTTCAATACACATAGGACATGTACCCCGGTGAACGGTATAAGTGAGGTGAGTGTCTTCCCCTGATGATTTAATACACACGGGACATCTTACCAGGTGAACAGTATCAGTGAGGCGGATGTTTTCTGCTGATGGTTTAATACACACGGGACATATACCCAGGTGAACAATATAAGTGAGCTGAGTGCGTTCCCCTGAAGATTTAATACACATGGGACATGTTACCAGGTGAACGGTATAAGTGAGGAGAGTGCTTTCCCCTGATGGTTTAATACACACGTGATATGTTACCAGGTGATCAATGTAAGTCAGGTGAGTGTGTTCCCCTGATGGTTTAATACACGCATGACATGTTACCAGGTTAACGGTATAAGTGAGGTGAGTGTTTTCCCCGAATGGTTTAATCAACACATGACATGTTTGCAGTTGAAAAGTATAAGTGAGGTGAGTGTGTTCGCTGATGGTTTAATACGCACATTGCATGTTAACAGGGAAACAGTATAAGTGAGGTGAGTGTGCTCCCCTGATGGTTTGATACACACATGACATGTTACCAGGGAAACAGTATAAGTGAGGTGAGTGTGTTCCTCTGGTGGTTTGATACGCACATGAAATGTTCGCAGGTGATCAGGATAAGTGAGTTGAGTGTGTTCGCTGAAGTTTTATTACACACATGACATGCTACCAGGTGAACAGTATAAGTGAGTTGAGTGTGTTCGCTGAAGTTTTATTACACACATGACATGCTACCAGGTGAACAGTATAAGTGAGGTGAGTGTGTTCCAAAATCTTTCAATACACACGTGACATGTTCCCGGGTGAACAGTGTAAGTGAGGCGAGTGTTTGCCACTGCTGGTTTAATTCACACTGGTCATGTTACCAGGTTAACATTATAAGTGACGTGAGAGTGTTCCCTGATGGTTTCATGCACACGGCACATGTACCCATGGAAACATTATAAGTGAGGCGATAGTGTTGCCCTGATGGTTTGATACAGACGGGACCTGTTAGCAGGTGAACTGTAAAAGTGATGTGAGTGTGTTCGCCTGTCGGTTTCATACACACGGGACAAGATCCCAGGTGAGCAGTTTACGTGAGGTGAGTGTCTTTGCTGATGGTTTAATACGCACAAGACATGTTACCAGTAGATCAATGTAAGTCAGGTGAGTGTGTTCCCCTGATGGTTTAACACACACGTGGCATGTTACCAGTTGAACAATGTATGTGAGGTGAGTGTGCTCCCCTGATGGTTTCATGCATACGAGACATGTTAGCAGGTGAACAGTATAAGTGAGGTGAGTGTGTTCCACTGAGGGTTTAATGCACACGGCACATGTTTCCATGGAAGCAGTACAAGGGAGGCGATAGTGCTCCCCTGATGGTTGAATACACACGGGACAAGTTACCAGATGAACAGTATAAGTGTGTTGAGTGTTTTCGAACATGGTTTAATGCACACGGGACAAGTTACGAGGTGGACAGGATAAGTGAGGCGAGTGTTTTCCATTGCTGGTTTAATTCACACGGGGCATGTTATCAGGTTAACATTATAAGTGACGTGAGAGTGTGCCCCTGATGGTTTAATGCACACGGCACATGTTTCCAGGGAAGCATTATAAGAGAGGCGATAGTGTTCCCCTGATGGTTTGATACAGACGGGACATGTTAGCAGGTGAACAGTATAAGTGTGGTGATTGTGTTCCCCTGATGGTTTCATGCACAAGGGACAAGTTCCCAGGTGAACAGTGTAAGTGAGGTGAGTGTGTTCCCCTGATGATTTAATACACACGTTTCAAATAACCAGGTGAACAGTTTAAGTGAGGTGAGTGTGTTCCACTGATGGCTTAATAGACACGGGACATGTTATCAGGTGAACCGTAGAAGTGAGGTGAGTGTGTTTGCTGATGGTTGAATACACACATGACATGTAACCAGTTAATCATTGTAAGTCAGGTGAGTGTGTTCCTCTGATGGTTTAATACACACGTGACATGTTACCAGCAGATCAATGTAAGTCAGCTGAGTGTTTTTCCCTGATGGTTTAATGCACACGGGGCATGTTACCAAGTGAACAGTGTATGAGAGGTGAGTGTGTTCCCCTGATGGTTTAATGCACACGGGACAAGTTACCAGGTGAACAGCATAAGTGAGTGGATTGCTTTCGCACATGGTTTAATGCACACGGGTCAAGTTACCAGGTGGACAGCATAAGTGAGGTTAGTGTGTTCCCCTGATGGTTTAATACACACGGGACAAGTTACCAGGTGAACAGTATAAGTGAGGTGAGTGTTTCCCCTGCTGGTTTAATGCACACATGACATTTTACCAGGTGAACAGTGTAAGTGAGGTGAGTGTGTTTGCTGATGGTTTAATGCACATGGGACATGGAACCAGGTGGACAATGTAAGTGAGGCGTGTGTTTTGCACTGCTGGTTTAATTCACACGGGGCATGCTAACAGGTTAACATTATAAGTGACGTGAGTGTGTTCCCCTGATCGTTTAATGCACACGGCACATGTTTCCAGGGAAGCATTATAAGTGAGGCAATAGTGTTGCCCTGATGGTTTGATACAGACGGGACATGTTAGCAGGTGAACATTATAAGTGTGGTGATTGTGTTCCTCTGATGGTTTAATACAGACGGGACATGTTAGCAGATGAACAGTATAAGTGATGTGAATGTGCTCCCCTGACGGTTTCAGACATACGGGTCAAGTTTCCAGGTGAACAGTGTAAGTGAGGTGAGTGTGTTCCCCTGATGATTTAATACACACGGGTCATATAAGCAGGTGAACAGTATAAGTGAGGTGAGTGTTTTCCCCTGATGGTTTAATGCACACGGGATATGTAACCCGGTGAACAGTATAAGTGAGTTGAATGTGCTCCACTGATGGTTGAATACACATGGGACAAGTTACCAGGTGAACAGTATTAGTGAGGTGAGTGTGTTCCCCTGATGATTTAATACAAACGGGTCATATAAGCAGGTGAACAGTATAAGTGAGGTGAGTGTGCTCCACTGATGGTTGAATGCACATGGGACAAGTTACCAGGTGAACAGTATAAGTGAGGTGAGTGTGTTCCCGTGATGTTATAATACACATGGGACGTGTAACCCGTTGAACAGTATAAGTGAGGAGAGTGTGTTCCCCTGATGGTTGAATACACACGGGACAAGTTACCAGGTGAACAGTATAAGTGATGTGAGTGTGTTCCCATTATGTTATAATACACATGGGACGTGTAACCAGGTGAACATTACAAGTGAGGTGAGTGTTTTCCCCTGATGGTTTAATGCACACATGACATTTTACCAGGTGAACAGTGTAAGTGAGGTGAGTGTGTTTGCTGATGGTTTAATACACACACGGCATGTTACAGGTGAACAGTAAAAGTGTGGTGAGTGTGCTCGCTGATGGTTTAATTAACACATGACATGTTACCAGGTGAACAGTACAAGTGAAGTGAGTGTCTTCCCCTGATGGTTTACTACACACGGGACATGCAGCTCGGTGAGCAGTATAAGTGAGGTGAGTGTGTTCCCCTGTTGGTTTAATACACACGGGACAAGTTACTCGGTGGACAGTATAATTGAGGTGAGTGTGTTCCCCTGATGGTTTAATACACACGGGACATGTTATCAGGTGAACCGTAATAGTGAGGTGAGAGTGTTCCCCTGATGATTTAATACACACGGGTCATATAACCAGTTGAACAGGATAAGTGAGTTGAGTGTGTTCGCTGAAGGTTTATTGCACACATGACATGTGACCAGGGAAACAGTACAAGTGAGGTGAGCGTGTTCCAGAATGGTTCAATACACACGGGACAGGTTACCGGGTGAACAGTGTAAGTGAGGCGAGTGTTTGACACTGCT
Organism: Heterodontus francisci; assembly: GCF_036365525.1. Taxonomy (NCBI): domain Eukaryota; kingdom Metazoa; phylum Chordata; class Chondrichthyes; order Heterodontiformes; family Heterodontidae; genus Heterodontus; species Heterodontus francisci. The sequence goes on from NW_027142286.1 coordinate 36,721, forward strand.
GGTTTAATTCACACTGGTCATGTTACCAGGTTAACATTATAAGTGACGTGAGAGTGTTCTCCTGATGGTTTAATGCACACGGCACATGTTTCCAGGGAAGCATTACAAGTGAGGCGATAGTGTTGCCCTGATGGTTTGAAACAGACGGGACATGTTAGCAGGTGACCTGTAAAAGTGATGTGAGTGTGTTCCCCTGACGGTTTCATCCACACGGGACAAGTACCCAGGTGAACAGTTTAAGTGAGGTGAGTGTGTTCCACTGATGATTTAACAGATACGGTTTATATAACCAGGTGAACAGTATAAGTGAGGTGAGTGTGTTTGCTGATTGTTTAATACGCACATGACATGTTACCAGTTGATCAATGTAAGTCAGGTGAGTGTGTTCCCCTGATGGTTTAATACACATGGGACATGTTATCAGTTGAACAGTATAAGTGAGGAGAGTGTGTTCCCCTGATGGTTTAATACACATGGGACATGTTATCAGGTGAACAGTATAAGTGAGGTGAGTGTGTTTGCTGATTGTTTAATACGCACATGACATGTTACCAGTTGATCAATGTAAGTCAGGTGAGTGTGTTCCCCTGATGGTTTAATGCACACGAGACATGTTAGCAGGTGAACAGTTTAAGTGAGGTGAGTGTGTTCCACTGATGGTTTAATGCACACGGCACATGTTTCCATGGAAGCAGTGCAAGGGAGGCGATAGTGCTCCCCTGATGGTTGAATACACACGGGACAAGTTACCAGGTGAACAGTATAAGTGTGTTGAGCGTTTTCGAACATGGTTTAATGCACACGGGTCAAGTTACCAGGTGGACAGGATAAGTGAGGCGAGTGTTTTCCACTGCTGGTTTAATTCACACGGGGCATGTTATCAGGTTAACATTATGAGTGACGTGAGAGTGTTCCCCTGATGGTTTAATGCACACGGCACATGTTTCACGGGAAGCATTATAAGTGAGGCGTTAGTGTTGCCCTGATGGTTTGATACAGACGGGACAAGTTCCCAGGTGAACAGTATAAGTGAGGTGAGTGTGTTCACCTGATTATTTAATACACACGTGTCATATAACCAGGTGAACAGTATAAGTGAGGTGAGTGTGTTCCCCTGATGGTTTAATAGACACGGGACATGTTAACAGGTGAACAGTATAAGTGAGGTGAGTGTGTTTGCTGATGGTTGAATACACACGGGGCAAGTTACCAGGTGAACAGTATAAGTGATGTGAATGTGTTCCCCTGATGGTTTAATGCACGCTGGACATGTTACCAGGTGAACTGTGTCAGTGAGGTGACTGTGTCCCCCTAAGGGTTTAATGCCCTTTGGACATGTTACCAAGTGAACAGTATAAGGGAGGCGACCGTTCTCCCGTGATGATTTAATACACAGCAGAAGTGTTACCGGATGAAATGTGTAAGTGAGTGATTGTGTTCTCCTCAAACACTCACTCATCAGTCTCATAGTGTCATAACCCGGCTCTGGTTCAGTTTTTCTTTTTAACTAGGGTAATTCTGTGCTGAACTAGACTCTAGATAAAGTGTCAGCTTGTGCATTATCGTTTCCTGCAATGTGGATAATCTTTAGGTGCTAAGTATGTAAACGCAGGCTGCAATGAAAAAGCCTCACGTTATCCGTTTTGTATTTTTCTGTATGCGTCTAATGTTTGTCGTTGTTATAAACTATGGGCTCTCTATATCCATTTTGGATACATACCTCCAAATCTTTGAGAGCCAGCAACGGTCCCGGACCTCCTTCTCCTCAGTAGAGTATCTCCTTCAATGTTCATTTATATTTTTTGGAGATGTATGCAACTGGTCTCTCAAAGCCTAACTCATCATCTTGAAGCAGGATGACATCCACTCCTAATTCACTAGAATTCACTGCTTCTTTAAATGGATTGTTCAAATCGCGGCTGCCAGCACTGGCTAGTTGGTTAAGAATGTTTTCAGCCTCTTGAAAGCTGCTTGGCTGCTTCATGACCACACTACCTTTGTTTATTCTGTAACAGGTCTCTCAGTGGGGCAGATATCATGATGATGTTTGGGACCAACTTGCACTAAAGCCCACACATCCCCAAAAATCGCATTATTTCCCTTTGGGTCGCGGGAGTGTTAAAAACTATCAGCACCTGCATCTTTGCTTCTGTGGGCAGCACATCCCTTTGACCCACAATATGCCCTGGGTAGGTTATGTGAGATTTAGCAACCTCACTCTCAGAAAGATTTACTCCGATGTCAGCCTACTGTAACTTTCAGAAGATGCTTTCTAACTGGTCTAGGTGGTCCCCCTGTATCCTAACAGATTATCCAGGTACACTGCACAATTGGGCAGAACAGCCAGTACCTGGTTCATCAGTCTTTGGAAGGTGGCCAGGGCATTTTTTAATCCAAACAGCCTCACTCCACACAGTAATATGTCACCTGGGCTGACAAAAGCCGCGATCTCTTTAGCTTGGATGGTTCAGGGAATCTGCCAGTACCCTTTTAACAAGTCTCTTTTGATTATGTAGCTGTAGTTTCCCACTCTATCTATGCAGTTTACCAGGCGGGGAATTGGGTAGGAATCAGCTCTGGTCACTGTATTAATCTTCCTGTAATCAATGCAGAACTTTGTTGACGGTTGGGTTTGGGCACAAGCACATCTGGGGAACTCCAACTGCTCTGACTGGGCTCAATCAGCTTGTGCTCCAGCATATACTGAATTTCCTCCCGAAACTGGGTTAGTTTCCTGGGACCTAGATAATAGGGATTTTGTTTTACAGGAGGGATCACTCATGCATCCACAACGTGCAGGGTTAGCGTTGTGAACCCTGGTTTGCCCCTGTAGATCCCTGTAAACGATGTGAGCAGCCTTGATAGGTCTCCTCTCTGTTCTGTGTTTAAATAGGGAGTACGGTGTCTAGATTCTTGAAAACTTCAGTGTTAGTGAATTGGACACTTGGGGGTTTGATTTGGCAAATCCTCCAGGTCTCCCTATAACTCATCCTCATTGTCTTTTCGCCCTCCTCTTTCCTGACTGTCTGACATACCTGGACTTGTTTGTCTCCTTCCCGGCTGTGATCCTGTTTTAACATATTGATGTGGCACATTCTTTGACTGTTCAGACGATCTGGGCTGTCAATTATATAATTCACCTGGCGAATTCTCTTTATTACTCTGTATGGACCACTGAACCGAGCTTTCAACGGTTCTACCTGTATTGGAAATAACACACATGGGCCTGAATTTTACTAGTGCCCCACATCTCATTGCAGCACACTCGGAACTCAGCGGTGTGCTCACACTGAGCTATCACCTCAGAGCCCGGCAATATTATGCATGGGAGTTCATAATCATAGCGGCCACACAAGGTGCCCCTCATATTATGTGGATGAGCGGGACAGCCGACACCATGATGGATACCGACACTGCTGATAAACATGTGATGGGGCCCTATTTAAAGGGCAGCCAGCACAGCATCTATGCCTGCACCCACAAAGGAGTCCCGGGATTGTCCCACTTGTCAGAGAAGATATTTGCCTGCTTGGAGGCAGAGGAGCATGCCAGAGTGGCACCAAGGTACAGTGATGTCTCCCTGACCGCTCTCCTCCAGGTTATGCGGGCAAGGCAGGAGGTCATCTTCCCCAGTGATGGTAGAAAGAGACCCTCCCGCATGATCATGGCATCCTGGCTGGAGGTGGCACTGGAGATCAGTAGCCCTGGTGCCACTGGGTGCAGTGTCACAAAGGGATGAATGACCTGCTAAGAAGTGCGAGAATAAATGTCAATTCATATCAGGACTCCTTTGAAACTGGGTTTAACCACACAGAGTGGTATATGTGTGTCACTGCCGTGCCGATAAAGTTGAGGTTGGACAGGGATGGAAGATGTGACATGAATGATGAAATGTATGACAGAACTTACCCTTGTCCAGTGCTTGGGGAATGGCACCTACATGAGTGCTTCACTCAGTAGTTCACACCGAACACTACCCTCCCCCTCCCACCACCACCTTTGTGGCCAGAAACCATCCTTTGAAATGTGTTGTGTTGTTGAAGTACCATCCACATTGCCTTGTTGATCCTCCAGGTGAAGTGAACTCACAATTCGAGGGAGACATCCCGCACCGGTGGAGGTCCAGCCAACATACAAAGGACGCCAAGGAGGAGACCCTGCAATTAGCACCAAGCAAGTCGCTGTGCTCACTTGGTCAAGTAGACATCGGGGCCCATGGTGGACGTACTTCCAATTGATAGGAATGTTGATCAATGTGGAATGTTAGTTCTGTGATACAATGCTGCTGAAATTATAAAATGTGCTAGATCAAGTCTGACAATGTCCTCTTCCCATTGTGTCTCCAGATGAAAAAGAGATGCGAGCCTGATTGTTCACACCTTGGAGGATGAGGCAGCTTCCGAGCAAGCAGCGTCCCAGGATACTAACACACCTTCCACCTGAGCAAATACTGTCACCTCGGTGAGTATCCGTCCGGCCTTAGGGTGTGGGTCACAATCTGGTGAAAGCACTGCATACGCACCCGAGCAGCTGAAACAGCTGAGGCCCCTGATGGTTGGAGGGCTGTGATTGGTCAGGCACATGCTAATCCCCACTACTGATGACTCTCTGCTTTCGACAGACCAGAGCATGCTGGAACTTATGGATATGTTCTGTTAAAAGCAGGTGGAGATGACACAGGTCATGCACAGCCTTGAGCGGACAATGGGGGAGTCCATCCAGACCATGACTGCTGCCATCTCCCAGGCATATGAGCACCTGGTGTCATCCATTGAGCTGGCGGCGGCACTCCTGATAAGTCAGATTTCATTGATTGACACGGAACTACAATCCCTCGCCATGGCCATGACATCCATTCAGCAGTGGGAAAGTGAGTGAGGGACGAGGGGCATGGAGACTGGTCCTTCCTGGGAGAGCAGATGGGTTCCAACGACCACTCAGAGGGAGAAAGGGAGCCAGCACACTATATCTGGGGTCCCCCTCCAGATGAGTCCAATGTGGACGCCGGCCACTCCGCCCCTCCGCTCCTCCGCCCCTCTGCCCCTCCGCCCCTCCACCTGTGAGTGAAGCTCCAGCAGCTGCGACAGCTGAGGAGAGTTCTGTGATGATTCAGGACACCAGCCAGCCGGGGACTTCCAGGCCTCATGCGTGCAGAGGACGACTGCCGAAGTCATCCACAGCTGAGGGGCAGTCAGATCAGCAGCCTTCCTCCAGTTAGGCTGATAGTGCAGAGGCTGCACCGAGAAGGGGCACTTGCAAACGTTTAAAGAGAAAATACTGACGCAAATGGGAATGCATGGGTGTCACAGCTATGTAAATACGTCTTTCACGGAATATTCTTCACCAACATGTGTTTCCCTTTCTCTGTGTGAATGATGTGTGCCAGCAGGTAGCACCAATGTCACATCCCTTTGCACCGTTGACCCTACAGGAGAGCTAATGTATGCAATAACATCATTGTCATGCCACCATTACTCATGAGGATCTCCAGGGATGCAATGACATGGACAATGGCTCAGTCAGCTGCTGCCTCTAATGCTTTACACAGTGATGTTCTAAATGTGGACTGGTGCACAGCAGGTCAGCGAAGATGATGTGTGGCTTGCAGAACTCTGGTCAGTTCCGATGGAGCAGACAGCCTTTGTCTGATAAGCCACTTCCGTATATCCCCGAGCTCACTGCTAGCCCTGCATGCAGAGCCTGGGTGCCCTCTGCCCTCCCATGCGCCTGCCCTGTTTGTAGGTCCTCAGCATCCTCATATTCCAAGGAGGAATTATGCTGACATCACTCCTCATCATGATGGGAATGCCCCTTATTGGGTGCGTAGTCTTGCAGAGCACAACGAGCAGCAAAGAAAGGAGCTGGTCATTTAGGTCCCTAGTACAGGGCACCACCCTTTCGATCCAGGCATTGGATGTGCGTTTTCAGCATAGTGATCTCCTGCTCAATGGCAGCTCTTGTAGCTCATTGGCTAGCGTTGTATCTCTCCTCTGCAGCAGCGAGGGGGTCTCTCACTCGTATCAGGAGCAACGTCTACAAAGGATAGCCCTTATCTCCAAGAAGCCACCTCTCCATCTGAGCCAGTTCAGTGAACAATGGTGCCAGTTGGGACTGGACACTGACACTGGAGGTAGGGGAGCAGGAAGTAAAATCATTGCAGATGATTCTCTGATCAATATTAGGTGAGAATCAAACCAGGCACGTGCAGTGTAACGCGGTTGGGTGATAGTGGGGAGGTGTTGGAGAAGGTTGGTGTTGTCAACCGTGTCAAAGGCTGCAGCCAGATATTGAAGGACGATGATGGATTGTTTAACGTCATTTGTGCTCTTGATAAAAGCCATGTATTTACTTTGACAGATGTGGCAACATAATTGGAAGGATTCAAACATGGAATTCTGCGGAATAATTTTGCCATTAATTTGGAAGGCGATAGCATGTGCAAGGAATATGGAGAGAAAAGGGAGGTTGAACACAGGGCGGCAATTTGCAAGGAAAGCGGGCCATCCGTTGTTTTTGAAGGGGAGGAGTGATGATGAAAGGTTTCAGGGGTAGAGGTACAGGGCACGTGGAAAATGAACCATTAAAGATGACACCAAACATGAAGAGTGAGAAGAGACTCGGACTCAATCATCTGAACAGCCAGCAAGTAGATCCGCCAGGAGTGTCAGCCCCTGTGCTGACCTTTCCCCACTCATTCGGCCTGAGTCCCACCTCCCCGGCTGGGCTTGTCTGGATGCGAACCCTCCCCCACTTCCAAGCCCTGACTCATGCCCAGAAAGAGAGATAGAGAGTGAGAGAGAGATTGCAGTGATTAGGTGGTGGTACCAGAAAAGGGAAGGATCCAATAAAGTGTCCAACAAAATTAAAACAAAGTAGCTTACTCAAGAAAACGTTAAGCATCTGAAGTATATTGGCCCTTGTAAGAAGATGCTTTGTTTATTTTTCTTTCCAAGAGATGAGAACAACTGTGAATTGAAACAGTGGAGATGGAGGAGAGACTGTGGTGATTTTTCCTCTCCTGTTCTGCAAGGGGAGCCCTTATTCTCCTCTTTCCCACAGTCTCCCCACCGCACCGCTGAGGGCATCTTCAAATCTGCAGCGATTCATGGTGACAAACAGTGGAAGCAGCATGTGAGAGACAGAGCTAAGTGAACCTGCACACAATAGATCAGATCAAAATTCTGGTGTCCTGCCTCAGTCAACACGAAATGGTGGGGAGTTATTAAACAACTAACTGGAGGAGCAGGCTCCATTAACATCGCCATCATCAACTAAGGGGGAGTCCAGCATTGCAAAAGACAAGGCTGAAGCAGCTGCAACAATCTTCAGCCAGAGGTATCGAGTTGCTGTTTCATCTCGAACACATCCTGAGTCCACAACATCACAGATGCCAGTCTTCATCCAATCCAATTGACTCAACATGATATGAACAAATGGCTGAAGGCTCTGGATATAATAAAGGCAAAGTCCCTGACAACATCCCGGCTGTAGTACTGCACACTTGGTCTCCAGAACTCGCTGAGACCCCAGCCATGCTGTTCCACTGCAACTAAAATACTGACATCCATGCGACAATGAGGGAAATTGCCCAGGTGTGTCCTCTCCACAAAAAATCAGGACAAATCCAATCCATCGAATTGCCACCTCATGGATCTGCGCTCTATCATTAGCAAAGTGGTGGAATGTGTCATCGACGGTGCTATCAAGCAGCACTTGCACAACAGTAACCTACTCACCGATGCTCAGTGTAAGTTCCAGCAGAGCCACTCGACTGTCGACCTCCTTACAGCCTTGCTCCAAATATGGACAAACAAGATTAATTTAAAAGGTGAGGCAGAGTGATAGTCTTTGATATCAAGGCAGTATTTGACCGAGTGTGACATCAAGGAGCCAGAGCAAAATAGAATTCTGTAACAATAAAGGGAAAATTCACCACTTGTTGGAGTCATACTTGGCACACAGGAAGATGGTTGTGGTTGATAGAGGCCAAACATATCAGCCGATGCTATTGTTGCAGGATTTCCTCAGGGTAGTGTCCTAGGCCCAACGAGATAAGCTGTATCATAAATGACCTTCCCTCCAACATAAGTTCAGAAATGAGTATGCTTTCTGATGATCGTGCAATGTTCAGTAGCATATGCAATTCCTCAGATAGTAAAGCCGTCAGTGTCCACATGCACCAGACCTGGGGAACATTCAGTATTCAGCTAAGTGGCAAGTACCTTTCACACCAAACAAGTGCTGGCCAACGACCAACTGCAGCAAGAGGGTGGCATAGTTGCGCATTGGTTATCACCACAGCCTCACAGCTCCAGCGACCCGCGTTCGATTCGGGATACTGCCTGTGTGGAGTTTGCAAGTTCTCCTTGTAACTGCGTGGGTTTTCGCTGGGTGCTTCAGTTTCCTCTCACAGCCAAAAACATGCAGGTTGATCGGTAAATTGGCCATTATAAATTGCTCCTAGTGTAGGTAGGTGGTAGAGGCGTTGAGGGAAGGTGGGGATCTGGTAATAATGTAGGATTAGTTTAAATGGGTGGTTGATGGTGGGCATAGACTCGGTAGTCCGAAGGGCCTGTTTCAGTGCTGTACCTGTAAAATATATTTTTTTAACAAAACATCGACCCTTGACATTCACCATCGCTGAATGCCTCACTATCAACATGCTGGGGGTTACCAATCACCATAAACTAAAGTGGACCAGCCATTTAAAAACACTGTACCTATAAGAGTAGATTCAAGGCTGTGAATTCTGTGCGGCATAATTCATCTTCAGACTCCAACATGTCAGGAGTGCGATGGACTACCTTCCAGTTACCTGGATGAGTGTAGCTCTAAACAACACTCACGAATATCGACAACATCAAAGAAAGAAAAACCAGCTTGATCAGCAGTCCATCCACCCCTTAAGCAGATAGACACCAATCTGACTTAAAAGATATCGCAGTTCATATGAATTAAGAGCGGTTTAGGCCACTCAGCCTGTCGATCCTGCTCCACCATTCAACACAATCATGGCTGAACTGGTTGTGTTTCAAATTCCAAGCTACCATCTACTCCCAGATACCTTCTGATTCCCTTGCCTAACAAAAATATATCTAGCTCTGCCTTAAAAATATTCAATGATGTCGCACCCACCACCTTCTGAAGTAAATAATTCCAAAGTCACATAACCCTCTGAGAGAAAGAATAAATCTCCTCATCGCTGTTCTAAAAGGGCCTCTCCTAATTTTAAATCAGTCCCCCTAGTTCTGGATTCACCCACAAGAGGAAACATCCTCTCTACATTCACCTTGTCAAGATCGTTCAGGATCTTCTAAACGTCAATCAAGTCTCCCCACACTTGTCTAAATTCCAGTGAAAACAAGCCCAGTCTGCCCAACCTATCCTCATAAGAAAACCCGCTCATTCCAGTGATGAAACTAGTAAACCTCCTCTGAACTAACTCCGAAGCATTCGCATCTTTCCATAAATAAGGAAACCAAAACTGCACACAGTATCGGAGATGTGATCTCACTAAAGCCCTGTATCACTGACGCATAACATATTTACTTGTATTTTCAATTCCTGTGGTAACAAAGGATAGTTTTCCATCCGCCTTCTTTATGACCTGCACTACCTGCATACAAACATTTTGTAACTCCTGAACAAAGAACAAAGAACAAAGAAAATTACAGCACAGGAACAGGCCCTTCGGCCCTCCAAGCCTGCGCTGATCCATATCCTCTATCTAAACATGTTGCCTATTTTCTAAGGGCTTATATCTCTTTACTTCCTGCCCATTCATGTATCTGTCTAGATACATCTTAAAAGACGCTATCGTGCCCGCATCTACCACCTCCGCTGGCAATGCGTTCCAGGCACCCACCACCCTCTGCGTAAAGAATTTTCCACGCATATCCCCCCTAAACTTTTCCCCTTTCACTTTGAACTCGTGACCAATAGTAATTGAATCCCCCACTCTGGGAAAAAAGCTTCTTGCTATCCAACCTGTCTATACCTCTCATGATTTTGTACACCTCAAATTAGAACACCTGCATTAGAACACCTAGATCCCTCACCGTTCCTTCATGGATGCAGGGTTAGCAACCTCCCTCCCTAAAAACACTGTGGATGTACCTGCACCAGAGGAACAGCAGTGGTTCAAGAAGGCTGCTCACCACCAATTTCTCATCGGAAATTAGGGTTGGGGAACAGACAACACCTTGCAAGCGACGCTCACATCCCTTAAAAGAATATCAAAGGAAAAATAAAAGAACATCAGTTGATGAAATTCTGCCGGACATGAAATGGAAACACGAGCACCTGCCTCTGGGCTGTGCTCAGTTGTTTTGTTTATTAATTAATTGAATGATTGATATAACCAGATATTTCACCGTGCTTTTGAACTGCTCTCTGAACATGGACTGAGTCACCCCAGAAAGAAAAGTGTTTGTACAGCACCTTGAAACCCGCAGCATACATCTGACCTGTCGAAAGTTATATTCAGAATCAATGTCATCTCTGGGATCTGTTCCAATTATTATATAATTTAAGAATTCTAGAACATGTGTCATCCTCAGAAGTTATAAAGCTGTCAGATATGGTGAAGAGTAAAATCACAGACTTCCTTCTGATCTCCATCTCTGGGTCACTGTGATTCTCTCCCTTGCTCTGACCCCTCAGTCCCTTATGGACTCGACTGGCCACCAAAATGTGTCTGACTGTCAGAGCATTGAACAACAGAATTAAAGTGAATGGAAGCAATGGAGTTAAAACCGTATCAAACCAGCCAAATGCTATCCATCCTGGCTCAGTAATATAGCTCGGCTTTATGTAACAGTGCCATGGCACATTGTCGATTATCCATAGAGGATCCACGGTAAAGTAGAATGGGACGCTTTTTAAACAAAACAGAAGGCAGGTTGTTGCGAGAACGACAGCAGCATTTTCTCGGTGCAATATTTTGTTTTCATCTTCTTGCAACAAATGGCCACAAATAGATCAAAGAAGAAAGTGCCAGTGTACCAGACAGAACGATTCATAACATAAATCATGTTACACACAGGAGTGATGTCCAGGAAAGAACCAGGAAAATAATAATAATTGATTCGATACAGAATGGCCTCAGTGATAATGACCAGCAGATCCACCATTGCCATGGCCACCAGATAGTAAGTGGTGCAGGTGGAGAGACTGCACTTTCCCTGGGACAGGATCACAATCGCCACTAAATTAACTGTAAGGGAGAGAAGGGAAAATAAATTAAAAATTAATGATCAAACGCCCAAAATATGAGCGGGACTGTAGTGACACAACGGATGGGTGGAGAGGGCAGGTGTGGGGGTGGGGTGGGGAGGGGCTAGTCTGTGAGTTAAAATGTTAAAATCTCAACTGCAACCGCAATCCACTTCCAAACCTCCCACTTCTGGGTTTACCCGTGTCATTACAGGGATTGGGCAGACAACCTCTCCCAGGAGGCGGGTTGAAAATCTCGACATGTAAAGAGGCTAGAAGTCTCCGATTTAATCAGCTTTAAAGGTTTTATGTGGCCGGCTGTGTTTCCACATTGGACCCCACACCTCACACAAAGCCACTTGGAATTGGTGATTGGACCCCCACCCAGGATCTGACATTCCTGGATTGGATACTACCAGGATAAGACCCCTCCCTTGATCAGAACTCTCCGGGCTTGGGGAGAGTTAATCGGACCACCCTGGGATCGGATCCCCTCCAGGTTTGGGTTGGATGTGTTGGCGGGGTATGTGGGGGATATATGTATAGGTTGGGGATATATCTCTCACTGCTCTGACACTGACGAGCGATCATGGAATATTTACTCATAGATGTAATAATGTCTCAAAACACAAAATATAATCGAGCAGTCTACACATATTTCGAAAAGGAGAGGTCATTTTTAATTTTATTTGGAGATACAGCACTGAAACAGGCCCTTTGGGTCGGTGCCGACCATCAACCACACATGCTTACTAATCTTACATTCATTCCATGTTCCTACCACATCCGCACACCACCGACCTATACCAGGATTAATTTATAATGGCCAATTTAACTATCAACCTGCATGCCTTTGGCTGTGGGAGGAAATCGGAGCACCTGGCGAAAACCCATGCGGTTACGGCGAGAACTTACAAATTCTGCACAGAGCAGTACTCAGAATCGAACTCGGGCGCATGGAGCTGCGAGGCTGCAGTGCTAACCACTGCGCCACTGTACAGCCCCAACAAGTTCAATAAATTGAACAAACTAAATAAATTATTTGAATAAGTATCAGAAACATTAACTATCGACACCTGCATTAAATAGAATATAAAAGCAAAATACTGCGGATGCTGGAAATCTGAAACAAAAACAAGAAATGCTGGATTCACTCAGCAGGTCTGGCAGCATCTGTGGAAAGAGAAGCAGAGTTAACGTTTCGGGTCAGTGACCCTTCTTCGGAAGAAGGGTCACTGACCCGAAACGTTAACTCTGCTTCTCTTTCCACAGATGCTGCCAGACCTGCTGAGTGAATCCAGCATTTCTTGTTTAAATAGAATATACTTTGGTTTTATCAAGATATTCGATAATGTACCACATGAAAGATAGCCGACTAATCTCAGATCAATGGAGTTATGAGGCAACAGCAGAATGGATAACAAATTGGCTGCAGAAACAAAAAGCAGGGTGAACGGTTTAAAGCTAAAGTGAAAATTGGGTTTCTATAAAGATGGTGCTGGGTTCACTGAAGTTTACCATTTAGAGGAAATATATGGGCTTGAGAATCAGAAGCAGACATTCCATTTCTAAAGACGAATCCAAATTGTTGGGAATACTAAATAATTCAGAAAAAAATGCACAGCAATATCAGAAGACATATATAAACTTCAGAGTCTTATGTTTTTTTAAAATCTAGTTAAACAACCTGCTTCATTTAGGTATGACGAACAACATTCTGAAATATTCCTTGGAAAATACGTGTCTGAATGGGGTAGAGGGGTAAAGGGTTTCATGGTTACAGTTTCAGAAATCATTGAATGTAGAAACACAGATTAATGAGTCAACAAATTCAAATAATTCACGGGTATCATTACTATAGGAATGGAATAGAAAAGCAGAAAGGGTATATTAAAATTATTAAAAGCCTCCTTGGTAATAACACTCTTAGTGTATTGTGTACAATTCTGGTCGCCAAATTGCCAAAGGGAGTTGGGGGGCAGTGGAGTCATTGCAAAGCATTTGCAAGCATGACATCAGAACCCAGAGATTAAAACTGTCAGGAAAAATGAAACAGTCCGAGGCTCTTTCCTTTACAAAAGGAAAGGCTGAGGAATGGCTAATTGAAAACCTCAATATATTACAGCAGTTTGAGAGGGTATTTTCACTTGCGACTGGAGTGAAAAATTGGAGATCATCAATATTAGATAGTCACTAATCATTCAAAACGTTTTTTAACCCGGAGTGTGGTGAGAATTTTGAACCCATTATAACATGGAGCGGTTGAGGTGAATAGCATAGATTCATTTAAGGGGAAGCTGGATTAGAGCAGGAGGGGGAGCAGCAGAATGTTACGATGATACGGTTGGTGGAAGTGACAGAAGGAGGCTCGGATGGAGCAGAAACATCAACATAATTCTGTTTGGACCGAATGGTCTGTTTCTGTGATGCAAATTCTATGTACTTCAAATGTACATATTAAATAATCACAGTCATCACCTCTTTCATGATATTGCAGATTTGGAGTAGTGTATTTCGTAAAGCAGTGTACAATTAATTTCATTATTAGCCATTTACATCAGCTATTATTTACTGTCCATGGTCTGATCTCTGAATTATGAAAATCAGATATGCTAGTTCCTCAGTTATAAATGTCTCTCCTCACAGGGACACACCTAAGGGCAGGAATTTTTATAGGTTATCTGTGTAGAAATTCTGAATCATCGATAAGAACTAGGTTATCAAATCTTAATCAGTTACAGGAGAGGATGTTTCAATAATTGGAGCCCAATATCCATTCTCAGATATAGACGGATCATAAAATTCAGCACTCACTACCCACAGATTCTCAGGACCGTGGTCTGGGAAGGGGGTTAATCAACATAAAAACAAATGAATTATTTCCCGTAACTACATTCAGACTAAGAAAAAGATCATGATCCAGATGATTGAAAAATCTAACAGTACTATCCTGTTGTTTCGTCTTTGGCCTCCTTGTCTCGAGAGACAATGTGAAAGCGCCTGAAGGTGTTTACGTCAGTAAATAGTAAATGCCGGTTTCTGTTGCTGCAGTTCAATGGGAAACAGAGTAATATCGATACCTTTCACTTTCTACGCTTACTGGCAAAATTCCTAAAATTCAATTGTATGCAATAAAACACGGAGACAGCTCCATGGATTGGAGCTATCAGTCACCTAACACAATGTTTTCAAAATAGAAATAGCATGCTTCATTCCAGTTAGTGGCCAAAACTCAACACAATTCTACAGTGACAGGTACTCCTAATAATACATGGTCACTGGGATCAGATGTTCCACTCCAGTTCGATCCCCACACTCAGTACAGTTCTACAGTGACAGATACTCCCAGTAATACTTGGTCACTGGGATCAGATGTTCCACTCCAGTTAGTGCCCCACACTCAATACAATTCTACAGTGACAGATACTCCCAGTAATCCATGTCCTCCTGCATTCAGGTTTTCCAATTTATTTCGTGACACATAATCCGTATAACCGTACAGTGACAGGTATATCCAGTAATATATGACCTCTGCAGTCAGGAGTTCCAATCCAGTCAGTGACCTACAATCAGTACAATTCTACAGTGACAGTCGGCCCCACTAATACCCTCCCCCATTAGAAAGTTGCCTGCAATGAGGTCTGATTCAACAGTACCCGATCGTCCACTAAAGACAATAACTTGATAATTCAGAGAGCCTGTGTTTTACAAGCAGGGGTTCATTTTCAGTGGAGGAAAAGGAATAAAACTGCAGAGATAATCCAAAACAATTAACATAAGGATATGTTATCACCGATCTGGTGTTTCTCGAAAAGTGACCACGAGATCAATATGCAAATTTATCAGTCACTGAAAAAATGCAGAGGTGAACTCACACGCAGATTTATACAAATTCAATGGTTATAGTCGCTTACCAGCTAGACCAATGACGGCGAGGATTGTGCAGTGTGTTTTCCCGATATTGTACAATGTTTCAGGCATTTTCAATGTGAGATGATCCAACCCTTCATGATCCGGGTAATCTCTTCATATTGGACTCGCAGTCATTGTATTATTACATCACTTAATTTATACTCGGTGCGATCTTCTCAGGGATATTGAACATGCATCATTGATCATGTTTTTTTTTGTGTCTGAACAAACAGATTACGACAGCCAGATTAGTCCCTCTTGTGATAGTATATATTTATTTCGCAGATTGATTTAGAAAACTCCAAAGACTGGACAATTCTGATTGCATTCATTAAATAATGGTAATTAGAAGCTGTATTCTTCAACAATGAGATTGTTCTTTCACACACCATCAGTTCCATTTCTAGATTTTTTTTTAGAACATTACAGCGCAGTACAGGCCCTTCGGCCCTCGATGCTGCGCCGACCTGTGAAACCATCTGACCTACACTATTCCATTTTCATCCATGTGTCTATCCAATGTCCACTTAAATGCCCTTAAAGTTGGCGAATCTACTACTGCTGCAGGCAGGGCGTTCCACGCCCTTACTACTCTCTGAGTAAAGAAACTACCTCTCACATCTGTCCTATATCTATCACCCCTCAACTTGAAGCTATGTCCCCTCGTGTTTGCCATCACCATCCGAGGAAAAAGACGCTCACTATCCACCCTGTCTAACCCTCTGATTATCTTATATGTCTCTATTAAGTCACCTCTCCTCCTCCTTCTCTCCAACGAAAACAACCTCAAGTCCCTCAGCCTTTCCTCGTAAGACCTTCCCTCCATACCAGGCAACATCCTAGTAAATCTCCTCTGCACCCTTTCCATAGCTTCCACATCCTTCCTATAATGCGGTGACCAGAACTGCACGCAATACTCCAGGTGCGGTCTCACCAGAGTTTTGCACAGTTGCAGCATGACCTCGTGGCTCCGAAACTCGACCCCCTACCAATAAAAGCTAACACACCATATACCTTCTTAACAGCCCTATTAACCTGGTTAGCAACCTTCAGGCATTTATGCACCTGGACAGCAAGATCTCTCTGTTCATCTACAGTACCAAGAATCCTCCCATTAGCCCAGTACTCTGCATTCCTGTTACTCCTTCCAAAGTGAATCACCTCACACTTTTCCGCATTAAACTCCATTTGCCATCTCTCAGCCCAGCTCTGCAGCCTATCTATGTCTCTCTGTACCCGACAACATCCTTCGGCACTATCCACAACTCCACCGACCTTAGTGTCATCTGCAAATTTACTAACCCACCCTTCTACACCCTCTTCCAGGTCATTTATAAAAATGACAAACAGTAGTGGCCCCAAAACAGATCCTTGCGGTACACCACTAGTAACTAAACTCCAGGATGAACATTTGCCATCAACCACCACCCTCTGTCTTCTTTCAGCTAGCCAATTTCTGATCCAAAGCTCTAAATCACCTTCAACCCAATACTTCCGTATTTTCTGCAATAGCCTACCGTGGGGAACCTTATCAAACGCCTTACTGAAATCCATATACACCACATCCACTGCTTTACCCTAATCCACCTGTTTGGTCACCTTCTCGAAAAACTCAATAAGGTTTGTGAGGCACGACCTACCCGTCACAAAACCGTGCTGACTATCTCTAATGTACTTATTCTTTTCAAGATGATTATAAATCCTGTCTCTTATAACCTTTTCCAACATTTTACCCACAACCGAAGTAAGGCTCACAATTATAATTAATAGGGCTGTCTCTACTCCCCTTCTTGAACAAGGGGACAACATTTGCAATCCTCCAGTCTTCCGGCACTATTCCTGTCGACAATGACGACATAAAGATCAAGGACAAAGGCTCTGCAATCTCCTCCCTAGCTTCCCAGAGATTCCTAGGATAAATCCCATCTGGCCCAGGGGACTTATCTATTTTCACACTTTCCAAAATTGCTAACACCTCCTCCTTGTGAACCTCAATCCCATCTAGCCTCGTAGCCTGAATCTCAGTATTCTCAACAACATTTTCTTTCTCTACTGTAAATACTGACGCAAAATATTCATTTAACACTTCCCCTATCTCCTCTGATTCCACACACAACTTCCCACTACTATCCTTGATTGGCCCTAATCTAACTCTAGTCATTCTTTTATTCCTGATATACCTATAGAAAGCCTTAGGGTTTTCCCAGATCCGATCCACCAATGACTTCTCGTGTCCTCTCCTTGCTCTTCTTAGCTCTCCCTTTGGATCCTTCCTGGCTAGCTTGTCGCTCTCAAGCGCCCTAACTGAGCCTTCACGTCTCATCCTAACATAAGCCTTCTTCTTCCTCTTGACAAGCGCTTCAACTTCTTTAGTAAACCACGGCTCCCTCGCACGACAACTTCCTCCCTGCCTCACAGTACATACTTATCAAGGACACGCAGTAGCTGCTCCTTGAATAAGCTCCACATTTCGATTGTTCCCATCCCCTGCAGTTTCCTTCCCCATCCTACGCATCCTAAATCTTGCCTAATCACATCATAATTTCCTTTCCCCCAGTTATAATTCTTGCCCTGCGGTATATACCTGTCCCTGCCCATCGCTAAGGTAAACCTAACCGAATTGTGATCACTATCACCAAAGTGCTCACCTACATCTAAATCTAACACCTGGCCGGGTTCATTTCCCAGTACCAAATCCAATGTGGCATCGCCCCTGGTTGGCCTGTTCACATACTGTGTCAGAAAACCCACCTGCACACACTGGACAGAAACTGATCCATCTAAAGTACTCGAACTATAGTATTTCCAGTCGATATTTGGAAAGTTAAAGTCCCCCATAACAACTACCCTGTTACTCTCACCCCTGTCGAGAATCATCTTCGTTATCCTTTCCTCTACATCTCTGGAACTATTCGGAGGTCTATAAAAGACTCCCAACAGGGTGACCTCACCTCTCCTGTTTCTAACCTCAGCCCATACTACCTCAGTAGCCGAGTCCTCAAACGTCCTTTCTGTCGCTGTAATACTCTCCTTGATTAACAATGCCACCCCCCCCCCCCCCCTTTTACCATGTTCTCTGTTCTTACTGAAACATCTAAATCCCGGAATCTGCAACATCCATTCCTGCCCTTGCTCTACCTATGTCTCCGAAATGGCCACGACATCGAGATCCCAGGTACCAACCCATGCTGCAAGTTCACCCACCTTATTCCGGATGCTCCTGGCGTTGAAATAGACACACTTCAAACCAGGTTCTTGCTTGCCAGTGCCCTCTTGCGTCCTTGTAACCATATCCCTGACCTCACTACTCTCAACATCCTGTACACTGGCACGACAATTCAGGTTCCCATTCCCCTGCTGAATTAGTTTAAACCCCCCCGAAGAGCACCAGCAAACCTCCCCCCCCAGGATATTGGTACCCCTCTTGTTCAGGTGAAGACCATCCTGTTTGTAGAGGTCCCACCTACCCCAGAAAGAGCCCCAATTATCCAGGAAACCAAAACCCTCCCTCCTGCACCATCCCTGCAGCCACGTGTTCATCTCCTCTCTCTCCCTCTTCCTCGCTTCGCTATCACGTGGCACGGGCAACAACCCAGAGATAACAACTCTGTTTGTTCTCGCTCTAAGCTTCCACCCTAGCTCCCTAAATTTCTGTCTTAAATCCCCATCTCTCTTCCTACCTATGTCGTTGATGCCTATGTGGACCACGACTTGGGGCTGCTCCCCCTCCCCATTAAGGATCCCAAAAACACGATCCGAGACATCACGAACCCTGGCACCTGGGAGGCAACATACCAACCGTGAGTCTCTCTCGTTCCCACAGAACCTCCTATCTGTTCTCCTAACTATGGAGTCCCCAATGACTAATGTTCTGCTCCTCTTCCCCCTTCCCTTCTGAGCAACAGGGACAGACTCTGTGCCAGATATCTGTACCGCATTGCTTACCCCTGGTAAGTCGTCCCCCGCAACAGTATCCAAAACGGTATACCTGTTGTTGAGGGAAACGGCCACAGGGGATCCCTGCACTGCCTGCTGGTTCCCTCTCCTTCCCCTGACGGTAACCCATCTACCTACTTCTTTTACCTGAGGTGTGACTACCTCCCCATAACTCCTCTCAATAACCTCCTCCGCCTCCCGAATGATCCGAAGTTCATCCAGCTCCAGCTCCAGTTCCCTAACGCGGTTCTCGAGGAGCTGGAGTTGGGTGCACTTCCCACAGATGCAGTCAGCAGGGACACTCTTGGCGACCCTTCCCTCCCACATTCTGCAGGAGGAACATGCAACTGCCTTAACCTCCATTCCCACTATTCCAAATTCCCAACAAATCTACTGAAAAATCAAAAAAAACAAAAAGTCAAAACTTGTTAGGTTAGCAATCCAACGGACAGAACTTCCTAAATAAAAAGCTTACCTTTTTTTCAGTGATTAACTTGACTCTGCTTTGACCATTCAGTAATAACATTTCAAATGTTGAAGTGTTTCTCTTAGGTCCATGTTACTGCACTCTTTGATGTCCCTGTTCTCTTTAATCTTACTCATCCACTTAAATGAGTAAAATGTTCTTGTGACTACGCATTCAATTAATAAATCATCTAAAAGAAATTCAACACCACAAACTGATACAGCAGCTGAATCAAATGCAGCACCTCAGAAATACAATGTTTGAAACCAGTGGAATTCCTTGAATAATACAACCCCTCTAACCTGGTAATTGATGCATCCCACTCAAACAAAAACAGTCACTTCAACCAATACAGACCCTCCAAATGATACAATCGCCCAACTGATATAGACCCGCCAAATAATGCAAATCGCCCAACCGATACCGACCCTCCAAATTATACAAATCGCTCAACCGATACAGACCCTCCAAAGGATACAAATCACCCAACTGATACAGACCCTCCAAATTATACAAATTGTCCAACCAATACAGACCCTCCAAATGATACAAATCACCCAACCGATACAGACCCTCCAAATGATACAAATCGCCCAATCGATGCAGACCGTCCAACCAAACGTCATCGATCTGAAATGATAACTCGTTTTCTCTCTCCACAGCTGCTTCCAGACCTGCTGAGCATTTCCAGCATTTTCCGTGCTCATTTACTCCAACCAAGACAGTTCCTTCAACCGGTACAGCCCCATCCAACTGATGCAGAGCCTCAGGTCAATACAGATGCTTTGACTTACACAACATCGCAATCTTTCATAACAACACAAAATAATAGTTCTCCACAAACTAATGTGTCACCTGAAATGAATAAATCCCCTCACACTATTAAAACAACTTAAACTAATACAATGCCTTCAGATAATACATCGCTTCCAGTTAATACAGTATCTCAAGCAAATACCTCAAATAACACAGTCCATCTAAATAATACCGTTCCTGAAAATAATACCGTACACCAAACTAATTCTGAATAGACTTATAGAAGCATTGATATGTATCGCACAGAAGGAGGCCATTCGGTCCAGCGTGGCAGTAAAGGCCAAGAAAGGGGTATTTAGTCTAATTCGACCACCCAGCTCTCAGTCTGTAGCCCTGTAGGTTACGCCATTAAGGGGTAATAACCAAGCAATTGTTAAATATTATGAGGATTTTTGCCACAGCAACTCATTCAGGCAGTGGATTCTGGACCCTCACTAACCGTTGGATGAAAAATCTGTCCTTAACTCCCTTCTAATTTATTGCTTTATATCTATGCCCCCTGGTTATTGACCTCTGTGCTCAGGGAAATCAGTTCCTCCTCTCGAATCTATCTGGGACCCTCACAATTTTATAGCTTCAATTACGTTCCTCGGCTTCCTCTGTCCCAAAGCAAGGAACCAGAATCTATCCAATCTTTCCTCATGACTGAAATCCTTCATTTCAGGAAACATCTTCGGAAGTCTCCTCTGTATTCCCTTTTTGTCATGTACTTAACTAGAATGGCAGCATTCTACCAGTGGTTCAGTGTGTTCAGCAAAACGAGATCATAAATGGAGTGTATCACAAACAGAGTCTAAAAATTGGGAATTTCGAGGCGTGGGAATCTGGGGCAGAAGAGAAAGCTGTTTTTTGGCTGCAAAACTTGTCGTGGTCCATTTTATGGGTTAATACTTAACTTAATCAATCTACAACTTAGGCAACCTCAATTAATTAGTAAAAATATTTTTTTCTTATATTATTATCAGAAGCACACATGAAATATTTTACCTAATTCTCCATTAGTGTGTTCACTAATGGACTAAAAACTACTATCCACATTGATCTAGTACATTGACCAATTAATTAAACAAATCAAACAAGGTCAGTATAGGAATGGCAGGGCAGGTCATGTGCCACAATGGCAGCATGCTGCTGTTTGTGGACAGCCACATAATCCTGGATAACGACATATGCAGTAAGTGTCAGCACCTTGAGGAACTTCAGCTGAGAGTTGCTGAGCAAGAGTCCGAGGTGCAAACATTTTGGGGTATCCGAGAAGTGTAGAGTTGCCTGGTCCGCTTCAGCCAGGATGAAATCACACCCCTTAGGTTAGGAACGAGCAGAGAACATAGAACATAGAACAGTACAGCACAGTACAGGCCCTTCGGCCCACCATGTTGTGCCGACCCTTTAACCTACTCTAAGATCAAACTGCCTACAATCTACTATCATCCATGTACCTATCCAAGAGTCGCTTAAATGTCCCTAATGTATCTTCTTCTACAACCACCGCTGGCAGCGCATTCTACGCACCCACCACTTTCTGTGTAAAGAACCTACCTCTGACATCTCCCCGAAACCTTCCTCCAATCACCTTAAAATTATGCCCCGTGGTGATAGCCCTTTGTGCACTGGGAAAAAGTCTCTGTCTATCCACTCTATCTATGCCTCTCATCATCTTGTACACCTCTATCAAGTCACCTCTAATCCTTCTTCGGTCCAATGAGAAAAGCCCTAGCTCCCTCAACCTTTCTTCATAAGACATGCCCTCCAGTCCAGGCAGCATCCTGGTAAATCTCCTCTGCACCCTCTCTAAAGCTTCCACATCCTTCCTATAATGAGGCAACCAGAACTGAACACAATATTCCAAGTATGGTCTAACCAGGAGCTTATAGAGATGCAGCATAACCTCGTGGCTCTTAAACTCAATCCCTCTGTTAATGAAAGCCAATACCATACGCCTTTTTAACAACCCTATCAAATTGGGAGGCAACTTTGAGGGATCTATGGACGTGGAACCCAAGATCCCTCTGTTCCTCCACACTGCCAAGAATCCTATCTTTAAGCCTGTATTCTGCATTCAAATTCGACCTTCCAAAATGAATCACTTCACACTTTTCCAGGTTGAACTCCATTTGCCACTTCTCAGCCCAGCTCTGCATCCTGTCAATGTCCCGTTGCAACCTACAGCAGCCTTCCACACTATCCAAAACTCCAGCAACCTTTGTGTCATCGGCAAACTTACGAACCCAGCCTTCCACTTCCTCATCCAAGTCATTTATAAAAATTACCAACAGCAGAGGCCCCAGAACAGATCCCTGCGGAACACCACTGGTCACCGAGCTCCATGCTGAATACTTTCCATCCACTGCCACCCTCTGTCTTCTATGGGCCAGCCAATTCTTTATCCAGACGGCCAAATTTCCATGTATCTAATGTTTCCTCACTTTATGAATGAGCCTACCATGGGGAACCTTATCAAACGCCTTGCAAAAATCCATATACACCACATCCACTGCTCTTCCTTCATCAATGTGTTTTGTCACATCCTCAAAGAATTCAATAAGGTTTGTGAGGCATGACCTGCCCCTCACAAAGTCATGCTGACTATCTCTAATCAAACTATGTTTTTTCAAATAATCATAAATCCTGTCTCTCAGAATCCTCTCCAATAATTTGCCCATCACCGACGTAAGATTGACTGGTCTGTAATTCCCAGGGTTATCCCTATTCCATTTCTTGAACAAGGGAATAACATTTGCCACACTCCAATCATCTAGTACTACTCCAGTGGACAGTGAGGACGCAAAGATCTTCGCCAAAGGCGCAGCAATCTCTTCCCTCGCTTCCCATAACAACCTTGGGTATATCCCGTCTGGCCCTGGGGACTTATCTTTCCTCATGTCTTTCAAAATTTCCAGCACATCCTCCTTCTTAACATCAACCTGTTCGAGCATATCAGCCTGTTTCACGCTGTCCTCACAAACGACAAGGTCCCTCTCACTCGTGAATACTGAAGCAAAGTTTTCATTTAGGACCTCCCCTACCTTCTCCAACTCCAGGCACAAGTTCCCTACACTATCCCTGATCGGTCCTACCCTCACTCTGGCCGTCCTCTTGTTCCTCACATAAGTGTAGAACGCCTTGGGATTTTCCTTAATCCTACCCGCCAAGACTTTTCCATGTCCCCTCCTAGCTCTCTTAAGTCCATTCTTCTGTTCCTTCCTGGCTACCTTGTAACCCTCTAGAGCCCTATCTGATCCTTGCTTCCTCAACCTTAAGTAAGCTTCCTTCTTCCTCTTGACTAACTGTTCCACATCTCTTGTCATCCAAGGTTCCTTCACCCTACTATCATTTCCTTGCCTCATCGGGATAAACCTATCCAGCAGTCGCAGCAAGTACTCCCGAAACAACCTCCACATTTCTGTCGTGCATTTCCCTGAGAACATCTGCTCCCAATTTAAGCTCCCCAGTTCCTGCCTAATAGCATTGTAATTCCCCCTCCCCCAATTAAATATTTTCCCATCCCGTCTGCTCCTGTCCATCTCCATGACGAGAGTAAAGGTCAGGGAGTTGTGATCACTATCACCGAAATGCTCTCCCACCGAGAGATCTGCCACTTGGCCTAGTTCGTTGCCAAGCACCAAATCTAACATAGCCTCCCCTCTAGTAGGCCTATCTATATATTGGATCAGGAAACCTTCCTGGACTCACCTGACAAAAACTGCTCCATCCAAACTATTTGCAGTAAGGAGGTTCCAATCAATATTAGGGAAGTTGAAGTCACCCATGACAACAACCCTGTTACTTCTTAACCTTTCCAAAATCTGCCTCCCAATCTGTTCCTCTGTGTCTCTGTTGTTATTGGGGGGTCTGTAGAAAACTCCGAATAAAGTGACTGCTCCTTTCCTGTTTCTGACTTCCACACTTCTGTCTCAGTAGACAAACTCTCCTCTACGACCTCCTTTTCTGCAGCTGTGATACTATCCCTGATTAGCAATGCCGCTCCTCTACCTATTTTACCTCCCTCCCTATTCCTTTTGAAACATCTAAACCCCGGAACATCCAACATCCATTCCTGTCCCTGTGATATCCAAGTCTCCGTAATGGCAACAACATCATAACTTCAAGTCCTGATCCACCAGTGGCGCAGTGGCTAGCACCACAACCACACAGCTCCAGCAACCCGGGTTCAATTCTGGATACTTCCTGTGTGGATTTTGCAAGTTCTCCCTGTGTCTGCGTGGGTTTTCTCCGGGTGCTCCGGTTTCCTTTCACAAGCCAAAATACTTGCAGGTTGGTAAGTAAATTGGCCATTATAAATTGCCCCTAGTATCGGTAGGTGGTCGGGAAATATAGGGACAGGTGGGGATGTGATAGGAGTGTGGGATTAGTATGAATGGGTGGTTGATGGTCGGCACCGACTCGGTGGACTGAAGGGCCTGTTTCAGTGCTGTATCTCTAAACTAAACTTAAGCAAAAACTAGTTTCAAGAGATGAACCCTTAAAATTCACTCAATTACCATTCTTCCTTCTTCACACTCAGTGCAGATTTAAGTGATTACTTTTTCTCTGTCTTCACTAAATCTCCCAGAATTAGAGATCAAAGGAGTTAGGGGGAATGTGGAATTGAAGGAAATTAGTATTAGTCTGTTGTATGGGGAATTAGTGGGGCTGAAGGTTGATAAGTCCCCAGGACCTGATAATCTGCATCCCAGCACGTTGAAATAAGTAGCTGTGGAGACAGTGGATGCATTGGTGATTAATTTCCAACATTCTATACGCGCTGGAGAGGTTCCTGCAGATTGGAAGGTCGCAAATGTCACCCCACTATTTAAGAAGGGAGGGAGAGAATACCTGTTTGTCTTACACCAGTCGTTTGGAAAATGCTCGAATCTATTCGAAAGAGTGTGATAAATGGACACTTGGATAATAATGATTTGATTGGGCAGAGTCAACATAAATTTATGAATGGGAAATCATGTTTGATAAACCTGTTGGAGTTTTTTTGAGGATTTCAATAACAGAATTGAAAAGGGGGAGTCAGTAGAAGTGGTATACTTGGATTTTCAGAAGGCTTTTCATAAAGTCCCCCATAGGAGGTTGGTTAGCAAAACAACAGAACATGGGATAGGAGGTAATATACTTGCATGGATTAAGGATTGGTTAACAGGAAGAACGCAGAGAGTAAAAATAAACGGGTCTTTTTCCGAGTGGCAGGCTGCGACTGGTGGGGTTCCGCAGGTATCAGCACTTGGGCCACAGCTGTTCACATCATGTGTCAATGATTTGGCTCTCGGGACAAAATGTAACAGTTCCACGTTCGTGGATGATACAAAACTAGGTGGAATACTTGTTATGAGGAAGATGCAAAGGGTCTGGCAGGGGATTTGTACAGACTTAGTGAGCATGTGGCAGGAGGAATATAATGTGGAAAAATGTGAGGTTATTCACTTTGGTAGGAGCAGCAGATGTGCAGAGTATTTCTTAAATGCAAAGCGATTGGAAAATGTAGATGCACAAAGGGACATGGGTGTTTTTGTCAATACTCAGAGAGTTGTGATTTATTTTTGGAATTCTCTACACCGGAGGGCTGTGGAAGCTCAATATTTGAGTATTTTTAAATCAGAGATTAACAGATCTCTAAATAAAAATGACAGAAGGGGTAATGGGGAAAGAGTGGGAAAAGAACCATTGAAGTGGATGATCAGCTGTGATCATATTTAATGGCGGGTCACATTCGTAAAGCGGAATGGCCTCCTCCTGCTTCGATGTTTCTCTGCTCCTATGTTCCTTACTGGTGTGTCGGGCAAAAAGCTACAGGATACAGTTTATTGCTAAAGTTGGACAGGATAACTAGCACAGAGAGGTAGAAAGTTATAGTGAATTGTTAAATTGGGCTTGATAGCCATTACACAGGTCAGTAATGACACAGTTAAGTGGTTAACTGGACATCGTGCGCAGTGCACACCTTATAACGTTACAGTTAATTGAGAAATAGGACTGGAATACCAATACACATGGGTATAAAGTTACATGTAACAATTACATTGGCATTGATCACTCATGCACATTTTATACTTTTACAGGCAATTGTTATATTGGCCTTGAAACCCATACACAGTAGAATATATTGCATTTGATTGTTTAACTGGAGTTGATAACCTGTGCACACGGTAATAAATTGAGTTATTTGTCACATTTGTCATGACAAGTGTGACACATGCAAAGCAAACTACATTTAATTGTTAAATTGGACCTGATAGTCAACGGACAGAATAAGAGAAACAAAGTTTATTGTGAAACTGAATCTGATTATTGTACACAGGGTTAATATAGTTGCAGTTAATTGCAACATTTTGCCTGAAAATACTACAAAGAGTATATAGTGACAGGCAATTGTTATATTGGGCTTAGCAATCAATATTCAAGGGACCAACACTGCAGTTAATTGTAAATTGGACATAATTAATAATATACATGAGTATAAAGTGACAGTTAATTGTCAAATTGAATTTTGAACCAATACATATGTTAGATAAAGTGACACTTAATTGTTAAACTGATAATGAATACTTTTTTTTACCAAGGCAGGAGGTTTGTAGGAGTAGGCAATTCAGCCCCTCGAGCCTGCTCCGCCATTCAATATGATCGTGGCTGATCTCATTTTGGTCTCAACTCCACTTTAATGCCCGTTCTCCATAACCTTTCAAACCATTACTAATTAAAAATGTCTATCTCCTCAGATTTACTCTATGGCCCTGCATCCACTGCACTCTGTGGTAGTGAATTCCACAGACTCACGACCCTTTGAGAGAAGTAATTTCTCCTCATCTCTGCTTTAAATATACTACCCCTTACCCTAAAACTATGACCTCTCCTTCTAGATTGCCCCACCAGAGGAAACATCCTCACAACGTCTACTTTGTCAATCACCTCAATCATCTTATATACGTCAATTTGATCTCCTATGATTCTTATAAACTCTAGAGAGTAAAGGCTTGAACTGCTTTATCTCTCTTCATAAGTCAAACCCCTCATCTTTGGTATCAATTCAGTGAACCTCTGAACTGCCTCCAATGCAACTACATCCCTCCTCAAGTAAGGGGACCAAAGCTATACGCAATGTGGTCTCACTAATGCCTTGTACAGTTGCAGCAACCCTTCCCTACTTTTATACTCTATTCCTTTAGCAATAAATGCCAAAATTCCATTTGCCTTGCTTATCACCTGCTGCTCCTGCATACCAGTTTTCTACGATCCATGCATGAGCACACGCAGCTCCATTTGCACCGAAGCACTCTGAAGTTTCTCTCCATTTCGATAATAATTTGCCTTTCTATTCTTCCAACAAAATGGATAACCTCACACCTATGCATGTTAAACTCCATCTGCCAAATTTTGGCCCATGACCTAACCTATCCATATCCATTTGTAAAATCATTGTTTCTTTATTGCAAAGTAGTATCCAAATTATTTTACTGCCATCTGCAAATTTGGCTATGATACCTTGTTTCCCTGCATCCAAGTCATTAACATAGATTGTAAATAGTTGAGGCCTGAGGACTGAACCCTGTGGCATCTCACTAGTTACAGCTTGCCAACCAGCAAATTACCCATTTATCCCGAATTTCTGTTTTCTGTTGCATTGGCAGTCCTCTATCCAAGCTAATAATTTGCCCCTAACCCAATGTGAAATTACTTTGTGTATTAACATTTTATGCGGCACCTTATTAAATGCCTTCTGGAAGCCCAGATTTTCTACATCTACAGGATCCCCATTATCCACTTCACTTGTTACATCGTCTAAGAACCCTAGCAAATTAGTCAAACACGATTTACCCTTCATAAAACTAGGTTGACTCTGATGGATTGCCTTTTGACTTTCTAAATGTTTCTGTTATTACCTCCTTAATAATGGATTCTAACAATTTCCCAATGACAGATGTTAAACTAACTGGTCTGTAGTTTCTTACTTTCTTCCTCCCTCCTCTTTTCAATAACGGTGTTAGATTAGTATTTTTTCTGATCCAATGGAACCTTCCGTGCATCCAGGGAATTGTGGAATATTATAACCAATGGATCCACTGTCTCCGCTGCCACTTCCTTTAAGATCCTAGGATGTAGGCCATCAGGCCCTGGGGGACTTGACTGCCTTCAATCCCAATAGTTTGCTCTGTACTTTTTTCCCTAATGATGATGATTGTTCTATGTTCCTCCCTTTCTATAACCTCTGCATTACTTGTTACTATTGGGATGGTTACTAGTGTCCTCACCGTGAAAACTGAAGCAAAATACTGATTTAGCTTCTGCAACATTTCTGTGTTCCCTACTATTAACTCCCCAGCTGCACCCTCCAAAGGACCAACATTCAATTTAGCTACTCTCTTCCCTTTTATACACTTTAGAAGCTTTTGCTATCCGTTTTTATATTTTGCACTAGTATTCTTTCATAACTTACCTTTGCTCTTTTTATTACTTTCTTAGTAACCCTTTCTTCATATTAAAAGTTTCCCAATCTACCAGCCTGCCACTGTCCTTTGCAATATGGTATGCCTTAGTTTTTGTCTTTGTTATTCTTAACTTTTAGTCTTCCTGCCCAGTCCAATAGGGCCAAACTTGTCATCAAGCCTATGCAATTACCTTTGTTCGACTCTAAAACGTTAGAGTGGGACTCCAGTTGCTCGCTCTCAAACTGAATTTGAAATTCTAGCATGCTATGATCACTCTTCCCTGGATGATCCTTAACTATGAGATCTTTAACTAATCCCACCTCGTTAAATAATATCAAATCTAGAGTCGCCTACTCCCTGGCTGATTCCACAACATATTGCTCCAAAAAACAATCTCTAACACATTCAATAAACTCCCCCTGGAGGCTACCCTTGCCAATTCGATTAATCCAGTCTATATGCATATTAAAATCACCCATGCTTATTGCTGTGCCTTTCTTACAAGTCCCCAGTATTTCCTGGTTTATATTGTGCCTCACTGTGGAACTACTGTTTGGAAACCTATAGATTACTCCCACCTTCTTTCCCTTGCTGTTTCTTATTTCTACCCAGACTGATTCTACGCCTTGATCTCCAGTGCCTAAATCACTTCTCACTACAGCATTGATCTATTCCTTTACTAACAAAGCTACACCACCTTCTTTGCCTTCCTGCCTATCCTTCCGAAATACTGAGTACCCTTGAATATTCAATTCCCAAACCTGCTTTCCCTGCAATCACGTCTCAGTTATCTCCACTAAATCAGACCCATTCGTCCATATTTGCGTTGTTAACTCATTAATTTTATTCCGAATGCTTCGTGCATTCAGATACAAAACCTTTAATTTTGTTCTATTAATTCTATTATTTGTTCTTTTAATTTAACCCCTAGCTGCTCATATTCCCTCGCTCTACTTACATCGTTGATACCGACATGGACCACGACAACTGGATCTTTCTCCTCCCACTCCAAGTTCCTTTGCAGCCCAGATGAGATATCATGTGAACCCTGGCACCAGGTAGGCAACACACTCTTCGCGACTCTCGTTCCTGACCACCGAGATCAGTGTCTATGCCCCTAACTAAACGATCCCCGATGGCGACTACATTTATCTTTTCTCCTCCACCACCCCCACCCCCACTCTTGAATGATTCCCTGCACCACGGTGCTGTGGTCAGTTTCCTCATCCTCCCTACAGTCCCTGCTCTCGTCCACACAGGCAGAAAGAATCTCAAACCTGTTGGACAAGGATAAAGGCTGAGGCTCCTGCAGCGCTACCTCCTGGATCCTTCTATCTGCCTCACTCATAGTCACACCCTCCTGTCCCTGACCACAGGTAAAATTCAAGGTACCTAATGTAAGGGGTGTGACTGTCTCCTGAAACACAGTGTCCAGGTAACTCTCCCCTCCCTGATATGTCACAGTGTCCGAAGCTCAGACTCCAGCTCATCAATTCTCAGCCGGAGTTCTTCGAGCAGCCAACACTTGCTGCAGATGTGGTCACTAGGAACTACAGTGGGGTCCACCAGCTCCCACATCATGCAGCTACAACACATCGCCTGGCACTGCATCTCTAATTTATTTAATTAGATTTTATTTTATTTTTTAATGTATTACTGGTCTTTAGTTTTTAATTTGCAAAATATTCTCCTGTTCACATTTAAAGCCAATTTAACATAGAATTCAACCAGCAGTTACTTACCAACCAATTAACTTATGGTTTTCCTGTGATGTCAGTGATTGTTATTTTTTCTCTCTCTTTTTATTCCCTTAAATACTCTCTCTCTCTCCCTCTCTCTCTCTCTCTCTCTCTCTCTCTCTCTTGTCTCCGACTGTGTTCCTTCAGGCGCATTTTTAAAGCCCTCCTTGCATTGTGTTTTCTCTCTCTCTGTGGTCTCTCTCACTCTTTCAATCTCTATATATAATACGCATTCCTGCAACTAAATTGGGTAACTGGAAAAAATAAAAAGGAAAGGATTTTTATATTGTGGATCTGTGACAGAGCTGACAAACAACACAAATAAATCACTTGCTCATTTTTTGAAGATACATCAGATGAGATATATTGTTCCAAACTGAGATGCAGTCCATTCTCTGAGCAGGCAGAAACGTTTTTAAAAAATAGTTATTTTACAGGCAGCTTTGAAAAGCTATAGCAGGCCTTCTTGAAATGCGGGAACAGGACAAAATGACACAGTGAAACTCACCGACTCTTTTAGGGAATTGTGAGAAAACAAGATGGGTTCTTATCTTCTATTCTTACTTGGAATTCTTTCATTTTACTGTCTTTCTTTGGCAGTTTAGCAGCAATTGACTGTTTTCTACTTCCAGACTGGATGCATGTACACTCTGACCAACAGCATGAGAGCTTGACAGTTTTCCAGCCAGATGTTCTGAGCCTGCTGCTGGGTTTGTCCAATCAAAGATTGCTTGCCAATTTCTCTGCCCCTGTTGCCATGGTTTCTGCCTTAAGCGGAGCCTAAACTAGGTTACACACAGATATAATGTTGTAGTTCAACAACCTCCATCCTCTTGACCAAAAAGCATTTATCCAGCTGACCAAAAATCTCTTTATTTAGTTTTTTGTAGCACAGCAGAGTAACTTTCATAACACCATTATTGTCAGAACATCATAATCCCACATGGCTATCAGCACCTGTAGCTCATCAACCTTATTTACCATGCTCCACGCATTCACAAACATGAAGAGTGCATCCTATTTAGATACTATTACATTCCCTTTTACTCAGACTCCAGTCAATGCTTTACTATTTAAATATTCTGGTGCGACCTCTCTCACCCAATTCTCTTTGAACATGGGTTTCACTTCCTGATATTACCTCCAGGTACCCACATCCCTGCTCAGATGCAGACAATCAAAGGCACAGCCATGGTGATTATAGATAAAGATAGAGATAGAGATAGAGGCAGACAGGGAGATAGAGATGGAGATGGAGGCAGAGACGGAGATAGAGACAGAGACAGCTTATGACCAAACATTCAAGTCAATGCCCTGATCAAAATGTATATAATTCTGATTGCCGTGGGAGCAATGCACTTTCAGTTCAGTCCCGTCACTCCACAGATCGTCTAACATATCACTTTATACTTTCCACATTCAAGAAATCCACAGCCGAATACAACCATCTATTAACCTTCAAATGAGGTGAAACAAACCAGGTGCCTTTAGATCAACAGATTAATGGTTTATTAGAAAAAAATAATAAACTCTTAAACACGACTAAGATATAAATAACATTTTAAAAAAGTAAATACAATAATGTCTGTGCCGATTTACATTCTTGCCGAAGAAGAATCTTGCAATGTGGAAACGTCCAAGGTTGCTGTGAAGTCCTCGCAGCCATCAAATGGGAAAACAGAAAAACCTCTGTCACTGGGGAAACAAAGCCCGCCCATACCCTCCGTCACCCTGGAAAAAGGCAGCGCCCCTACTCCCCCGTCACGCTGGAAACAGGCCTCGCCCCCACTCCTCCTCACCGGGAAAGAGGCCCCGCCCCCTCTATTCCGTCACTGGGGAAACAGGCCCCACCCCAGTCAGCATGGTTAGCGGTCCCGCCCCCGTCCTGTCTCGATGATGACAGGCCCCTGCCCCAGTTCTGTCTCAATGGTGACAGGCCCCATCCCGTTTCCATTGAGGCAGACCACGCCCCCACTCCGCCCTTACCCTGGAAACAGGCCCGCGCCCCGACTCCTCCGTCACGCTGGAAACAGGCCCCGTCCCCACATTTCCGTCACCGTGGAAACAGGCCCTCCCCCCAATCTGTCTCCTTCGTGGCAGTCTCCACCGCTACTCTGCCGTCACCCTGGAAAATGGCCCCGCCCCCGTTCTGTCTCTATGGTGAGACACCCCGCCTGGCTCTGCCTCCATGGTGACAGGACCTGCCCCCGCTCTGTATCTATGGTGACAGGCCCCATCGCCGCTCCATCTCCCTGGTAAATGGCCCCAGCTCCCGTTAATGCATAGTGACAGGCCCGCCCCCCACTGATCCGTCACCCTGCAAACAGGCCACGCCCCGATATGTCGCCATAGTGACAGGCCCCGTCCCTGCTCTGTGTTCATGGTGACAGGTCCCTTCCCTGATCGGTCTCCACGGTGACAGGCCCCGCCCCACTCCGTCTCCATGATGTCAGGCTCGTCCCGTCTCCATGGTGACAGGCCTCGCCCCTCCCTGTCTCCTTGGTCATAGGCTCCGACAACGTTGTCTCCATGGCGGCAGGCCCCGCCCCCCGCTACTGGAAATAGTGATTCAGTTCCTCTCATCATTGAATGAATTTAACAATTGTAATAAAGGGATATTTCAGCACATTCTTCGACTGCTCTCTGAACCGAGTCAGGGTCATGGTGTAAATCGCAGTGTTTGTGCAGCAATTCAGGAGCTGCATAATGAATCCTGATTCTAGCAGAAAATCAGGTAGATAATCAGACACAGACACCAACCTCCACATCCGGTTATATATAGAATACACCATTAACATCGCCCACAACAGATTGACGTTCCGCGAGATAACTAACAGTAAAATGATGGATTTCCTTCAACTCGCCATCTCTGGGTCTCTGCGATTCTCCCCACTGCTGTAAGCTCGGAGACTCCTGCGTCCTCTGCTGCTCATTAAAATGTGTCTGACGGTGATTGCGTTGAGCAGCAGGATCACCACGAATGGGACCCCGGGGTTAGAATGTTGTGGAGGAATTAGATTGTTCCCATGACATGAGATTCCACAACACCCTCTGTTACAGAACAAAACCAGGGATCGTTCCCCAGCCAATACCAACATCTGAACATAAAATTGCAGAATATGTTCTTTAAACAGCTCAGCACATTCACTGTTCCCACAACCACAGCCGACGTTTTCTCACTGCAAGATTTACTTTTCAGCATCTGGCAACAAATGGCCAGAAATTGATCAAAGGGAGAAGTTGCGTCAAGCAGGATGGCGTGGATATTGCACACGGAGATTGACTTCAGGAAGTGAAATTGTTCCCGATTAACAGTGGGATTTTGTCTGCATATCAGGTCCAGAATAATGAACAGTGGATCCGCCGCTGTCATGGCCATCAGGTAGCGAGTGACACATTTGGAGAGACCGCATTTTCTCTGAGACAGGATCCCAATCGTCAGCAAGTTAATTGTAAGGAAGAGAAATAAACAGATAAATTATACATCAGGCTGGAGCAAAGTTATCAGATTGATTGAGGACTTAGTGTGGTTTATAAATGTGGTCCTGTATCCAGTGATGTATTAAAATGACTGAACCTGAATGGAAAAAAAGGGGAAGTTGTGTGATGCGGTGGAAGACAGGAGAGAATAAATAATAAAAGGATGATATTGAAATTGTTAAACTGAATGTTGATCATAACCCTCCCCCTTCCCTCCTTTCCCCGTCTGGTTTAAAAACTGTTCCATCTCTAATGGCTCCCAGTTCTGATGAAGGTGCACCGACCTGGAATACGAACTCTCTTTGTCTCTCAATAAATCCTGCCAGACCTGCGGAGTATTTCCAGCATTTTCTGTTTTTATTTCAAGTTTCCAGCATTTGCAGCACTATGCTCTTGTATAGAAAGTTTAATATTGAACTGAGAGAGAGATTCTGTCTCAATGCTAGTGTGTGTGTGTGTGTGTGTGTGTGTCTGTGTGTGTGTGTGTGTGTGTGTGTGTGTGTGTGTGTGTGTGTGTGTGTGTCAGGTTCATTTCTGGGGTGTGACCTGGCATGTGTGCACCTGTAAGTCTGGTTCAGTGTCACCCCAGTGCCTGTGGTGTAATCAGCGTGTGTCATGCGTGTGTGTGTCTGTTTCAGTGCCTGGGCTGTGTTTTGTGTGTGAGTGCATATGTGTGTGCGTGTCGTATATGTGTGCGAGAGAGAGACTGTGTGTGTGCGTGTGAGAAAGAGAGAATATGTGTGTGCATGTGTGCGTGAAAGAGGGAGAGAGCTTGCGTGTGTGAGAGACAGCGCGTGAGAGAGTGTGTGTCTATAAGAGTATGGGTGCGTATTTTTGGAAAGAGAGCGTGTGTATGTGTGTGTGAGAGAGAGGGAGAGCGTGTGTGTGTGTCTGAGAGAAAGAGTCTGTGGATGTGTGTGGGTGAGAGAGAGAGCAAGTGTTTGCGTGAGGAAGAACATGTGTGTGTGTGTGTGTGTGTGTGTGTGTGGCTGAGAGAGTCTGTGAACGTGTGTGTGTGTGTCTGAGAGAGTCTGTGAACGTGTGTGTGTGTCTGAGAGAGAGAGTGTGTGTGTGTGAGGGAGAGAGCGTGCTTGTGTGTGTGTGTGTGTGAGAGAGAGACAGAGCGAGAGAGAGCCAGCGAGAGAGAACGTGTGTGTGTGTGTTTGTGTATCTGGTTCTCTGCCTGGAGTATGATGTATGTGTGCGTGAGTGCGTGTGTGTGTGTGTCGTTTCTGAGTGTGAGTGAGAGCATGTGTGTGTGTCTGGCTCATTGCCTGCATGGTAATTTGCGTGCATGAGTGTGTGTGGGCGTGTGTGTGTAAGGGTATGTGTTTGTGTGTCAGTGTGTGTATGTCTCAGAACGGGGGCTGTATATGTGTGTATTTGCGTGTGTGCGAATCTGTGTTTGTCTGTGGGTGGGTGTGGATGTGTGTGGGTTTCTGTGTGTCTCGGTGCCTGGGTTGTTCTTTGTGTCTTCGTGCATGGGTGTGTGCACGTGTGTCTGCGTGTGTGCGCACGTGTGTCAGTGTGTGGGTTTCTCTCAGGGCATGGGTTGTATTGTCTGTCTGCGCGTGTGTGTGTGTGTGTGTTTTAGGTCTCAGCACCTGGGTTGCGCTGCATGTCTGTCTGTGTGAATGCCTCAGCGTTTCTGTTGTCCTTGTGTGTCTGTATGTCAGTACTTTGCTTTGCTGCGTATCTTTGCATTTGTGTGCGTGTGTGTATGTTTTATAACTCAGGGCCTAGGTTGTGCTGTCTGTCTGTGTGAATGTGTCTGTGCTTATGTCGTACCTGTATGTCTGCGTCTCAGGGCCTGTGCAGTTCTGTCTTCGTGTGTGTGTCTGTTTGTGTCTGTGTGGGTTTGTTTCTTTGTGTGTGGGTGGGAGTGGGTGAGTGAGTGTGTGTGAGGCTCATGACCTTGGCTGTGCTATGTCTGTGCGTGTGCTCGTAAGTGATTTGTCTGTGTTTGTGTGCATGTGTGGATGTGACTCAGGACCTGGGCTCTCTATGTCTGTGTGTGTCTGTGTTTCTGTGTGTGTGTGTGTGTGTGTGTGTGTGTGTGTGTGTCTCTCAGGGCCTGTGTTGTGCATGTGTCGTCGTGTATGCGTGTGCGTGCGTGTTTGCACGCGTGCATGTGTGTGCCTCAGTGCTTCTGTTATGTCTGTGTGCGTGTGTCTCGGGGTCTGGGCTGTGCTGAGTGTTTGTGTGTGTGTCTGTGTGTGGGTTTGTCTCAGGTCAAGTGTTGTGCTGCGGGTCTGCATGTGCGTGTGTGTGGGTTTTATGTCTCAGGGCCTGGGTTGTGCTGTATGTCTATGTGTGTGTTTGTGTGTGCGTGCTTGCGTGGGTTCTTATCTGTATTTGTGTGCGTGTGTGTGACTCAGGGCCTCGTCTTTGCTCTGTGTGTCCGTGTGTGTGTGTCTGTGTCTGTGCTGTGCCTTGTGTGTGTGTGTTGGTATGTTTTTCTCAGGGCCTGGGTTGTGCTGTGTACTGTGTGTGTGCGCGTGTGTATGTTTATGTCTGTGTCTCATGGTTGAGTAGTGCTTGATGTCTTTGTGTATGTGTTTGTGTGCGCGCGCGCGCACGCGTGTGTATGTGTGCATGTGCGCTGTGTGTATGTGTGCGTGTATGTGCGTCTCAGGGCCTGGCTGTGCTGTGTATTGTGTGTGTCTAAGTGCTACTCTTGTGCTGTGCGTGCATGTCTGTCTCTCAGTGTCTGGGTTGTTCTTTGTGTATGTGTATGTCTGACTCAGTGCCTAGGGTATGGGGTATGTCTGTGTGTGTCTGTGTGTGTGTCAGTGACTGTGCTGTGCCGTGTATGTGCTTCAGGGACTGTGCTGTGCTGTGTATGTGCGTGTGTGTGTCTGTGTGGGTCTGTGTGTATCTGACTCAGTGACTTGTGTGCAAAGAGTGTGTGTGTGTGTCAGCTTCAGTGGCTGGGGTGTGATGTGTTTGTGAGTGTATCTAGTTCTGTGCCTGTGCTATGATATGTGACGGTCTGTCTTTCTATGCGTCTGTATTTGATGGCCTGTCTTGTGATGTGTGACCATTCGTGTCTCTGTGCCTGTGGATGTGTGTGTGTGTGTGTGTGTGCGCGCGTCTGCATTTCTTTGTGTGTGCGTTGTAAGCGTGTGTCTCAGTGCATGTATGGTGCTGTATGTGTATGTCTGCTTGCTACCGTGTGGGTGTATCTGTGTTTGTGTTTGAGTGTGTGTGTATGTTGGTGTGTGTTTGAGTGTGCCTGTGCGTGCACGCGCACGCACATGTGTGTGGATCTGTGTGTGGGTCTGTATCAGGGCCTGGGATATCTGTGAGTCTGTTTGTGTGTGTGTGTACCTGTGTTTGTGTGTGGGCGGGTCGGGGTGTGTGTGCGTGTGGCTCAGGGCCTGGGTTGTGCTTTGTGTCTTCGTGCATGTGCTCGCACACATGTATCTGTGTGTGGTGCTGTATGTCTGTGTCTGTGCTAGCGTGTGTATGTGTCGGTGTTTGTGCGTGAGTGGGTGTCTGTGTATGTGTATGGATGTGGGTTTGTCTCAGGGCCTGGGCCAGGATGAATGCGTGGCTTGAGAGATGGTGCAGGAGGGAGGGGTTCAGATTTTTGGGACATTGGGACCGGTTCTGGGGGAGGTGGGACGATTACAAATTGGACGGTCTACACCTGGGACGGAATGGAACCAATGTCCTTGGGGGTGCTTTTGCTAACGCTGTTGGGGAGGGTTTAAACTAATGTGGCAGGGGGATGGGAACCAAATGAGGAGGTCAGTGGATAGTAAGGAGGTAGTAACTAAAGCCTGCAAGGAACAAGATAATGAAGTCAGCGTGACTCAGGAAAAGAGTAGACAGGGAGCAGATGATGAACGCAAAGGGTCTGGTGGTCTGAGGTGCATTTGTTTTAATGCAAGAAGTGTAGTAGGTAAGTCAGATGAACTTAGGGCCTCGAGTAGTACCTGGGAGTATGATGTTATTGCTATTACTGAGACTTGGTTGAGGGAAGGGCATGATTGGAAACTAAATATCCCAGGATATCGATGCTTCCGGCGGGATAGAGAGGGAGGTAAAAGGGGTGGAGGAGTTGCAGTACTGGTCAAAGAGGATATCACAGCTGTGCTGAAGGAGGGCACTATGGAGGACTCGAGCAGTGAGGGAATATGGGCAGAACTCAGAAATAGGAAGGGTGCGGAAACAATGTTGGGGCTGTACTACAGGCCTCCCAACAGCGAGCGTGAGATAGAGGTACAAATATGTAAACAGATTATGGAAAGATGTAGGATCAACAGGGTGGTGGTGATAGGAGATTTTAATTTTCCCAACATTGACTGGGATTCAGTTAGTGTTAGAGGTCCAGATGGAGCAGAATTTGTAAGGTGCATCCAGGAGGGTTTTCGAGAGCAGTATGCAAATAGTCCAACTCGGGAAGGGGCCATACTGGACCTGGTGTTGGGGAATGAGCCCGGCAAGGTGGTTGAAGTTTCAGTAGGGGACTACTTTGGGAATATTGATCACAATTCCGTAAGTTTTAGAATACTCATGGACAAAGACAAGAGTGGTCCTAAAGGAAGAGTGCGAAATTGGGGGAAGGCCAACTCTACCAAAATTCGGCAGGAGCTGGGGAATGTAGATTGGGAGCAGCTGTTTGAAGGTAAATCCACATTTGATATGTGGGAGGCTTTTAAAGAGAGGTTGATTAGCGTGCAGGAGAGACATGTTCCTGTGAAAATGATGGATAGAAATGGCAAGATTAGGGAACCATGGATGGTAAGTAAAATTGTGAGACTAGCTAAGAGGAAAAAGGAAGCATACATAAGGTCTAGGAGGCTGAAGAAAGGCGAAGCTTTGAAAGAATATCGGGAATGTTGGACCAATCTGAAACGAGGAATTAAGAGGGCTAAAAGGGGTCATGAAACATCTTCAGCAAACAGGGTTAAGGAAAATCCCAAAGCCTTTTATTCATATATCAGGAACCAGAGGGTAACTGGAGAAAGGATTGGCCCACTCAAAGACAAAGGAGGAAAGTTATGCGTGGAGTCAGAGAAAATGGGTGAGATTCTAAATGAGTACTTTGCATCGGTATTCACAGAGGAGAGGGACATGACGGATGTTGAGGTTAGGGACAGATATTTGATTACTCTAGGTCAAGTTGGCATAAGGAGGGAGGAAGTGTTGGGTATTCTAAAAGGCATTAAGGTGGACAAGTCCCCAGGTCCGGATGGGATCTATCCCAGGTTTCTGAGGGAAGCGAGAGAGGAAATATCTGGGGCTTTAACAGATATCTTTGCAGCATCCTTAAACACGGGTGCCGTCCCGGAGTACTGGAGAATTGCTAATGTTATACCCTTGTTTAAGAAGGGTAGAAGGGAAAACCAAGGTAATTATAGACTGGTGAGCCTGACGTCAGTGGTAGGGAAGCTGCTGGAGAAGATACAGAGGGATAGGATCTATTCCCATTTGGAAGAAAATGGGTTTATCAGTGATAGGCAACATTGTTTTGTGCAGGGAAGGTCATGTCTTCCCAACTTAATAGAATTCCTTGAGGAAGTGACAAAGTTGATTGATGAGGGAAGGGCTGTAGATGTCATATACATGGACTTCAGTAAGGCGTTTGATAAGGTTCCCCATGGTAGGCTGATGGAGAAAGTGAAGTCGCATGGGATCCAAAGTGTCCTAGCTAGATGGATAAAGAACTGGCTGGGCAACATGAGACAGAGAGTAGCAGTGGAAGGAAGTTTCTCAAAATGGAGACGTGTGACCAGTGGTGTTCCATAGGGATCCGTGCTGGGACCACTGTTGCTTGTGATATACATAAATGATCTGGAGGAAAGTATAGGTCGTCTGATTAGCAGGTTTGCAGACGACACTAAGATTGGTGGAGGAGCAGATAGTGAAGGGGACTGTCAGGGAATAGAGCAGAATTTCGAGAGATTGGAGTGTTGGGCAGAGAAATGGCAGATGGCGTTCAATCCAGGCAAATGCGAGGTGATGCATTTTGGAAGATCCAATTCAAGAGTGAACTATACAGTAAATGGGAAAGTCCTGGGAAAATTAATGCACAGAGAGATTTGGGCGTTCAGGTCCATTGTTCCCTGAAGGTGGCAACGCAGGTCAATAGAGTAGTCAAGAAGGCATACGGCATGCTTTCCTTCATCGGACGGGGTATTGAGTACAAGAGTTGGCAGGTCATGTTGCAGTTGTATAGGACTTTGGTTCGGCAACATTTGGAATACTGCGTGCAGTTCTGGTCGCCACATTACCAAAAGGATGTCGATGCTTTGGAGAGGGTGCAGAGGAGGTTCACCAGGATGTTGCCTGGTATGGAGGGCGCGAGCTATGAAGAGAGGTTGAGTAGATTAGGATTATTTTCATTAGGAAGATGGAGGTTGAGGGGGGACCTGATTGAGGTGTACAAAATCATGAGATGTCTAGACAGTTTGGATAGCAAGAAGCTTTTTCCCAGAGTGGGGGATTCAATTATTAGGGGTCACGCGTTCAAGGTGAGAGGGGAAAAGTTTAGGGGGGATATGCGTGGAAAGTTCTTTAAGCAGAGGGTGGTGGGTGCCTGGAATGCGTTGCCAGCGGAGGTGGTAGACGCGGGCACGATAGCGTTTTTAAAGATGTATCGAGACAGATACATGAATGGGCAGGAAGTCAAGAGATACAGACCCTTAGAAAATAGGCGACATGTTTCGATAGAGGATCTGGATCGGCGCAGGCTTTGAGGGCCGAAAGTCTTGTTCCTGTGCTGTAATTTTCTTTGTTCTTTGTTCTTTGATTGCAGAGTGTGTGTGCGAGTGTGTGAGAGACAGAGTGCGAGTGAGTGCCTGAATGCCTGTATTGCAGTGTGTATGTCTGTGCTTGTATGTGTATGAGTGTGAATTTGACTGGCCTCATGCCTGTGTTATGATCTGTGTTCATGTGTTTGTGTGTGTGAGTGTATGTGTTTCTCGCCCAATGCCTAAATAGAGATCTGTGTGTGTGTCCGAGTGTGTCTATCTGAGTGTTCCCGAATGAGTGTGTGACTGGCTCAGGGTCCAGGGTGTGACCTGTGTCTGTGTGTGTACTTATATCTCTGTGTATGTTTGTGTATGTGTGTCAATGAGTTTCTGCGTGTGTGTGTATGTGTGTGTGTGTGTGTGTCTGTGTGTGTCTGTGCATCTGGTGTGTTCGTGAATGTGTGTCTGAGTGCGTCTGTGTGTGTGTTTATCTATGTGTGTGTGAGAGAGAGTGTGTGTGTGTGTGTGTGTGCGCGCATGTGTGTGTGTGTGTGTGTGAATTATACTGGGTCAGTGCCTGTGGTGTGATCTGTGTTCATGTGTGTCTGTGTATATTTTTGTTTAGCTCAGTGCCTGAGTTGTGACCTGCGGATGTGTCCGAGTGTGTCTGTCTGTGTGTACCCGAGTGTGTTTGTGTCTGGCTCAGCATCTTGGGTGTGACCGATGTCTGCGTGTGTGTACGTGCATCTGTGTGTGTGTTTCTGTATGTGTGTCCCCGTATGTGTGTGTGTGTGTTTATCTATGTGTGTGTGTGTGTGTATGTTTGTGGGTGTTTTATGTCTCACTGCCTGGGTTGTGTTGTGTGTGTATTTCTGTGTGGATGTGATTGCGTGTATTTATATCTGGATTTGAGTGTGTGTGTGGTGTGTGTGTGCGTGCATGCTCATGCCTGTGTTTGTGTCTGTGTGTGCGTTTTTATCGGGGCCTGCTTTGTGATGTGTGCTGTACGTATGTTTGTGCGTTTGTGTCTCTCTGTGTGTCTCAGAGTTTCTGAGGTAATGTGTGTGCATGTATATTCAGGGCCTTGTCTATTGTGTGTGTGTGTGTGTGCGCACAAGCGTGTTCATGTCTGTGTGTGGGGTTGTCTCAGGGCCTGAGCTTTGCTGTGTTTCTGCGTGTGTGTGTGTGTGTGTGTGTGTGTGATTGTGCCAGTGCATGTTTCCCAGTAATTGTGTTGTGAATTGTGTCTGCAGATCTCATGGCCTGGGCTGTGGTGTACGTGTGTGTGTGTGTGTGTTTTATCTCTCTGGGTCTGGGTTGTGCTGTGTGTGCATGTCTATGTGGATAGAGTCAGAGAGTCATAGAGTCGTACAGCATGGAAACAGGCCCTTCGGCCCACCGCGTCCATTTTAGTTTAGTTTAGAGATACAGCACTGAAACAGGCCCTTCGGCCCACCGAGTCTGTGCCGACCATCAACCACCCATTTATACTAATCCTACACTAATCCCATATTCCTACCACAT
Source organism: Heterodontus francisci (assembly GCF_036365525.1). Taxonomy (NCBI): domain Eukaryota; kingdom Metazoa; phylum Chordata; class Chondrichthyes; order Heterodontiformes; family Heterodontidae; genus Heterodontus; species Heterodontus francisci. The sequence continues at coordinate 78,941 of NW_027142286.1, forward strand.
CCCCACCTGTCCCTATATTTCCCTACCACCTACCTATACTAGGGGCAATTTATAATGGCCAATTAACCTATCAACCTGCAAGTCTTTGGCATGTGGGAGGAAACCGGAGCACCCGGAGGAAACCCACGCAGACACAGGGAGAACTTGCAAACTCCACACAGGCAGTACCCAGAATTGAACCCGGGTCGCTGGAGCTGTGAGGCTGCAGTGCTAACCACTGTGCCACTGTGCCGCCCTTGCTTACCATAATGCCGATCTATACTAATCACACCTGCCTGCATTAATTCCATATCCCTCTATGCCTTTCTCATTCAAGTACCTGTCCAGATGCCTCTGAAATGTCGCTACAGTTCCTGTCTCCACCACCTCCTCAGACAGCGCATTCCAGATACCTACTATTCTTTGTGTGAAAAAATTGCCCCTTTGCTCCCCTTTAAACCTCCTCCCTCTCACCTTAAATCTATGCTCTCTAGTTGTAGTCACCCCTACCATGGGAAACAGACTCTGGCTATCGACCCTAGCAATGTCCCTCATCATTTTATATACCTCGTTCATGTCCCCTCTCAGCCTCCTTCGCTCCAGGGAAAACAGACCCAGACTATCCAACCTGTCTTTATAGCTCAAGCCCTCCAAACCAGGCGACAGCGTTGTGAATCTTTTCTGCACCCTCTCCAGCTTAATCACATCTTTCCTGTCGTGCAGCGTTCAGGAAACTATGCATTTGCACCGCAAGGGCTCTCTTCTCAACGATACTCCCCAGGGACTTGCCAATCACTGTATCTGTCCTGCCCTGGTTTAACATCCCAAAATGCATCACGTCGCTCTTATCTGCGTTAAATTCCATTTGCCAATCCCTTGCCACTTTCCCAGTTGATCTATCGACCCTGTTGCATCCTTAGACAACCTTCTTCACTGTCCACTATCCAACAAATTTTGGTGTCATCTGCAAACATACCAATCATGCCCCCTACATTCACATCCAAGTCAGTAATAAATATGACAAAGAACAGAGAGCCTATCACCGAACACTGCGGTACTCCACTGTTCACCGGCCTTCAATCTGAAACAAAAACCCTCCACTACCATCTATCATCAAGCCAATGTTGTATCCAATTAGCTAGCTCACCCTGGATCCCATGTGTTCGGAACGTCTGGACCAGCCGATCATGTGGTACCATGTCAAAGGCCTTGCTAAACTTCATGCAGACAACGTCCAACGTACTGCCCTCGTCACTCCTCTTAGTCACGTCCTCAAAAAACTCTATCAAATTCGTGTGACATGATTTCCCACGCACACAGCAATGCTGACTATCCCTAATCAGACCTTACCTTTCCAAGTGCATATAAATCCTGACTCTCAGAATCCCTTCCAATAACTTTCCCACCACTCATGTAAGTCTCACCGCCTGTAGTTCCCTGGCTTAACCCTGGTGCCCTTCTTAAATAAAGGCACAACATTAGCTATCCTCCAGTCCTCTGGTACCTCAACCTTGCTTCCCATAGCATCCTAAGATACACCTGGTCAGACCATGGGGATTTATCCACCTTAATGAGCTTCAAAACCTCCAACACCTCCTCCTTTGTAATGTTGATATGCTCCAGGATATCGCTATTCCCTCCCTTGAACTCACGAGCTTCCATGACCTTCTCCACAGTAAATACGGATTGTACGGATGAGAAGTATTCATTTAAGACCTCGCCGATTTCCCGTGGCTCCACACATAGGTTACCACACAGATCCTTAAGGGGGCCTACTCTCTCCCTAGCTACCGCTTTACTCTTAGTCAAGAAGGCATTCGGCATGCTTGACTTCAGCAGTCGGTTCTTCGAGTGTAGAAATTGGCAAGTCATGTTGCAGCTGTACAGAACTTTAGTTAGGCCACACTTAGAATATTGCGTGCAATTCTGGTCGCCACACTACCAGAAGGACGTGGAGGCTTTGCAGAGGGTACAGAGGAGGTTTACCAGGATCTTGCCTGGTCTGGAGGGCATTAGCTATGAGGAGAGGTTGGAAAAACTCGGATTGTTTTCACTGGAACAACGGAGGTGGAGGGGCGACATGATAGAGGTTTACAAAGTTATGAGCGACATGGACAGAGTAGATAGTCAGAAGCTTTTTCCCAGGGTGGAAGAGTCAGTTACTAGGGGACATAGGTTTAAGGTGCGAGGGGCAAAGCTTAGAGGGGATGTACGAAGCAGGTTTTTTACACAGAGGGTGGTAAGTGCCTGGAACTTGCTGCCAGGGGAGGTGGTGGAAGCAGATACGATAGCGACGTTTAGGAGACATCTTCACACATATATGAATAGGAAGGAAATAGAGGGATATGGGCCCCAGAAGTGCAGAAGGAGTTAGTTTAGGCAGGCATCAAGATCGGCGCAGGCTTGGAGGGCCGAATGGCCTCTTCCTGTGCAGTACTGTTCTTTGTTGTTGTTGTCTTTGATTCTCCTTTATCTTATCTGCCAGTGAAATCTCATGGCCCCTTTTTGCCATCCTAATTTCCTTCTTAAGTGTACTCCTACATCCCCTATACTCCTCGAGGGACTCGCTTGATCCCAGCTGCCTATACCAGACATATGCCTCCTTCTTGGTCCTGACCAGACCCTCAGTATCCATCGTCAACCAAGGTTCTCTAAACTTGCCAGCCTTGCCCTTCCTTCTAACAGGAACATGCCGGCCCTTAACTCTTCCTATCTCACTTTTAATAGCCTCCCATTGGCCAGACGTCCTTTTACCTGTAAACAGCCTCTCCCATTCAACTTTTGAGAGTTCCTGTCTGATGCCATCGAAATTAGACTTCCACCAATGTAGGACTTCATCTTGAGGATAGGTCCTATCCTTTTCCACAACTATCTTGAAGCTAATAGAGTTATGGTCACTGGTCCCAAAGTGTTCCCTCACTGACACATCAACCACCTGCGCAGCCTCATTTCCTAAGAGGATGTCGAGTGTAGCCCGTTCTCTAGTAGGGCCATCCACATACTCCTTCAGAAAACTATCCTTAACACATTCTTCCCCATCTGATTCCTTAGCAGTAGGGCAGTCCCAGTCATGATTAGGGAAGTTAAATCATCTACTATTACTACACCTATCTGTGATTTCCCTATATATGCTCCACCAATTCCCTTCGATTATTGGGGGTCCTATAGTATGATCCCATCAAAGTGATCACCATTTTCTTATTTCTAAGTTCTATCAAAATGGCCTCGCTGGACGTTCCCCCACACCACCCCTCCCCCCGGGATACCCTGTCTAAGTACTGCCGTGATGTCCTCCCTAATCAATAGTGCAACTCCCCCTCCTCTCTTACCTCCACCTCTGTCACGCCAGAAGCATCGGTACCCCGGATCATTGAGTTGCCAGTCCTACCCATCGCTCAAACACGTTTCCGTAATAGCTATAATACCACAGTCCCATGTACCGATACATGCTCTGAGTTCATCTGCCTTACGTGTAAGGCTTCTTGCATTTAAGTAAATGCAGTTTAGCCGACCAGACCTTCCACGCTCCCTGTCCTGCCCCTGCCCGGCCTGCCTTCTGGACTTGCTTGCTTTAACCTCAACATTTGCCTCAGCTATCTCATCGGAGAGACTACTACTGTGAGTGGGTGTCTGTACCACTTCAACTGGGATTAACAAAGGCCTGTTTTGATATGGCTCTTTTCTGGTGTTTGGGTGGGACTCAGTATCACTGCTGCTGGGGTTCACACTGTCCTGGTTTGAGTTGGCTCCTTCCTGGATTGTGAGTGGAACCTAGTACTATTCCAGCTAGGATTTACACTGGCCTGGTTGGAATTGACCTTTTCCTGGTGTGCGAATGGCTTTCAGTTGCACTCCAGCTAGGATTAAAACAGACCCTGTTTTCTTTGGCTCTTGCCTGGTCTGTGAGTGGGACTCAGTATCACTCCAGCTGCGGTTAACAAGGGCCTGGTTAGAATGGGCTCTTTCTTGCTATGTCAGTGCAACACAGTACCACAGCGACGGTCATTAACATGGGCCTGGTTTGAATTGGGCCTTTCCTAGTTTGTGAGTGGGACTCAGTTCCACTCTAACTGGGATTAACACAGGCCTGGTTTGAATTGGCTCTTTGTTGGTGTGTGAGTTGGAGTCAGTACCACTCCAGCTGGTATTGATTGTGACCTGGATTGAATTGGCTCTTTCCTGGTGTGTGAGTGGGATACAGTACCAGTCCAAGTAGGTTTATAACAGGCCTAGTATTTTTTGGCTCGATCCAGGAGGGTAAGTGGGACTCAGTATCACTCCAACTGGGATTAACACAGGCTTAGTTTGAATTGACCCTTTGTTGGTTTGTGAGTGGGAGTCAGTACCGCTCTAATTGGGATTAATAAAGGCCTGGTTTGACTGGCTCTCACCTCTTATTTGTGCGGAAATCAGTACCACTGCCCTTGAGATTAACAGAAGCCTGGTTCGCACAGTCCCTTACTTTCACTGTGAGTGGGAGTCAGTGCCACTCCAGATGGGGTTAACAGAGTGCCTGGTTTGAATTGGCACTTTCGTGGTGTGTGAGTGGGGCTCAGTATCATTCAAACTGGGGTTACCATAGGCCTCGTTCCAATTGGCCCCATCCTGATGTGTGAGTGAGGCTCAGTTCCATAGCAGCTTGTTTTATAAAAGGCTTGGTTTGAATTGGCCATTACCTGGTGTGTGATTGAGTCTCAGTACCACTCCAAATGCGATTATCACAGGCCTGCTTCGAACTGTCCGTTGCACAGCGGGCATTATAAGTGACATGCACTGCATCCATTTAAGTGCTATGCACTGCGAACATTTTAAATGACAGTCTGAGTGACTGTTTGATGTCACCTGCACTGTGGCCATTTTAAGCGACATGTGCTGCGGCCATTTTAACTGATATGCACTATGGTCTGTTTGGAATGAGAGCAGGCGATGACAATCATTTTCAATGTTTTCTTTCAACGGCAGTGAATGTAACAGGTCATAGATGAGAAAAGAGACTGATAAAGGAGAATAAATTATAAGCAATCATAAAGGATTATAAAGATTTACAAAGTGTTAGGAAAAATTATAAACAGTTTATAAAGGTTATAAAGGTCTGTAAATGCCTATAATGATTTTAAACGGTTATAAATACTTATCAGGATCATTTTTATTATAATGTGATTATAAAGATTCAGGAAAATTCTGACTGCAGTGTCCCATCATCCTGGAATGAGGCCCCGCCAACGCTCCCCGTAACCCTAGAAACAGGCCCCGCCACAACTCTTCTGTCACCCTGGAAACAGGCCCCTCCCCCACTCCTATCACCCTGTATGAGGCCCCACCCCCAGTCATCTTTCGCAATGGAAACAGCCCCCCCACATCTGTCATCGGGAAGCAGGGCCCGCCCCCACCGACGGTCAACCTGGAAACACACCACGCCTCCACTCCTCATCCGCGGGGCAACAGGCCCCGCCCCAGCCCCCATCACCAGGGAAACAGACCGCGGCCACACACCCCATCACCAGGGAAACAGGCCCCGCCCCCACTCCGCCGTCACCGGGGAAACAGAACATGCCCCCACTCCCAGTCGCCCGGTAACAGGCCCCGACCACGCTTCACTACAGCCTGGAAACAGAACACGCCCCCATTGTTCCGTCCAATGGAAACCTGCCCCGCCCTATTACCCGTCACGCTGAAAACAGACCCCACCCCCGTTCTGCTCCATAGCGACAGACACGGACCCCGCTCCACTTCACTGGGACACAGGCCCCGCCCCTACTCCTCATCACCGGGGAAACAGGCCACGCCCCCGGTCAGCTGTCACTGGGTAAAGCGACCCGCCCCCACTCCTCCGCCCAATGGATTCAGGCCCTGTGCCCACCCACCGTCACTGGGTAAACAGACCCGCCCCCACTTCTCCGGCCAATGGGAACAGGCCCCGCCCCCATTCACTGTCATCGTGAACCAAGCCCCACCCCATTCCATCACCCTGCATACAGCCCCCGCCCCCTTCCTGTGATCATTGAATGTATTTCACAATTGTAGTGAAGGGATATTTCAGCACATTCTCCAACTGCTCTCTGAACTGAGTCTGGGTCACGGCATAAATCGCAGTGTTTGTGGAGCAACTCAAGAGCTGCAGCATGAAGGACAATTCCAGAAGAAAATCAGGTAGATAAACAGACACAGATTCGGACATATGCATTCGCCTCCATATCGACCACACCATTAACATCGCCCACAGCAGGATGAAATTTCCCGAGATAACTAACAGTAAAATGATGGATTTCCTTCGGCTCTCCATTTCTGGGTCTCTGTGACTCTGTCCACTTCTGTGAGCCTGGAGTCTCCTGCGTCCTCTGTTGCTCACTAAAATGTGTCTGACGGTGAGAGCATTGAGCAGCAAAATCAGCATAAATGGGACACATGGGGTTGGAATGTTGTGGAGGAACTCGATTGTTGTCCAGACTCGAGAGAAATAAACGTCGATTGTTACACAACAAAACCATGGGAGGTTGCACAGCGAATACTCACCAGTTAACATAAAAAACCAGAAGATGTTCTTTAAACAGCTCAGCACAGTCACTGTTCCCACAACCACAGCCGATGTTTTCTCACTGCAATAGTTATTTTTCAGCTTCTGACAACAAATGGCCACAAATCGATCAAAGGTGAAAGTAACAGTGAACCAGACAGAACAGTCTGTGGCTGTGTAAAGCAGGACGGCGTGGATATTACACAAGGGGATGCCATACAGGAACTGAAACTGTTCCTTATAAACAATGGGAATGTGTCTCAATATCAGGTCCAGGATAATGACCAGTAGATCCGCCGCTGACATGGCCACCAGGTACCGACTGACACATTTGGAGAGACCACACTTTCCCTGAGACAGTATCCCAATTGTCAGCACGTTAACTGTGAGGAAGGGATATATTTTTTTTGTTTTTTATTTTTTTATTTAGAGATACCGCACTGAAACAGGCCCTTCGGCCCATCGTGTCTGTGCCGAACATCAACCACCCATTTATACTAATCCTACTAATCCTCATCCCATATTTCTGCCATATCCCCACCTGTCTCTATATTCCCCTACCACCTACCTATACTAGGGGAAATTTATAATGGCCAATTTACCTATTAACCTGCAAGTCTTTGGTGGTGGGAGGTAACCGGAGCACCCAGCAGAAACCGACACAGACACAGGGAGAACTTGCAAACTCTGCGCCACTGTGCCGCCCTATATGAACAGGGGAATTATACATCAGGCTGGAGCAAAGTTACCCGATTGATTGAGGACAAATTGAGATTTATAAATGTGTTCCTGTATCCAGTGATGTGTTAAAACGATTGGATCTGAATGAACAAATGGGAAGGTCTGTGATACCATGGAAGACAGGAGAGATTAAATAATAAAAGGATGATACTGAAATTGTTAAATTGAATGTTGATCATAATCCTCCCCCTCCATCCTTTTCCTGCCTGGTTTAAAAACTGTTCCCTTGCTAATCTCTCCCAGTTCTGATGAAGAGTCACCGACCTGTGTGAGAGATAAAGTGTGCGTGTGTGTGTGTGTGAGAGTGTGTGTGTGTGTGTGTGTGTGTGTGTGTGTGTGTGTGTGTGTGTGTGTGTGTGTGTGTGTGTGTGTGTGTGTGTGTGTGTGTATGTGTGAGAGAGAGAAGGCGCATGTGTGTGAGAGAGAGAGAAAGATAGCGTGTGTCTGTGTGTGTGAATGAGAAAGAGCGTGTGTGTGTTCATTTCAATTTAAAATTGCGCTCCCAGTACTGGGATATAAAATGGAATTATGTTTTAAGTTAAAGTTTTATTTTTATTTTAAACGTTGGTTTTGCAACTGCGAAAAGGCAATGAACAATTTTCTGAGAGATAATCTTCAACTTTGAAGGTCCGACGATGTCTGGCAGAAATCCAATTTGAACTTCAAAACATTGCTTTAATTGTAAACTCTGTGATTGCTTTGTTTTGCAGTCTAAACTTAAGACATGTTTTATTGACTGTGTTTAGTAGCAAATTTCACAAGATTTATTCTTGTCTTAAGGGAGAGAAGGATAAGCAAAGGAGATATGGGAAAGATTATACTTTGTGTAAAAAGCTGGTGTTAAGTCTTTTATTGTAAGAATATTAAATAACTATTTCTTTAGTTTTTCGTTTCATTACAGTCATTTGAAAAGGGGCCTGAAGAAAGAACAAGAACAATGATGTAATTTACGGATCATAAAAAATGCACGTGCTGCTCTGTTCTGTGTGTAGTTAATAACTATTATAAGTTAATAAGTCTGAATTAAATTAATACTGTTAAGGTTAACTAACCTGTTAAGTTGAGGAAAACTTTTAAATGTTTATTGACGTGAACGGAATTTGGAATAATCTTGGTCCTATACAATCCTTGCACTAGAAATCTCTTACAATAGATGCTAAAAGTTTGGTAAAAATTGGAGTTTAATCTAAAATGCTGTCATTCCCGATGGAGATGGTTTCCTTTGAAATTGATAATGTTACGAAAGATTGTGCTGTATTAAAATCCTAAGGATACAAAAAAAACTTTTAAAATGAAGTTTAGTGCTTTTTGATAAGGAAACAGAGGGTTACATAAAGCGATGCAGCTAAGAATGCTTTGCTCCGCCCCCTTGGAGACAAGCTAATAAATTAACCTTGCTGCAGCGATCTTTATCAATGAGACAAAGTGCTTGAGAAGGAGAGATAGTTGCAAGCAGTTCTTTAATGCAAAAAAAATGCAATATCACCAAGTCTGGGCAGAAGAAACTGGAATCGATAAACAAAATTAAATTGATATGAGTGGTTATTTAAAGCATTCAAAGGAAATTTACTGTTATTTGAATTTGGAATAATCTGAGATGTCGAAAAACTAGTTCAATTTGGCAAGTTATTTAAGGAATTAAAATGTCATCTAAGGTAAAAAACAAAAAACAAAACAATATATAGTAATGCCTGGAATCAAATCGAACTGTTTGACTTCAATTTTAAAGATTTCTGAATATTGATAGTAAAAGTTCTCCAGGGCTCAAAATGAAATAGAATTATAATTAATGGGAATCAGACAACGGTTTCATGTCCCGACAACCCACGGAGTTCAGGAATGAACAAAGAACAAAGAAAATTACAGCACAGGAAGTGGCCGTTCGGCCCTCCAAGACTGCGCCAATCCAGATCCTCCATCTAAACATGTCGCCTATTTTCTAATCATCTGTATCTCTGCTTCCTGCCCATTCATGTATCTGTCTAGATACATCTTAAAAGACGCAATCGTGCCCGCGTCAACCACCTCCACTGGCAACGCGTTCCAGGCACCCACCACTCTCTGTGTAAAGAACTTTCCACGCATATCCCCCTAAACATTTCCCCTCTCACTTTGAACTCGTGACCCCTAGTAATTGAATGCCCCCACTCTGGGAAAAAGCTTCTTGCTATCCACCCTGTCTATACCTCTCATGATTTTGTACACCTCAATCAGGACCCCCTCAACCTCCGTCTTTCTAATGAAAATAATCCGAATCTACGAAACCTCTCTTCATAGCTAGCGCCCTCCATACCAGGCAACATCCTGGTGAACCTCCTCTGCACCCTCGCCAAAGCATCCACATCCTTTTGGTAATGTGGCGACCAGAACTGCACGCAGTATTCCAAATGTTGCCGAACCAAAGTCCTATACAACTGTAACATGACCTGCCAACCCTTGTACTCAATACCTCGTCCGATGAAGGAAAGCATGCCGTATGCCTTCTTGACCACTCTATTGACCTGCGTTGCCACCTTCAGGGAACAATGGACCTGAACACCCAAATCTCTCTGGACATCAATTTTCCCCAGGAATTTTCCATTTATTGTATAGTTCACTCTTGAATTGGATCTTCCAAAATGTATCACCTCGCATTTGCCCTGATTGAACTGCATCTGCCATTTCTCTGCCCAACTCTCCAATCTATCTATATTCTGCTGTATTCTCTGACAGTCCCCTTCACTATCTGTTACTCCACCAATCTTCGTGTCGTCTGCAAACTTGCTTATCAGATCACCTATACGTTCCAGAGGTGAAAAAAAGGTTTCAACAGCAGATGGGCTGAGAAATAGATGAAATCGGCGATGTTACTGAGTTGGAAATCGGAGGCTGTAATGATATCCTGAAAATGAGGTGGGAAGATCATTTTGTGGTCAATTGTGACACCAAGTTGCAAACAGACTGTTTGAATTTCAGACTGTTACCAGGGAGAGAGAAGGAATCAATAGTAAGGGAATAGAGTGAAAATAATGGCTTCAGTCTTCCCAATATTTAATTGGAGGAAATTTGTGCTCATCTGAACTGGAAATTGGATAAACAGCCTGATAATTTATCAACAGTGGAGGAGTGGAGAGAGTTGGTGGTGAGGTTAGCTTGATGGAGTTCCTTTCAAAAAACAATGGCGATGGTTGATCATGGTTTTGTGTATGAATTTATCGATATGGACTTTCAAAAGGTGTTTGATCAAGTGACATGCAATAGACAGGTTAGGAAAACTGAACCCTATGGATTAAATGGACAGTGACACTGTGGATATAACATTGGCTAAGGAACAGAAAACAGAGAGAAGTGGTGAAAGGTTGTTCTTCAGACTCGCTGGCAGTATGCAGTGGTGTTCCCCAGGGCTCGATATTAGGACCACTGCTCTTTTCGCTCTTGAGTATCCCGGGGTGGGTAGGGCAGAGATAGTAACAGAAGTTAGTCAAAAACCTGTATGTTGGATGCCTGGTCCTTTTAAATAACACTATAAGGAGTTCCTCGTGCTGCTCAATGTATGTTCAGCTGAAAGTGACTAACACAGGCGGTCAGTCGACATGCACAGACCAAGTTTCAAAGACGTACATCAAAGCTGTCGGAATGGATGATTGACACCATATTCATACCTCTCCTCACACTACAGACACACACACGTTACACCCACGCCTGCCTGGGTGTCCTGCACAATGTGCTGGATGTGACCGGCAGTGCAGCTCACACCATTGTATGAATCCAAACTTCCACAACACCAGTAGAGCTCGAGAGATGAAATGTGTGGTCAGGGAGAGAGACAGAGGGAAATAAACTCACTTTAAGATGAACAAGTTTCAGGAATATTGGAAATGGACAGGGATTGAGATAATCAGAGGGATGAGCCATAAAGGGGTTTAATCACACGAGTGATAATATTTAATTTCATTTTTTTATTTTATTGTGAGATACAGCACTGAAACAGGCCCTTCGGCCCACCGAGACTGTGCCGACCATCAACCACCCATTTATACTAATCCTACACTAATCCCATGTTCTTACCACATCCCCAGCTGTCCCTACATTTCCTTACCACCTTCCTATACTAGGGGTAATTTATAATTGCCAATTTACCTACCAACAAGTCTTTTGGCTGTGGGAGGAAACCGGAGCGCCCGGAGAAAACCCACGCAGACACAGGGAGAACTTACAAACTCCACACAGGCAGTACCCAGTATTGAACCCGCGTCGCTGGAGCTGTGAGGCTGCGGTGCTAACCACTGCGCCAAAGTGTCAATTAAAATTAGCGTGTTACTGGACCAAGAGCCAATGTAGATCAGTATGCGCAGGGATGTTGCATGAACAGAATTTGGTATAAATTAGAAGATGGCAGCAGAGTTTGGATGACCACAAGCTTACAGAGAATAGAATGTGGGAGAACAGCCAGGAGTGTGTTAGAATAGTCAAGTCACGAGGTAACAAAAGCATGGATAAGGGTTTCAGCAACAGATGAGCTGACCTCTCGCTCTCCCTCACTCTCTCTAACTCTCTCTGTTTCTTTCTCTGTCGCCCTCACTTACTCCACCCCCTCAGGATCATACATCTGTCTATCAAGTCTCATTTTAATCTTCTAAATGCCAACGGATATAAGACTAGCCTCTCCAGCCGTTCCTCATTAGACTGTCCGCACATTCCAGGTATTAGTCTTTTACACCTTCTCTAAACTGCTTCCAATGCATTTACATCCGTCCTTAGATATGGAGACCAGTACTGGACACAAAACTTCAGCTGTGGTTTCATCAATGCCCTGTATAACTGAAACATGGCCTCCCTACCTTTTTGTTCAATTCCTCTCCCAATAAGCAATAACATTCTATTAGGTTTCCGAACTACTTGCTGAACCTGCATTTTAACTTTTGTGATTCATGCACTGGATCACCCAGTTCCCCCTGCATTTCAGAGCTCTGCAATCTCTCACCATTCTGATAATATGCATATTTTGTCATTCCTCCTGCCAATGTGGACAATTTCACATTTCCCCACATTATACTCCATTTGTCAGATCTTAACCCACTCACTTAAACTCTCTGTATCCCTTTTTAGCCTCCATATGTCCTCTGCGCACCTTACTTACCGACCTATATCAGTGTCATCAGCAAATTTAGCAACCAGATATAAAGTCGCTTCATTCAAGTCATTTATATAAATTGCAAAAAAGTTGAGGCCCCAGCACTGATCCTGTGCCACACCACTCGTTACATCTTGCCAACCAGAAAATTACCAATTTATGCCAACTCTCTGTTTTCTGTTAGCGAGCCAATCATCTATCCATGCCAGAATGTTACCCCCTATATCACAATGAGTTTTTGATGTGGCACATTATCAATTGCCTTCTGGAAATAGAATTACAGTGCATCCACCTGTTCCCCTTTATCCACAGCACGTTACTTCTTCAAAGAATTACAATAAATTGATTAAACATGATTTCCCTTTCACAAAATCATGTTGACTCTGCCTGAACACCTTGAATTTCTCTACGTGCCTTGCTGTAACGTCGTTGATACTAGCTCCAACAACTAATTTGTAGCCAGAAAGCCTTTCTCACCTGTTACAGATCATATGTCTACTGTTCCTGATCTGATTTTGTGCTGTATTTAAACTGTCACTCCTCAATAAACTGCTTGTGACCCTTCGACCTCATTTTGGGTAATCTGTAACCCTTGATCAGATCTTACAGTGGTGCAGGAGAGGTATCACAGAGATCGGGATCATAGGCTTGGGTTACTTGGTTTGTGAGAAATGATAAACTCAGTCGAGCAATCATTGCTGGGAATGGGTAGGAGATTTGGAGACAGAGAGAGATTACAATCGGTCAAATGCCTGTGGTTATTGCGAAGTCTGGGCAGGAATTTGTGACAGTGAGCTGGAGGGAGATTCGACTCGTATTCCAAGATCTAAGTCATTTATATATCGCAAAAATGCAGTGTTCCCAACACTGTTCTTTGGGGAACTTAAAAACAGCCATTTTTTTCGACTCGCTGTTTTCCGTCCTTAATCCAATTTGACAATAAGCCTCTTATTCCATGAGCTTCAATTTTGCTAACCAGCCTTTTATGTGGTACCTTATCAAACACTTTCTTAAAATACATATAACCAACATCCACGGCGTTCCCTTCATCAACCGTCTCTGTTACTTCATCAAAAACTTCAACTAAATGAGTGAAGTATGATCTGCCTTTTCTGGAGTGTGTACGAGATGGGTTTCTGGAGCAGTATGTTGAAGGACTAACTAAGAATCGGGATATTTTATGTAACGAGAAAGGATTAGTTAATAACCTTGCTGTAAAGGAGCTTTGGGGAAATAATGATCATATTATGATAGAAGCTCACATTATATTTGAATGTGATAATTCTGAAACTAGGGTGTTAAATCTGAACAAGGGAAACTATGAAAGTATGAGGGGCAAGTTGACTGTTGTGGATTGGGAAAATACACTGAAAGATTTGACAGTGACCAGGAAATGGCTTGTATTTAAAAATGCTACATAATCTACAAGATATTCCTCTAAGGCACAAGCACCCAATGGGAAAGTTAAATCAACCGTGGCTAAAAGAAAGGCCAAAGAGAATTGAAAGCAGACTATCGAGAAACATAAAGGCAGACTGTAAAAACTTCTTTCGATATGTGCACAAGAAAACAAAAGTAGCTTACACAAGTGTGGCCCCATTACAGGTGGAGACAGGAGAATTTATAATGGAGAACAGGGAAATAGTGCACAAAATAAACAAGTACTTTGTTCCTGTCTTCACGGAAAAATATACAGAATGTCTCCACAAAATAATCAGCAATGACGAGACTTGTGAAAGTGAGGAATTGAAAGAAATTATTGTTAGTAAAGCGGTAGTACTTGAAAAGTTAACTGGATTGAAGGTTGATAAATCCCTGGACCAGATGATCTACAACCCAGAGTGTTGATGGAGGTGGCAATGGAGATGGTGGATGTATTGGTGGATGTCTTTCAAACTTCTACAGATTCTGGAAGCGTTCCTGAAGACTGGAAAGTAGCAAATGTAACCCCACTATTTAAGAAGGGTGAGAGAGGGAGGTTGAAAACTACAGACCTGTTAGTTTAACGTCAGTAATTGGAAAAATGTTAGAATCTATTGGAAAGGATGTGATAGTTGGACACTTAGAAAATAATAGTAAAATTGGCGGAGACAACGTGGATTTATGAAAGGGGTATCATGTGTAACAAACCTGTGGAAGTTTTTTGAGGATGTTACTTGTAGCATTACTAAAGGAGAACCAGTGGATGTGATGTATTTGGATTTACAGAAGGCTTTTGGAAAGGTCCCAAACAGGAGGTTAGTAAACAAAATTACAGCACATGGGATTGGGGTAATATACGGGGATGGATGGAGAATTGGTTAACAGACTGAAAAGAGAGAGTAGGAATAAACGAGTCATTCTCAGGATGGCAGGCTGTTACTAGTGGGGTTCCACAAGGATCAGCACTAGGGCCACAGCTGTTCACAATCTATATAAATGATTTGGCTGCGGGGACCAAATGTAATAATTGCAAATTTGCTGATGACACAAAACTAGGTGGGAATGTGATTTGTGAGCAGGATGCAAGGAGGCTTCAAGTGGATTTGGATAGGCTAGGTGAATGGGCAAGAACATGACAGCTGGAATATAATATGAATAAATGTCAAGTGATCCACTCTGGTAAAACAAAAACAGAAAGACAGAATATTTCTTGACTGCTGAGAGGATGGGAAGTGTTTATTTCCAAAGTGACCTGGATGCCCTTGTTCATGAGTCACTAAAAGCTAGTATGCAGGTGCACCAATCAATTTGGAAGGCAAATGGTATGTTGGCCTCCATCGCAAGGGGATTTGAGTACAGGAGTAAAAATGTCTTGCTGCAATTGTATACAACCTTGGTGAGAATGCACCTGGAGTATTGTGTACAGTCTTGGTCTCCTTATGTAAATAAGGATATATTTTCCATACAGGGAGTACAACTGAGGTTCAGAAGACTAATCCCTGGGATGGCAGGATTGTCTTATGAGGAGAGATTGAGAAAACCAGGCCTGTACTCTCTCGAGTTTCAAAAAATGAGAAGTGATCTCATACAAAATATTTACAGGGCGTGACATGGTGGATGTAGATCGGATGTTTCCCCTGGCTGGTGATTCTAGAACCAGGGGAAATAATTTCAGAATAATAGGTAAGCAATTTAAGACTGAGATGAAGAAGATTTTTTTTTCACTCAGAAGGAGATGAATCTTTGGAATTCACTACCCCAGAGAGTGTGGAAATACAATCACTATGCATGTTCAAGACAGAAATCAATGGATTTCGACAGACAAATGACATCAAGTGATATAGGGATTGCATGGGAAAGTGACATTGAGGTAGATGATCAGCTATGATCTAATTGAATGACGGAGCAGGCTCGACGGGCTGCATGGCCTACTCCTGCTCCTATGTTCCCACAAATACGTGCTTGCTATTCTTAATTAACTCAAACCTCTCCAGGTTTCTGTTGATTTCTTCCCTGATTATTGTTTGTAAAACATTACCCACCACTGATGTTCAACTAGTTGGTCTGTATTTGCTCGGACTGTGCTCACAGCCTTATTAAAAAGATGCAGATTTAAGGTAATTGGCAAAGAAGCAGCGGCAAATCGAGTAGAATTTTCTTACACAGTGAGTTGTCAAATCTGGAGCCCCGGTTATCTAGAAACCTACAGGGTAAAATAAATCAGAAAAAAGAAATCTTATAACAGTCACAAACAAATAATACTTTAGAAAGCCTAGTGGAGTATACAAAGTGCAGGCGTGAAGTAAAAAACGAAAATAGGAAAGCAAAGAGAGGACAAGAAAAGATAGTACGCAGGTAAAATCAAGGAAAAGCCAAAGATGATTTGTCAGTACATTAAGAATAAGAGGATAACGAAGAAAAGGGTAGGGCGAATCAGAGATGTACAAGGTAGTTTATGCGTGGATGCAGAAGATGTGGGCAGGGTCCTTAATGAGTTTTATGTCTCTTTCTTCACAAAGGTGAGGAATGATGCAGACATTGTATTTAAAGAGAAGTGTGAAATATTAGATATGATAAGCATAATGAGAGAGGAAGTTCTAGAGGGTCTGACATCATTGAAAGTTAATAAATCGCCAGGGCCGGATGGATTGTATCCCGGTCTGTTGAAGGAAGCCACGGAGGAATTAACAGATGCTATGATGATTATCTTCTGATTCTCACCAGATACAGGCGATATACCAGACGTTTGGAGGTCTGTGAACGTAGTACCAATGTTTAAAAATGGTGTGAAGGATTGGCCAAATAATGATAGGCTGGTCAGTCTGACCTAAAGGCCTGCTACCCGACACAAACCCGACGAGACCCGACAGCATTTGGGTCGGGTCGTCATCCGGGTCCTGCTTTCGGGCTCGGCTCGAGTAGGGTGGGGTTGGGTCCGGGTCGGGCTGGTTCCGGGTCGGACACACATACTACTAATTTTTTCTCGTCTGCAGCTTCCTTCCATTCCATCCAAAAGTGCTAAGTACAGTGAGTGCAATATGGTCGGGTCGGGCTTGGGCCATTTCGGGCTTGGCTCCAATGTGGTTCTGTTAAGTTCGGTCGGGATTTATTTCCAGACCCGAGCAGGCCTTTAGTCTGACCTCGGTGGGCAAATTATTAGAATCAATTCTGAGAGCTACGATAAACTGTCACTTAGAAAGGCAAAGATTAATCAGGGATAGTCAGCGTGGATTTGTTAAGGGAGGTTCCTGTCTTACTAACTTAATTGAGTTATTTGAAGAAGTAGCAAGAAGGATTAATGAGGGTGTGATCTAAATGGATTTTAGTAAGGCGTTTGACATGGCAGACTGTTCAGAAAAGTAAAAGCTCTTGAGATACAGGGGAATGTGGCAAGTTGGATCCAAAATTGACTCAATGTCAGGAAACAAAGGGTCCTGTTCGACAGATGATTTTGTGAATGGAAAGCGGTTTCCAGTGGCGTTCCACTGGGCTCAGTGTTAGGTCCTTTGTAATTTGTGATATATATTAATGCTTTGGACTTATATGTGGGAGGCACGATTGAAAATAATACTGATGGCACAACAATTGGCCATGTAGTTGATCATGAAGAGGATAGCTGTAGACTCCAGAATTATATCAATGGTTTGGTTAATTGGGCAGAAAAGTGGCAAATGGAAGTCAATCTGAAGAACTGTGAGGTTTGGGAAGGGCAAATAAAGCGAGGGAATACAGAATAAGCGGGAGGATATTGACAGGAGTAGAAGGAATTAAAGACCTTGGCGTGTGTGTCCACAGGTTCCTGAAGGTGGCAGGCCAGGCAGATAGAGTGGTGAAGAAGGCATATGGAATGCTTTCCCTTACTGGCTGAGGTATAGAATACAAAAGCAGGGGTGGAATGCTGGAACTGCCTAAAACGCTGGTTAGGCGACAGCTGGAGTATTGTGTACAGTTTTGACCAGCACATTACAGAAAGAACAACATTGCTCTGGAGACAGTGCAGAGGAGATTTACAAACATGTTGCCAGTGATGGAAAATTGCGTCCACGATGAAAGATTTGATAGGCTAAGATTGTTTTCTTTGGAACAGAGGAAGCTGAGGGGTGACTTAATTGAGGTGTATAAAATTATGAGTGGCCCAGATAGAATAGACAGGAAGGACATGCTTCTCCTAGTGGAGAAGTCAATTACCAGGGGGCACTGAATAATGGTGATTGGTAGACGGATTAGAGGGGACATGAGGAAAAACGTGTTCCCCCAGAGGGTGGTGGGTGTCTGGAATTCACTGAGAGGAACGGTGGTGGAGGCAGAAACCGTCAATGCTTTTGAAAATTACCTGGACATGCACTTTAAGTGTTGTAACTGGCAAGACTATGGACCAGCTGCTGGAAGGTGGGATTAGATTGGGCGGTTTATTTATTCTGCCAGTGCAGACACGATGAGCTAAAGAGCCTTCTTCTGTGCCATAACCTTTCCATGGACCTTTGGTCCGATAGCTCTTTCAAAGAGACAGCACTGACACAATAGACCGAATAGCCTCCTTCTGTGCTGCATGAATCTCTGATTATATGAACAAGAGACACAGAGTGAAGAGAGAGAGGGAGAAATGGTAAAAGAAAGGAAGGAAATACAGAGAGAGTGAAAGAGAAGTTTGCACCAGTTTTCAAGTGGAGGGACTGTGATTCGTGAAAAACCCGTACCCATTCCTTCTGAGACAGGTGACACACAAACTTCCTGTTGCCTCCTCATTTCCCTGAATTCTACGTGCCGCCCAGGGTGACCCGCGCTGCTGCCTGTCTGCATGTTTACCAGGGATCTAACTATGTGTGAAGCTGGCACGCGTTTCATCCAGAATTCAGCTCTTAAAGGCAGTCTGTCCCTCTTAAAGGGGAGCTGCACTGAAACACAGGAGGCTGCTGCTACTGACCGTGAATGCTGCAATTGGCGTCAAGGTAAATGGAATACTAGGACAGAGAGAAGGTTCTGCAGTGCACAGATGTGTTGCTGGAGCTCTTAGTAATGGAGGCTGACAGGAGGAGAGAGGCCATGCTTCTGTGGGGTGGGACGGAGACCCTCAAGGAACGCCCTCCGAAGGGAATAGGAGCAGGTGGCCAGGGAGGTCAATGCAAGAAGTCTGTCACGGAGAACATGGCAGCAGAGCCAGAAGACGTTTAATGAGCTCACACGGGTTGTCAATGTCAGTGAATTCATCTAAACATGGCATCTCCTACCCCAACCTCTCACACTGCTCAATGTGCTATGCCCCCATCACTCAGTTTCAAAGACGTATATCAAAGCTGCTGGAATGGCTCCTTGAGGTGAGTTCAAATCCCTCTACACACTACCAGCACATACTTGGTGAACCGGGCCTGGAGCATGGTCCAGCATGGAGCACTGGAATTGCCCAGCAGTTCAGTTCATATCATTTTCTGGATCCAAGGTTTATGGAGTTTGGCCCAGTAAAATTGTAGAGCTGAAAATAGTGGCCAGGGACAGATGATAAGAAGTTATCTTTTAAATGGGAATTGAGGAAAAGACTTGAAGGAAAAAGAGTTTCAGAAATATGGGTGACCAGGATAGAATTGGAATAGGCAAGTGTGGATTTAAAAGATTTAAAGATTGGTGAAGGTAAATGTAGGTCCCTTACAGTCATAACAGGGAAATTTATTATGGGGAGCAAAGAAATGGCTGACCAACAAAATGCACACTTTGGTTCTGTCTTCACAAAGGAGGACACAAATATCATACCAGAAATGTTGGTAAACTTAGGGTTTAGTAAGAGTGAGGAACTGAAAGAAATCAGTATTAGTAGAGAAATGGTGTTGGGAGAAATTGACGGGATTGAAGGCCGATAAATCCCCAGTGCCTGATAATCTACATCCCAGAGTACTTAAGGAAGTGACCCTAGAAATAATGGATGCATTGGTGGTTATCGTCCAAGATTCTATAGACTCTGGAACAGTTCCTACAGATTGGAGTGTAGCTAATGTAACCTCACTATTTAAAAAGGGAGGTAGAGAGAAAACAGGGAATTATAGACCAGTCAGCCTGACGTCAGTAGTGGGGAAGTTATTGACTCCATTATCAAAGATGTTATAGCAGAGCACTTGGAAAACAGTGGCAGAATCGAATAGAGTCAGCATGGATTTACGAAAGAGAAATCATGCTTAATAAATCCACTCGAATTCTTCGAGGATGTAACTAGTAGAGTTGAAGAGGGGCAGCCAGTGGATGTAATTTATTTGGACTTTCAGAAGACTTTCGACAAAGTCCCACATAAGAGGTTAGGCAGTATGATTAAAGCGCATGGGATTGGAGGTAGTGCATTGTGATGGATGGGAAATTGGTTGGCAGATAAGAAACAAAGAGTAGGAATAAATGGGTCTTTTTCTGAATGGCAGGTGGTGACTGGTGGGGTACTGCAGGGATCGGTGCTAGAACCCTAGTTATTCACAGTATATATTAATGATTTAGATGAGGGAACTAAATGTAATTTCTCCAAATTTGCAGAAGACACAAAACTGGGTGGGAGGGAGGGTGCGTTGTGAGGAGGATGCAGAGAGGCTTCAGCGTGATTTGGACAAGTTGAGTGAGTGGGCAAACGCATGGCAGATGCAGTATAATGTGGATAAATGTGAGGTTATCCACTTTGGTAGAAAAAACAGGAAGGCAATTTATTATCTGAATGGTTATAAACTGAGAGAAGGGAATATGCAACGAGACCAGGGTGTTCTCGTACAACAATCCCTGAAGGTAAGCATGCAGGTGCAACAGGCAGTAAAGAAGACAAATGGTATGTTGGTCTTCATAGCGAGTGGATACGAGTGCAGCAGCAGGGATGTCTTGTTGCAATTATGCTGGCCACACCTGGAATATTGTGTGCAGTTTTGGTCTCCTTATGTGAGGAAGGATTTTCTTGCTATAGAGGGAGTGCAGCGAAGGTTAACCTGACTGATTCCTGGGATGTTGGGACTGACGTATGAGGAGAGATTGAGTCGGTTAGGATTATATTTGCTAGAGTTCAGAAGAGTGAGAGGGAGCTCATAGAAACCTATAAAATTCTAACAGGACTTGACACGGTATATGCAGGAAGGATGTTCCCAATGGTGCGGGGGGGGGGGTCCAGAAACTGGGGTCATAGTCTCAGGATATGGGGTAAACCTTTCAATACTGAGGTGGGGAGAAATGTCTTCACCCAGAGAGTGGTGAGCCTGTGGAATTCGCTACCGCAGAAAGCAGTTGAGGCCAAAACATTGTATGTTTTCAAGAAGGAGTTAGATATCGCTCTTGGGGTGAAAGGGTCAAAGGATATGGGGGGAAAGCGCGAACAGGTTACTGATTTGGATGATCAACTTGTACTGGAGTTCATATAATTTACTCGACCATCTTTCAGCTGTTGCTGCGCCTGGTAAGTCCCTATTTCCCGCTAAGTGATCTGAAACCCTGTTTCACTGTTTTCATCTTAATTAATGGTGGTGCAGTCTCGAAGGGCCGAATGGCCTTCTCCTGCTCCTATATTCTATGTTAACAAAGGCACAGATGAGGGTTTATGTAACAGATGAGCTGAGGCAGATATTACAGAGCTGGGTGTAGGCAGGGTTGGTGATGGAGAGAATAAGGGGTCAGAACTCAGCTCAGGGTTAAATCAAACGCAGAGGACGCAAACTGTCTGGTTCAACCTGAGACGTTACTCAGCGAGGGGTACGTGGTTCATGGATAAGAGACAAAATTTCCTATGGAGACCGATGACACGAGCTCCACTCTTCCCAAAATTAAAATTGCAACAACATTATTTCAGTGAAATAGGGTTTCAGATCAGTTAGTGGGAAATAGGGACTTACCAGGCGCAGCAACAGCTGAAAGATGGTCGAGTAAATTATATGAACTCTAATACAAGTAGCAATGGTTTATAGAGCTCAGAGCTGGCGATAAAGTTTTGCCGGGGATAACAGAAGCAGCAAGGAGGGCAGAGTAAATGACAAGAAAGGTAATCTTGTTAAAATTGGTTTATACCATTAATAGCTGGAGAGAGACTTACCAGTGACACCGATAACAGCAAGGATGGGATAGTAGATGTGTTGAATAATCTTCAGTGCGAGATAGGTCCGATAGTCTAATGAGAACCAATCATTATTTTCAGAAAGACGGTCAATCTCCCAGATGAATCTCCTGCCCATTGTTGCAGCATTCAGGTCTATTGTTCTCAGATTCTGATCCATTGTAGTAATATTCCAATCTATTGTTCCCAGATTCTGATCCATTGTAGTAACATTCCAATCTATTGTTCTCAGATTCTGATCCATTGTAGTAACATTCGAATCTATTGTTCTCGGATTCTGATCCATTGTAGTAACATTCCAATCTATTGTTCTCAGATTCTGATCTATCCTCTCCCTCTCTCTGGAGCTGCTGATCCCTGTTACTACCCGGGGGTGAAACTTCCACTGACACTGTGGGATAACAGATTTAAAGGAGCCCCTTATTAATAGAAGATATAAATCCTCCAGTGACACAATTGACTCCTTGGAGACTGACATTAACTGCAGTCACTGAACAAACAGGTTTAGTTAACCCTTTTCAGAAGGTCATACAGCACTGAAGCAGGCCCTTTGGCCCATCGAGTCTGCAGCGACCATCAAACACCCATTTATAGTAATCCTACATTAGTCCCATTTCCCCACCTCACATTCCCACCTTCCCTCAATTCTTCGACCACCTACCTACACCACGGGAAATTTTTACAATGGCCAATCTACCTTTCATCCTGCAAGTCTTTGGCATATTGGAGGAAACCAGAGCACCCAGAGAAAACCCATGCAGTAACAGGGAGAACATGCAAACGCCTCACAGGCAGTACTCAGAACCAAACCCGGGTCGCTGAACCTATGAAGCTGCGGTGCTCGCCGCTGCGCCACTATGCCACCCTTTCAAACCAACACATTTTGTACCGCAATAAAGTAGAACATTTACCCTGTCTGGATGGGAATAATGAGGGTTACTGAGGGAAGGAGTGATGGAAATAGCAGAAGCACTCGTCAGAATCTTTCAATTCTCCTTGGATATGGGAGTGATACAGAGGAAGGAAGGTCTGTAAATATTACACCTTGTTTACAAAATGGAGAGATGGGGTAAACCATGTACTGTCCAGTCAACCTGACGTCAGTGGTGGGGAAATTTCACAACCCAGGATAGAAATATTCATTGCTTGGAGAAGCATAGCATAACAAATTTCAAGCAGCGCAAATATGCTAATGACAAATCATACCTGGCAAACTTCAACAAGAACTTATCCCAAGGTGCTTCACAGCAGCATTATGAAACAACGTATAACCCCGAACCTCTAAGGGAGATATTAGATTAGGTGACCAAACGCTTGGACAAAGAGGCAGGGTTTAAAGGAGTGTCTTAAAGGATAAAAGCAAGGTGGAGAGGTAGAGCTGTGTAGGGAGGAAATTCCAGAGCTTGGGGCCGAGGCAACTGAAGGTGTGGCCACCAAAGGCAGAGTAATAAAAATCAGGGATGCACAAGAGGCCAGAATTAGAGGAGAAGAGGTATCTCGGAGGGTTGTGGGCCTGGAGGAGATTACAGAGATAGGGATGGGTGAGACTATGGAGGGATGTGAAAACATGGTTGAGAATTTCAAATCAAGACATTGCTTGAATGTGCGCTGATGAAGGTCAGTGATCGGGCAATGGGCCTTGTTGTGAGGTAAGACACAGGCAGCAGTGTTTCAGATGATCTCAGGTTTACAGATAGTAGAATGTGGTAGAAAGAGCTGTAATAGTTTAGTCTACACGTAATGAAAGAATGAATGAGAGCTTCAGCAGCAGGTTAGTTGAGACAGGTGTGAAGTTGGGCGATGTTATTGAGGCGAAAATGGGTGGTGATAGTGATGGCACGAATATAAGGTTGGAAGCTCATTTTGTGGTCAAATGTCACAGAATCAGAGAATTGTTACAGCATAGAGGTGGCCATTCAGTCCATCGTGTCTGCACTGGCTCTCCAAAAGAGCAATTCATCTAGTGTCACTCCCCTGCCTTCTCCCTGTAACTCTCTACAATCTTCCTTTTCAGGTAGCTATCCAATTTCCCCCTGAATGCCTCGATTGAATCTGCCTCCAACACAATCTCAGGCAGTGCATTCCAGACCTTAACCACTCGCTGTGTGAAAAAAGTTTTCTTCTTGCCACTTCTGCTTCTTTTGTCAATTACTTTAATTCTTTGCCATCTCGTTTTCGATTCTTTCAGGAGTGGGAACAGTTTTTCCCTATCCACTCTGTCCAGACACATCATCATTTTGAATACCTTTTTCAAATCTCCTCTCAGCCTTCTCTTCCCTAAGGAAAATGATCCAACTTCTCGAGTATATCTTCATAACTGATATTCTTCATCCTTGGATCAAAGCAAAATACTGCAGATGCTGGTAATCAGTAATAAACACATGAAATACTGGAACTACTCACCAGGTCTGGCAGCATCTGTGCAGAGAGAAGCAGAGTTAACGTTTCAGGTCAGTGACCCTTGTTCTGAACTGGCAAATATTGCAAATGTGAAAGGTTTTAAGCAAGTAGCGGGGTTGGGGCAAGTGATAACAAAGGAGAAGGTGTAGATAGGACAAGGTCACAGAATAGCTGAGTATCCATAGTCATAGCATAAAGGCAAACAATATATTAATGGTGTGTTGAAAGACAAAGTATGAGTGCAGATATGGTGTTAGCGGACTGAAAACTGAACAGTCACAAGCACAAACATGAATAAACGACAGTGGGTAGAAAAACTGAACAAACTAAGAGATGTAGAGGAAAGGATAGCGAAGATGATTCTCGACAGGAGCGAGAGTAACAGGGTAGTGGTTATGGGGGACTTTAACTTTCCAAATATTGACTGGAAATACTATAGTTCGAGTACTTTAGATGGGTCTGTTTTTGTCCAGTGTGTGCAGGAGGGTTTTCTGACACAGTATGTGGACAGGCCAACCAGGGGCGATGCCACATTGGATTTGGTACTGGGTAATGAACCCGGCCAGGTGTTTGATTTAGATGTAGGTGAGCACTTTGGCGATAGTGATCACAATTCGGTTAGGTTTACCTTAGCGATGGGCAGGGACAGGTATATACCGCAGGGCAAGAATTATAGCTGGGGGAAAGGAAATTATGACGCGATTAGGCAAGATTTAGGATGTGTAGGATGGGGAAGGAAACTGCAGGGGATGGGCACAAACGAAATGTGGAGCTTATTCAAGGAGCAGCTAATGCGTGTCCTTGATAAGTATGTACCGGTCAGGCAGGGAGGAAGTTGTCGAGCAAGGGAGCCGTGGTTTACTCAAGAAGTTGAAGCGCTTGTCAAGAGGAAGAGGGCGGCTTATGTTAGGATGAGACGTGAAGGCTCAGTTAGGGCGCTTGAGAGTTACAAGCTAGCCAGGAAGGATCTAAAGGGAGGGCTAAGAAGAGCAAGGAGAGGACACGAGAAGTCATTGGCGGATAGGATCAAAGAAAACCCTAAGGCTTTCTATAGGTATATCAGGAATAAACGAATGATAAGAGTTAGAACAGGGCCAATCAAGGATAGTAGTGGGAAGTTGTGTGTGGAATCAGAGGAGATAGGGGAAGCGTTAAATGAATATTTTTTGTCAGTATTTACAGTAGAGAAAGAAAATGTTGCCGAGGAGATTACTGAGATACAGCCTACTAGGCTAGATGGGATTGAGATTCACAAGGAGGAGGTGTTAGCAATTTTGGAAAGAGTGAAAATAGATAAGTCCCCTGGGCCAGATGGGATTTATCCTAGGATTCTCTGGGAAGCCAGGGAGGAGATTGCAGAGCCGTTGTTGTTGATCTTTAAGTCGTCATTGTCGACAGGAGTAGTGCCGGAGGACTGGAGGATAGCAAATGTTGTCCCCTTGTTCAAGAAGGGGAGTAGAGACAGCCCTGGTAATTATAGACCTGTGAGCCTTACTTCGGTTGTGGGTAAAATGTTGGAAAAGGTTATAAGAGACAGGATTTATAATCATCTTGAAAAGAATAAGTTCATTTGCGATAGTCAGCACGGTTTTGTGAAAGGTAGGTCGTGCCTCACAAACCTTATTGAGTTTTTCGAGAAGGTGACCAAACAGGTGGATGAGGGTAAAGCCGTGGATGTGGTGTATATGGATTTCAGTAAGGCGTTTGATAAGGTTCCCCACGGTAGGCTATTGCAGAAAATACGCAAGTATGGGGTTGAAGGTGATTTAGAGCTTTGGATCAGAAATTGGCTAGCTGAAAGAAGACAGAGGGTGGTGGTTGATGGCAAATGTTCATCCTGGAGTTTAGTTACTAGTGGTGTACCGCAAGGTTCTGTTTTGGGGCCACTGCCGTTTGTCATTTTTATAAACGACCTGGATGAGGGTGTAGAAGGGTGGGTTAGTAAATTTGCGGATGACACGAAGGTCGGTGGAGTTGTGGATAGTGTCGAAGGGTGTTGTAGGGTACAGAGGGACATAGATAGGCTGCAGAGCTGGGCTGAGAGATGGAAAATGGAGTTTAATGCGGAGAAGTGTGAGGTGATTCACTTTGGAAGGAGTAACAGCAATGCAGAGTACTGGGCTAATGGGAAGATTCTTGGTAGTGTAGCTGAGCAGAGAGATCTTGGTATCCAGGTACATAAATCCCTGAAAGTTGCTACCCAGGTTAATAGGGCTGTTAAGAAGGCATATGGTGTGTTAGCCTTTATTAGTAGGGGGATCGAGTTTCAGAGCCACGGGGTCATGATGCAGCTGTACAAAACTCTGGTGAGGCCGCACCTGGAGTATTGCGTGCAGTTCTGGTCACCGCATTATAGGAAGGATGTCGAAGCTTTGGAAAGGGTGCAGAGGAGATTTACTAGGATGTTGCCTGGTATGGAAGGAAGGTCTTACGAGGAAAGGCTGAGGGACTTGGGGTTGTTTTCGTTAGAGAGAAGGAGGAGGAGAGGTGACTTAATAGAGACATACAAGATAATCAGAGGGTTAGATAGGGTGGATAGTGAGAGTCTTTTTCCTCGGATGAGGATGGCAAACACGAGGGGACATAGCTTTAAGTTGAGGGGTGAAAGATATAGGACAGATGTCAGAGGTAGTTTCTTTACGCAGAGAGTAGTAGGGGCGTGGAACGCCTTGCCTGCAACAGTAGTAGACTCGCCAACTTTAAGGGCATTTAAGTGGTCATTGGATAGACATATGGATGTAAATGGAATAGTGTAGGTCAGATGATCGGCGCAACATCGAGGGCTGAAGGGCCTGTACTGCGCTGTAATATTCTAATTCTAATTCTAATTCTAAAACAAAATAAAATAAACACACAAAAAAAGAAAGAAAAAATAGCTCAAAATAAAAGTAAAATGGGGGGCCCGTAATGCTCTGAAATTATTGAACTCAATGTTCAGTCTGGCAGGCTGTAATGTGCCTAATTGGTAAATGAGAATCTGTTCCGTGAGCTTACGTTGATGTTCACTGGAACACTGCAGCAATCCCAGGACAGAGATGTGAGTATGAGAGCAGGGGGGAGTGCTGAAATGGCGACCAACCGGAAGCTCGGGGTCAAATCTCTCTGCACCTCCATCCCCCACCAGCACGGTTTGAGGGCTCTCCACTTCTTCCTTGAGAAGAGGCTCAACCAGTGCCCATCGACCACCACCCTCCTCCACCTGGCTGAACTTGTTCTCACATTGAACAACTTCTCCTTCAACTCCACTCACTTCCTTCAAGTGAAAGGTGTTGCTATGGGTACCCGCATGGGTCCCAGTTATGCCTGTCTTTTTGTGGGATATTTCGAACATTCCTTCTTCCAGTCCCACTTAGGCCCCTCCCCCAATTGTTTTTCCGATACATTGATGACTGTATCGGTGCCGTTTCCTGCTCCCGCCCCGAACTGGAAAATTTTATCTGCTTTGCTTCTAATTTCCATCCTTCTCTCACCTTTACATGGTCCATCTCCAACACTTCCCTTCCCTTCATCGACTCTGGGGATCCATACCAGGCAACATTCTGGTGAACCTCCTCTGCACCACGTGCGAGTCAGAGCAGAAATGAAAGAATAATCAGGATGAAATCCTGGCTGGAGAGATGGTGCAGGAGGGAGGGGTTCAGATTTTTGGGACATTGAGACCGGTTCTGGGGCAGGTGGGACTATTACAAATCGGAAGGACTATACCTGGGCTAGACTGCAACCAATGCCCTTGGGGGTACTTTTGCTAACGTTGTTGGGGAGGGTTTAAACTAATGTGGCAGGGGGATGGGAACCAAATGAGGAGGTCAGTGGACAGTAAGGCGTTAGTAACTAAAGCCTGTAAGGAACTTGATAATGAAGTCAGCGTGTCTAAGGGGAAGAGTAGGCAGGGCGCAGATGATGAACGCAAAGGGACTGGTGGTCTGAGGTGTATTTGTTTTAATGCAAGAAGTGTAGTAGGTAAGTCAGATGAACTTAATGCTTGGATTAGTACCTGGGAGTATGATGTTATTGCTATTACTGAGACTTGGTTGTGGAAAGGGCATGATTGGCAACTAAATATCCCAGGATATCGATGCTTCAGGAGAGAGAGAGAGGGAGGTAAAAGGGGTGGAGGAATTGCATTACTGGTCGTAGAGGATATCACAGCTGTGTTGAAGGAGGGCACTATGGAGGACTCGAGCAGTGAGGCAATATGGGCAGAACTCAGAAATAGGAAGGGTGCGGTAACAATGTTGGGGCTGTACTACAGGTCTCCCAACAGCGAGCGTGAGATAGAGGTACAAACATGTAAACAGATTATGGAAAGATGTAGGAGCAACAGGGTGGTGGTGATAGGAGATTTTAATTTTCCTAACATTGACTGGGATTCACTTAGTGCTAGAGGTCTAGATGGAGCAGAATTTGTAAGGAGCATCCAGGAGGGTTTTCTAGAGCAGTATGCAAATAGGCCAACTCGGGAAGGGGCCATACTGGACCTGGTGTTTGGGAATGAGCCCGGCCAGGTGGTTGAAGTTTCAGTCGGGGACTACTTTGGGAATCGTGATCACAATTCCGTAAGTTTTAGAATACTCATGGACGAAGACGAGAGTGGTCCTAAAGGAAGAGTGCTAAATTTGGGGAAGGCAAACTATACCAAAATTCGGCAGGAGCTGGGGAATGTAGATTGGGAGCAGCTGTTTGAAGGTAAATCCACATTTGATAAGTGGGAGGCTTTTAAAGAGAGGTTGATTAGCGTGCAGGAGAGACATGTTCCTGTGAAAATGAGGGATAGAAATGGCAAGATTAGGGAACCATGGATGACAGGTGAAATTGTGAAACTAGCTAAGGGGAAAAAGGAAGCATACATAAGGTCTAGGCGGCCGAAGAAAGACGAAGCTTTGGAAGTATATCCGGAATGTAAGACCAATCTGAAACGAGGAATTAAGAGGGCTAAAAGGGGTCATGAAATATCTTTAGCAAACAGGGTTAAGGAAAATCCCAAAGCCTTTTATTCATATATAAGGAGCAAGAGGGTAACTAGAGAAAGGGTTGGCCCACTCAAGGACAAAGGAGGAAAGTTATGCGTGGAGTCAGAGAAAATGGGTGTGAATCTAAACGAGTACTTTGCAGCGGCATTCACCGAGGAGAGGGACATGACGGATGTTGAGGTCAGGGATAGATGTTTGAATACTCTAGGTCAAGTCGGCATAAGGAGGGAGGAAGTGTTGGGTATTCTGAAAGGCATTAAGGTGGACAGGTCCCCAGGTCCGGATGGGATCTATCCCAGGTTACTGAGGGAAGCGAGAGAGGAAATAGCTGGGGCCTTAACAGATATCTTAGCAGCATCCTTAAACACGGGTGAGGTCCTGGAGGACTGGAGAATTGCTAATGTTGTCCCCTTGTTTAAGAAGGGTAGCAGGGATAATCCAGGTAATTATAGCCCGGTGAGCCTGACGTCAGTGGTAGGGAAGCTGCTGGAGAAGATACTGAGGGATAGGATCTATTCCCATTTGGAAGAAAATGGGCTTATCAGTGATAGGCAACATGGTTTTGTGCAGGGAAGGTCATGTCTTACCAACTTAATAGAATTCTTTGAGGCAATGACAAAGTTGATTGATGAGGGAAGGGCTGTAGATGTCATATACATGGACTTCAGTAAGGCGTTTGATAAGGTCCCCATGGTAGGCTGATGGAGAACGTGAAGTCGCATGGGATCCAGGGTGTACTAGCTAGATGGATAAAGAACTGGCTGGGCAACAGGAGACAGAATGTAGCAGTGGAAGGGAGTTTCTCAAAATGGAGACGTGTGACCAGTGGTGTTCCACAGGGATCCGTGCTGGGACCACTGTTGTTTGTGATATACATAAATGATTCGGTGGAAAGTATAGGTGGTCTGATTAGCAAGTTTGCAGACGACACTAAGATTGGTGGAGTAGCAGATAGTGAAGGGGACTGTCAGAGAATACAGCAGAATATAGATAGATTAGAGAGTTGGGCAAAGAAATGGCAGATGGAGTTCAATCAGGGCAAATGCGAGGTGATGCATTTTGGAAGATCCAATTCAAGAGTGAACTATGCAGTAAATGGAAAAGTCCTGGGGAAAATTGATGCACAGAGAGATTTGGGTGTTCAGGTCCATTGTTCCCTGAATGTGGCAACGCAGTTCAATAGAGTGGTCAGGAAGACATACGGCATGCTTTCCTTCATCGGACGGGGTATTGAGTACAAGGGTTGGCAGATCATGTTACAGTTGTATAAGACTTTGGTTCGGCCACATTTGGAATACTGCGTGCAGTTGTGGTCGCCACATTACCAAAAGGATGGAGATGCTTTGGAGAGGGTGCAGAGGAGGTTCACCAGGATGTTGCCTGGTATGGAGGGCGCTAGCTATGAAGAGATGTTGCGTAGATTAGGATTATTTTCATTAGAAAGACGGAGGTTGAGTGTTGACCTGATTGAGGTGTACAAAATCATGAGAGGTATAGACAGGTTGGATAGCGAGAAGCTTTTTCCCAGAGTGGGGGATTCAATTCCTTGGGGTCACGAGTTCAAAGTGAAAGGGGAATTGTTTAGGGGAGATAAGCGTGGAAAGTTCTTTACGCAGAGCGTGGTGGGTGCCTGGAACGCGTTGCCAGCGCAGGTGGTAGACGCGGGCACGATAGCGTCTTTTAAGATGTATCTAGACAGATACATGAATGGGCAAGAAGTAAAGAGATACAGACCCTTAGAAAATAGGCGACAAGTTTAGATAGAGGATCTGGATCGGCGCAAGCTTTGAGGGCCGAAGGGCCTGTTCCTGTGCTGTAATTTTCTTAGTTCTTTGTTCTTTGTTCTCTGGCAGCAATCCTGAGATTACAATCTCTGAGGTCCTACTTTTTAACTTTGCTCCCAACTCCCTAAATTCTGATTGTAGGACCACATCCCGTCTTTTACCTATATCATTGGTGCCTATGTGCACAACGACAACTGGCTGTTCACCCTACCCCTTCAGAATGTTCTGTAGCCGGTCTGAGACATCCCTGACACGTGCACCTGGGAGGCAACATACCATTCGGGTGTCTCGTTTACGACCACAGAACCGCCTATCTACTCCCCTTAAAATCGAATCCCCTATGACTATATCCCTTCCACTCTTTTTCCCGCCCTTCTGAACAGCAAAGCCAGCCACGGTGCCATGAACCTGGCTACTGCTGCCTTCCCCTGGTGAGCCATCTCCCCCAACAGTATCCAAAACGGTATACTTGTTGTGGAGGGACATGACCGCAGGGGACACCTGCGCTGCTTTCCTGCTCTTTCTCTGCCTTTTGGTCACCCATTCCCTTTCTCCCTCAGCAATCCGAATCTGCAGTGTGACCAATTCACTAAATGTGCTATCCACGACCTCCTCAGCATCTCGGATGCTCCAAAGTGAGTCCATCCGCAGCTCCAGCGCCGTCATGCGGTCTAACAAGAGCTGCCACTGGACACACTTCCTGCACGTGAAGGAGTCAGGGACATCAGCCGTGCCGCTGAGCGCCCACATTGAGCAAGAGGAGCATAACACGGGTCTGTGATCTCCTGCCATTTTTAATCTTAAGCTTAACTTAGTCTTAACTGGGATAAATGAAAAAGAAAAGAAACGTTTTCACCAATCACACGATTACAAAAATAGGAATAGAAAAAGCCTTACCTTATCTACACGCAATTGAGTCCTTTTTTTTTATTCGAGGAGGAGGGTGGGTGGGAGACACTACAGGTGTCGTGTCTCGGGTTCAGCCGCTGCCCAAATATACAGGACTTACTTACCCAGCTGCCACCTCGCTCTCACTATCGCTGCTGCAAAAAGAAACTGCCGAAACAAAAAGGTAAGATTATATAAGTTGAAACTTACTTACCCAGCTGCCACCTCGCTCCCACTGTCGCTGCTGCAAAAACAACATTTTCGGATGAAGCAGCGATTTACTTGTACTTCTTTCAAATAGTGTACTGTTTTCGCTGCTCATAATGTAGTCTCCTCTGCATTGGCGAGACCAAATGCAGACTGGGTGACTGCATTGCGGAACACCTCTGCTCAGTCGGAAAGCATGACCCCAAGCTTCCTGTTGCTTGCCATTTGAACTCATCCCCCCTCTTCCCATGCTAACGTCTCTGTCCTGGGATTGCTGTCGTGTTCCAGTGAACATCAACGTAAGGTCGAGGAACAGAATCTCATTTATAGATTAGGCACACTGCAGCCTGCTGGACTGAACATTGTATTCAAAAACTTCAGAGCATTAGGGGCCCCTCATTTTATTTTAATCTTTAGTTTTTTTTCTCCTTTTTTTATATTTTGTGTGTTTATTTTATTTTATTTTATTTTATCTTAGTTTGTTCAGTTTGCCCACCCACTGTTTTTTTCATGTTTGTACTTGTGACTGTTCAGTTTTCAGTCCCATGACACCCTGTCTTTCAACACACCATGAACTCATTGTTTGCCTTTACTCCATGACCTTATGGTCGGTTATTCTGTGTGACTTTGTCCTATCAACACCTTCTCCTTTGTTATCTCTTGCCCCACTCCCGCTCTACTTGCTTAAAACCTTTCACATTTCTAATGTTTGCCAGTTCAGAAGGGTAACTGACTTGAAACGTAACACTGCTTCTCTCTCCACAGATGCTGCCAGACCTGCTGAGTATTTCCAGCATTTCTTGTTTTTTCATCCTTGGAACCATTCTTGTGAATGTTTTGTACACTCTCCAGTGTCTTCACATTACCTAAAGTGTGGCTCCCAGAACTGGACGTAACACTGCAGCTGAGGCCGAACTAGTGTCTTATTCAAGTTCAAAATAACCTTCTTGCTCTTGTATTCCATGCCGCTGTTAATAAAGCCCAGGATACTGTATGCGTCATTAACCACTCTCAACCTGTCCTGCCACCTTCAATGACCTATGCACATAGACACCCAGGTCCCTCGACTCCTGCACCCCCTTTAGAATTGTACCCTTCATTCTATGTTGTCTCTCCATGTTCTTCCTGCCAAAATACATCACTTTACATTTCTCCACATTGAACTTAATCTGCCACCTGTCTGCCCATTCCACCAACTTGACTATGTCCTTTGGAGGGCCTAGATGCTGCTCCTCACAGTTCATAATGCTTCCAAGTTTTGTGTCATCCATAAACTTTGAAATTGTTACCTTTACACCAAGGTCCAGGTCATTAATATACGTCAGAAAGAAAAAGGGTCCCAACACTGATCACCGGAGAACTCCACGACAAATCTTAAATAAAAACAAAAAGTGCTGGAAATACTCAGCAGGTCAGGCAGCACATGTGGAGAGAGAAGCAGAGTTAACGTTTCAGATCTGTGACCTTCCATCAGAACTGGCAAAGGTTAAAAATGTAATAGGTTTTAAGCAGGTAAAGCAGGGGGCAGCAAAAGAGAACAAAAGGCAGGATTTGATAAGACAGATGATCAGGGAAATTAACTGACAAGGAGGTCATGGTGCAATGTCAAAGAGAGTGTGATTGTGGTGTGGTGAAAAACAAAGCGTTAGCTTTGTTAGCAGAGAGGGTGTTAAAGAACAACAAAGAACAAAGAACAGTACAGCACAGGAACAGGCCATTCGGCCCTCCAAGCCTGCGCAGATCTTGATGCCTGCCTAAACTAACACCTTCTGCACTTCCGGGGTCCGTATCCCTCTATTCCCATCCTATTAATGTATTTGTCAAGACGCCTCTTGAACGTCCCTATGGTACCTGCTTCCACCACCTCCCCTGGCAACAAGTTCCAGGCACTCACCACCCTCTGTGTAAAGAACATGCCTCGCACATCCCCTCTAAACTCTGCCCCTCTCACATTAAACCTATGTCCCCTAGTAGCTGACTCTTCCACCCTGGGAAAAAGCTTCTGACTATCCTCTCTGTCCATGTCGCTCATAACTTTGTAAACCTCTATCATTTCGCCTCTCCACCTCCGTCGTTCCAGTGAAAACAATCCGAGTTTATCCAACGTCTCCTCATAGCTAATGCCCTCCAGACCAGGCAACATCCTGGTAAACCACCTCTGTACCCTTTCCAAAGCCTCCACGTCCTTCTGTTAGTGTGGCGACCAGAATTGCACGCAATATTCTAAGTTTGGCCTAACTAAAGTTCTGTACAACTGCAGCATGACTTGCCTATTTTTATACTCTATGCCCCGACCGATGAAGGCAAGCATGCCGTATGACCTCTTGACTACATATCCACCTGCGTTGCCACTTTCAGTGACCTGTGGACCTGGACGCCCAGATCTCTCTGCCTGCCAATACTCCTAAGGGTTCTGCCATTTACTGTATACTTCCCACCTGCATTAGACCTTCCAGTATGCATTACCTCACATTTTTCCAGATTAAACTCCATCTGCCATTTCTCCACCCAAGTCTCCAACCGATCTATATCCTGCTGTAGCCTTTGACAATCCTCATCACTGTCCGCAACTCCACCAACGTCTGTGTCATCCGCAAACTTACTAATCAGACCAGCTGCACTTTCCTCCAAATCATTGATATATACTACAAACAGCAAAGGTCCCAACACTTATCCCTGCGGAACACCACTAGTCACATCCCTCCATTCAGAAAAGTGCCTTTCTACTTCTACGCTCTGTCTTCTATGACCGAGCCAGTTTTTTATCCATCTTGCAAGCTCCCCTCTGATCCCATGTGACTTCACCTTTTTTTATCAATCTGCCATGCGGGACCTTGTCAAAGGCTTTACTGAAGTCCATATAGATAACATCCACTGCCCTTCCTTCATCAATCATCTTTGTCACTTCCTCAAAAAACTCAATTAAATTAGTGAGACACGACCTCCCCTTCACAAAACCATGCTGTCTCTCGCTAATAGGTTTGTTTGTTTCAAAATGGCAGGAAATCCTTACCCGAAGAATCCTCTCCAATAATTTCCCTACCACTGACGCAAGGCTCACCGGCCTATAATTTCCTGGGTTATCTTTGCTACCCTTCTTAAACAAAGGAACAACATTGGCTATTCTCCAGTCCTCTGGGACCTCACCTGCAGCCCTTGATGATGCAAAGATTCCTGTTATGACCCCAGCAATTTCTTCCCTTGCCTCTCTCAGTATTCTGGGGTAGATGACTGAATAATGATCTGCCCTAACCAAAAGCACTAACGTAAAAAGTCCAGTTTAAGGCCGGCACACGGCAATAAATTGATTTTGAAAAGTTATAATTAAAAGGGCCAATCATGATTTGAAATGATTGAACTCAATGTTCAGTCCAGAAGTCTGACGAGTGCCTAATCGGACAATGAGGAGCTGTTCCTCGAGCTGACGTTGATGTCCACTGGAACACCGCTGCAGGTCAAACACAGATTGGGTGACCGCCTGGTGGAACACCTCCGCTCAGTCCAAAGGCATGACCCCGAGCTTCCGGTCGCTTGTCATTTCAACACCCCCTCCCCCCATCGCTGTTCAAAATGCTCACAATTCTGTCCTTTTGATTCCACCCCACCCCCGCTTTATTTGCTTAAAACCTATTACATTTCTAACCTTTGCCAGTTCTGA
This sequence comes from Heterodontus francisci, assembly GCF_036365525.1. Taxonomy (NCBI): domain Eukaryota; kingdom Metazoa; phylum Chordata; class Chondrichthyes; order Heterodontiformes; family Heterodontidae; genus Heterodontus; species Heterodontus francisci. The sequence continues at coordinate 114,673 of NW_027142286.1, forward strand.
TGAAAAAATCACAGACCTGAAATGTTACCTCTGCTTCTCTCTCCACAGATGCTGCCTGACCTGCTGAGTATTTCCTGCACTTTCTGTTTTTATTTCAGATTGACAGCATCTACAGTATTTTGCTTTGATTCCACTACAAACGTTTCTTTAGCCCGAAAAGCATTCATTAATCACTACTCTGTTTCTTGTCACTTAACCAATTTGTTTTCATGTTGCTACTGTCCTTTTTAGTCCATGAGCTATAACTTTGCTCACAGATCTGTTGCGTGGCACTTCATCAAATGCCTTTTGGAATTCCATTTCCACCACATCAACAGCATTGCCCTCATCAAGCTTCCCTTTTACCTCTTCAAAAAACTCCAGCAAGCTAGTCAGTCAGTTGCACAGTGGTGCAGTGGTTAGCAACGCAGCCTCCCACCTCTAGCAACCCAGGTACAAATCTGGGTATCTGTCTGTGCTGGTTTCGCAAATTCTGCCTGTGACCGCATGGATTTTCGCCAGGCGCTCCGGTTTCCTCCCACAGCCAAAAACTTACAGGTTGACAGGTAAATTGGCCATTGTAAATTGCTGCTAGTGTAAACAGGTGGTAAGGAGTGTGGGATTACTGCAGGGTTAGTGTAAATTGGTGGTTGTTGGCCGGCGCAGACTCGGTGGGCTGAAGGCCTGTTTCAGTGCTGTGTCTCTAAATAAATACATGCCATTTCCCCTTAACAAATACGTGCTGGATTTCCTGAGTTAACCCACAGTTTTTCATGTGCCTATTAATTTTGTCCCGAATGTGACACTAAGGATGCCAACAGACTGTCTGAATCTCAGACTGTTCCCAGGAAGAAGGATGGAATCAATAGCAAGGGAACAGAGTTGGAGTGGGGAATGAAAACAATGGCTTCAATCTTCCCAATATTTAATTGGAGGAAATTTCTGCTCATCCAGTATTGGATTTTAGATAAGCAGTCTGATAATTTAACAACAGTGGATGAGTGGAGAGAGGAGGTGGTGATGAGGTAAAGTTGATCGAGTTCTTTGATAAAACAATGGAGAGGGTCGATGCGGGTGATGTGATTGAAGTTATATATATGGACTTTCAAAAGGTGTTTGATCAAGTGATATTCAATAGACAGGTGCAGAAAACTCAAGTGGGTGTCCTGCACAATGTGCTCGATGTGACCGGCAATGCAGCTCACGCCATTTCATGGATCCAAACTTCCACAGCACCAGTGGAGCTGGAGAGACGAAATGTGTGATCAGGGAGAGAGGCAGAGGGAAAGAAACTCACTTGAAAAAGGGGAATTAGAAAAGATGAACACTTTTCAGGAATATTGGAAATGGACAGGAGATTGCGATAATCAGAGGGGGAGGCCGTGGAGAGATTTGAAATACGAGCGAGAATAGTAAAAATGAGGTGTTACTGGACCAAGAGCCAATGTAGGTCAATGAGCACAGGGATGTTTGGTGAAAAGAATTTAGTGTTTATGAGAAGATGGCTGCAAAGTTTTGGATCATCACAACGTTACAGAATGTGGTAGACCAGCCAGGAGTGTGTTATGATAGTCAAGTCGCGAGGTAAGAGTCTGGTCCTCCAACCAAAATGGACAATTTCTCCTTTTCCCACATTATACTCCATTTGCCAGATCTTTGCCCACTCACTTAACCTATTTATATCCCTTCGTAGCCTCATTATGTCCTCTTCAGAACTTACCTTCTCACTATCTTTTAGTCATTAGCAAATTTAGCTAGCATACCTTCGGTCCATTCATTAAAATCATCTATATAAATTGTAAATCGTTGAGGGCCCAGCACTGATCCCTGTGGCACACCACTCGATACATCTTGCCAACAAGAAAATGACCCATTTATGCCTCCTCTCTGTTTCCTGTTATCTGACCAATCTTCGATACATGCCCATATGTTAACTCCGAAATCATGAACTTTTTATTTTCCGCAATGACCTTTGATGTGGGACCTTATTAAATGCCTTCTGGAAATCTAAGTACAGTACATCCACCATTTCCCCTTTATCGACTGTACATGCTACTTCTTCAAAGGACTGCAATAAATTGGTTAAACATGATTTCCCTTTCACAACAACATGTTGATTCTCTCTGATCACCTTGAATTTTTCCAATACAACGTCTCTAATAATAGCTTCTAACATCTGATCCATAGCCAGAAAGCCTTTCTCACCTGTCACAGGTCTATTGTATATCTATTACGTCTATCCTGATGTTGTGCTGTATTTGAATTGTCATTCCTCAATAAACTGCTGTTGACACTTCGACCTCCTTTTGGTTAATCTGTGACCCTAGATCAGATCTTACAGTGGTATAGGAGACGGAACAGAGTTCATGTCAAAGTCCTTTTATATGATCCTGCATAATGGATAGTGGCTACTGTGCAGTAGGTAAGGTGCTTAAAGGATATCAGCAGTAATTGATTATTGTTGAACATTAAAACATACTCCTACTGCGGTGTCCAGTGCGCATTCAATATTCATGATTAAAATATCAGAGGAGTGTGACCAGACCCGTCCGATGACCCTGAGGTACATGCGATTCGCGGGTCGGTGCTGAGTGTATTCACAACCCATAAAGATGACTGTGGAAACATGAGAAGACCTGAAGAAATTAACTGTCCATTGCATGCACCATGAAGCAGTCTTCTTACCGAGCTGAGATCATATCATATATTCCAGATACCATCAGGTCATTGATATACCACGGTGTAGTTCACAAAGACACATTCACAACTAACTGCCCGATTTAGCCGGTTAGAAAACCGGATGGCAGCTGGTAACTGACTATTGACCACCACAAACTCAACTCAGTCACCCATGTGTGGACCCGGTTGTCTGAGAGGCACCCACCCTACTCTGCCGGATTCCCAATTGCAGAGACGTCTTCTCCACCTTGGATATCTCTAATGGTTATTGGAATATCCCAGTATAACTAGAGAAGCAATTTAAATTCACACTCACGTCTGAGGACCAGAGATATTCCTGGACATGTCTGTCACAAGGGCTTGCACAATAACCACACTATGTTCCACAAACATATGGCCGGGGCCCTTATGAGCACTTCACTGTCTTCCTACTTGCTGCAATATGTCGATGATCTTCTCCTCATCACCACAGACCGTGTCCAGACATTTAACCATTTTACAGGAACTACTGCAAATACTTTGGGAGCTAGACTAAAAGGCCATCCACGTAAGGCCCAGCTGGTGTAAGATCGTGTCACCTTTCTAGGTGTCCAGATTGGATCATCCAGCATCAGCCCAGAGCAACATCAGTTCGAGGCCATCCAGTGTCTACTCCTGTCCACCTCAAAGACTACCCTGTGTCCTATCCTCAGGCTGGTGGGGTATCAGTGGACCCTCATCGAGTGACTACCCCTGTCCACCTCAAAGACTGCCTTGTGTCCTATCTTCAAGCTGGTGGCGTATTAGTGGATCCTCATGCAGTGTTTATCCCTGTCCACCTCAAAGACTGCCCTGTGTACCCTCCTCAGGCTGGTGGAGTACCAGCAGACCCTCATCCAGTGTCTACTGGTCCACCTCAAAGACTGCCCTCTGTCCTATCTTCAGGTTGGTTGGGTTTTAGCTGACCCTCATCCAGTTGCTGCGCCTGTCCACATCAACGACTGCTCTGTGTCCATCCTCACACTGGTGGGGTATCAGCGGGCCCTCATCCAGTGTCTATCCCTGTCCACCTCAAAGACTGCCCTGTGTCCTATCCGCAGACTGGTGAGGTATCAGCGGGACCTCATCCAGTATCTACCCCTGACCAACTCAAAAACTGCCCTGTGTCCTCTCCTCAGGCTGGTGGGGTATCAGCGGACCCTCATCCAGTGTCTAACCTGTCCACCTCCAAGACTGCCCTGTGTCCTATCATCAGGCTGGTGGGGTATCAGTGGACCGCCGTCCCTAGATTTTCAGAGATTTTGATTCCTCTTTATGAACCACCTAATGGTGAGGAAGACCAGGTTTAACCCGGACTGAAGAGAACACGGAAACAGTAACACAATTGAGGACAACTGTCGCCCAGGCAACATTTCTTACCTCTCCTAACCCTGACAAGACTTTCCACATGGAGGCGGGGGACACAGATAAAAGCCTTGCTGCTATCTATGCAGAGAAAACCAGGAGAATCTACTCCCCATTGTGAATGACTCCAGTATTGTCAATGGGTCTGAACTGATTTATTCTGTTTGTGAAGGACATTTGTTAACCACGTTCTGGGGCATCAAACATCTCACTTACATCATGGGGTGCAACAGGGTGATACTGCCCAGTCCATTATAAACGTTCATGGCATATGAAAGCTATGATAACTGTATTCCCTGTCATAGACCCATATAGTCATAACGGCACAGAAGGAGGCCATTCATCCCATCGTGCCCATGCCAGTACTCTGTGGAGCAATCCAGTCAGTCTCATTCTCCTGCTCAACCCTGTAGCCCTGCACAGATATTTTGCTCAAGTCTCACCCAATTTCCTTTGAAATCATTGATCTTCTCTGTTTGCACCACCCTCGTAGGCAGCGAGTTCCTGGTCATTACATACGAACATACATGCAAACATTTGAATTTGGTGAGTTGTAGGACATTCGGCCCCTCGAGCCTGCTCCACCATTTGATAGGATCATGGCTGATCTGATTGTATCCTCAACTCTCCTTCCCTGTCCACCTACTCTAACCTTTGACTCCCTTATCAATCATAAATCCACTCAACCCTGCCATAAAAATATTCAATGACCCATCCTCCACTGCTGCCAGGGAAGAGAATTTCGCAGACTAACGAGCCTCTGAGAGAAAAATAAATCTCCTTATCTCATTCTTAAATGCGAGACCCCCTAATTTTAAAACTATGCCTCCCTAGTTCTAATCTCTGTCATAGGGGAAGCATCCTCTCCACATCCACCCTGTCAAGTCCCCGAAGGAACTTACCTGTTTCAATGAGATCACCTCTCATTCTTCTGGACTGCAATCGATACAGGCCCGACATTTCCAACCTTTCATCATAACATGTCCCCTTGAGTCCTGGAATCAGTCAAGTAAACCTCCGCTGAACTGATTCTAATGCAATTTTTTACTTCCTTCAGTCAGGAAATCAAAACTGCAGACAGACCTGCTGAGTATTTCCAGCACTGTGTTTTTATTTCAGATTTACAGGCTCTGCAGTATTTTGATTTAATTTCCCTTGAACGAAATCCTGTTGACTCTAGCTGAACACATGAACAGTTTCTCAGTGTAGTACTGTCACCTCCTTCATAATAGATTCTAGCATTTTCCCCATGGCAGATGTTAGGCTAACTGGCGTGCAGTTTCTTGTTTTCTGTCTCCCCTCTTCCTTGAAAAAAGAAGTTACATTGCAATTTTACAAGCAATGCATTCACTATTTCAGCAGCTACTTCTTTGAAGACCCTAGGATGCAGCTTTTAGTTCTGATAGTTTGCACAGTACCCTTTCCCTTGTGAGTGTAACTGTTTTAAGTTTCTCCCTCCCTTTCACCTCTTGTATTTGTGGGATGTTACCCGTGTCTTCTACAGTGAACCAGGCGCAAAATATCTGTTTAACACTTCCCTCATTTCCTTATTTCCTATTAATTCCCCGTATCCAATGTCTATAGGGCCAATGCTAAATTTAGTTATTCTTTTATTTTAAATACCTGTAAAAATTCTTACTATCCGTTTTTATATTTCTAGCTAGCTTTCTCTCATACTCTAATTTTTCCCTGTGTATTTTTTCTCGTCAATCTTTGCTGGTTTTTACATTATATCCAATCCTCTGACGTAACAACAATCTCCCTAAAATGTTTTGGATCTTTTCGTTAATTTGGTACGATCCATAACTTTCTTCGTTCACCCCGGATGGTGCCTGCTTCTCATTGAGTCTTTCCTTCTCATTGGAATATATCTTTGCTGAGTGTTATGAAATATCTCTCGAAGTGTCTGTCACTGCATCTCCACACTCCTCCCCTTTAACCGAATTTCCTAGTTCATTTTAGTGAGCTCTGCCTTCAGACCTTTGCAATTGTCTTTATGTATGTTTCAAAAAACTAGTCTTCGACTTACATTTCTCACCCTCAAACTGAGTGTAAAATTCAATTACGCTGCCAGCTGGAAATTCCGTTACAAACTAATCTTCCAAGCTAACTTCGCTGATCTGATTCGTCCAATCGTGACGTAGAATGACATCACCCAAGATTATTGCAGTACATTTGGTCCTGTACACACTGACCTGCAGTGTAACTGCTGTTACCAGGCCTATAACCTGTTCGCATCAGAGACTTCATAAGTTTTCTATTTCTTATCTCTACCCAAACTGATTCTATCCGTTGATCTTCAGAACTATGATCATCTCTCACAATTGTACTAATGTCTTCCTTAATTAACAGAGCGAACTCACTACCTTTTCCTAGCTTCCTGTCCTTTCAAACTGTCAAGTACTCTTGGATACTGAGGTGCCAGTTTTGGGCACTCCTCAGCGATGTCTCTTTAATGGTAATCAGATCATTTTTATTTATTTTTGTTTGTACTGACAATCCATCCGTTTTGTTACAAATGCCAAAAGCATTTAGGTATAAAGTCATTAGTTTGTCTTTTTACTCTTTATGCAAACTTTGGCCCTATCTGCTGGTGATCTCTTATGTTTGTACCCGCTGTCCCTTCGTGCCACAATCTGATTATTATCCTTATTGCTACCTTGCTCCATTTCCTTCTCCTTTCCCTTTAATTTGCCACATCTTTCTTACGTGACCTATCCCCCCCACTGCATATCTGAAATGCCCTCTCTTCTGTCCTAGCTGTATGACTCACCAGAACGCTAGTCCCAGCTCAATTCAGATGAAGACTGTCCCTGCGGTACAATACCCACTTTCCCCACTACTTCTGCCAGTGCCCCAAGAATCGAAACCCGTTCTGCCTAATACAATCTTTGAGCCACGCCTTCAACTCCCATTTCCAATTCTCCAGTCCTTTGGCACCATCCCTGTGTATGAGGAAAATTAGGGATGGTTCCTCCACTATTTCGACCCTTATTTCCTCAGCAACTCGGATGCTTTTAACCTGAACATCGTTAAGTACAGCCAGCCTTTCTAAGACCTCTTGTCGTGAAAATATGCTTTGCTAAATAAGGAATTTTAACTCTCCTGTTGGAAACCTACGTTAAACTTTGAAAAAGGAAAGCTGGAATCCTACATTTAACATTTTTTAAAGCTGGCAGCCAAGATGGCACCACAATTTGCATTTAAATACCTCACATTCAAGCACAATAGCTTGAATAATTGAGTAGATTATCTGGAATCAACCTAATTAGCAGGACATTTGAAGTCATCTTGGAGCATTCACTAGCAGAGACGTATCTGCAAGGGGAACATCGACGATATAATTTGAGAGAGATTTGGAATTATTATTCTTTGGACCTCATTAAAAAAAGAAAGGTACTGATAGACCATGTGACAGCCCTCCTGTACCCCAGTCGATGTAAACTAGGAGCTTTTTGTTACACACAGCGGACAAGTTTTGGGAGCTGACCCATGAAAGACCCTGGTGGGGCTGTTTCTCTTGCTCACTCTCCAGGTAACATTGCATGTTTTGTAATTTGTCGTTGAATGCAGAACATCCAAGTCCACTATTGCTACAGACAGAGACCTGGGGAGAAAACCCAGTTACCATTACTGTCTCCAGGAAAACCCTGAACGAGGTGGACCAGCTGCACGTGCACTTCTACCAGATGGAGACTTTTGAACCACATATTCAGCCAGAAGAAAACTGCATTACGAGATTCGACAGACAGTATATTAGTTTTAATTGTTCTGGATGCTATCCAACCCAAACTATATTTCATCAGTCCGTAATCTATTTGTGCATGCGTCTGATTCTCGTATGTGTTGTTGCGAAAGTTGGTGAATAGTTTATTGTTTTACTTCGATCGGGATTTTATTTTCAGGACAATAAACGACCTGTCTTGCGAAAACCAAAGAAAACCTGTCTGATTGTTTATTGTATGATCCTAGCTCATGAAGGGTTAAACACTTACTGAATTGGTAAACACATCCACTGTTTTCATAGGAATAAAGCCTGTTACATCAAACAAGGAGTGGGAAAAGAGGGGACACTTTTGAGCCCTCTTCACATGAGCGTAACAGCAATTTGGGGGCACGCAGCTGGGATCAAAATCCAAAGACAAAAGAGAAATTGGAAGTGGGAAAACAAATGGATTCCTAATAAAACTTTAAAAACTTCAATATCAGGTTTCCCTGCTATTTTTTCACGGCTACAATACTGAAATGTCCACATTTGAGGCCAGTACCTTCGTGAACCAGAGTGAAGTAACTTGGGACAGGTTAAATCCCTATCCGTTGAAGAGTTGAGGGTTGTAGCTGAGCAGTTAGCTGTTACTATCCGTCCAAAAGCTCGAAAACCCAAAATCCTAAAACATGCGCCAATCATTTTGCACTTGAGCCTGAAAACTCAGTAACAGGTTTCGATTTGGAAACCGACAAAGTAACATTAGCTAAGGTACAGCTATAACAGAGGTGAGCAGAATTAGAATTCCAGAAGGAGAAAGAGCAGAAAGAGTTTCAGGAAAAAAAGAAAAGACAGAGCTTTCCCCAATGGGACGTTGAGTGTACCAGAAAAGGGAGAAAAAAAGAGCTTTCCAGCAGAAGTAGGAAAGGTGGTTCAGATAACTCGAACGAACTGGGGGAAGAATCAATGCCACTAGCAAAGGCATTGCTAGTGAGGGAAAAAGCCCCAGCTCAGGACAGAATGCTGAGCTCTTAAAATTCTGCCAGTTGACACCAAAGTTCGTCGAGGGGGATGTGGAGGCATTACACCAGCAGAGAGCTCAACCCTGTTATTGCAAAGTAAACTAACAGAAACTGTCCATGAGGTCTATTCACTGTTGCCGCAGGTGTGTCCGACAGACTATGAGATGACTAAAAATTCTATCCTAGATGCATATTAGTTAGTACTGGAGGCATGCTGTCACAAGTTCCGACTTCGCTGAAAGCAGCCTGAATAAATGCATGTCGAGTTTGAAAGGATTAAGCAACTCACTTCTGACCAAAGGATACAGCCGCTCAAGATACAGCCCACATATGAAATCCTCAATGAGGTGATCCGTCAGGAGGGGATCAAAACTGGATTTCCCATTCCATTACCAACCACGTGGAGGAACAAAATGTCCCAATAGCCAAACAGGCAGCAATCCTGGCTGATGATCATACACATGTTCACAAGCCCTTGCCATAACGGAAACCCTTCCCTCGTCACCACCGAAAACAAGAAAGGAGAGAAGGTGCGAGGGTGATAGGAGGATGGACAAAAGAACTGAACTCAAGAGGTGACGGGGGAGCAACTGCCCTTGACATCAACGCAGCAACTGACCGAGTATGGCATCAAGGAGACCTAGCCAAACTGAAGTCCATGGCAATCATGGGGAAAATTCCACGCTGGCTGAAGCCATATATAGCACAAAGGAAGATGGGTGTGGTTGTTGGAGATCATCATCTCAACTCCAGGACATCACTACAGGAGTTCCTCAGGTTAGTGTCCTAGTCCGAACCATCTTTAGCTACTTCATCAATGACCTTCCTTCATCATAAGGTCAGAGCTGGGGATGTTCAGTGATGACTGCAGATACTGAAGCAGTCCATCTAGAAATGCAAGAGGACCTGGTCAATATCCAGGCTTGGGCTGATAAATGGCAAGTAACATTCGGGCCATACAAGTGCCAGGCAATGACCATCTCCAAGAGGAGAGAAACGATCTGTCCTTGACATTCAATGGCATTACGATCGATGAATCCCCCGCAATCAACATCCTGGGGGTTACCAATAACCAGAAAATGAACTGGAGTAGCCATATAAATACTGTAGCTACAAGAGCAGGTCAGAGGCTCGGAATCCTGTGGCAAGTAACTCACTCCTAGACTCCCCAAAGCCTGTCCATCATCGACAAAGCACAAGTCAGGAGTGTGATGGAATAATCTCCACTTGCCTGGATGTGTGCAGCTTCAACAGCACCCAGGAAGCTCAATACAATCCAGGACAAAGCAGTCCACTTGATTGGCAACCCATCTACAAACATTCACTCCCTTCACCACCGACGCACAGTGGCAACAGTGTGTACCATCTACAAGATGCACTACAGCAACGCACCAAGGCTCCTTAGACAGCACTTCCAAACCCGCGACCTCTACAAACTAGAAGAACAGGGGCAGAAAATGCATGGGAGCATGACCACCTGCAGGTTCCCATCCAAGGCACACACCATCCTGACATGGAATTATATCACAGTTCCTTCACTGTCACTGGGTCACAATCCTGGAACTCCCTTCCCAACAGCACTGTGGGTGTATCTACCCCAGAGCGAGTGCAGCAGCTCAAGAAGGTAGCTCACCAACACCTGCTCAAGGGCAAATAAAGAATGTGCATTAAATGTTGGCAGAGCGACGCCCACATCCCACGAATGAATAAATTAAAACAACGATGAGCAAGAAGGGAGAGTTGGAAACACGGGGACGGGGGGTGGGGGGAGGGGGCAGAGGGGATGCTCCTCAGGCCAGAGCAGAAGGTGCTGAGAACAAGTGTGACGTCCACCAGCCTGTGTGTTTCCACTGTAACAAAGCACATCACCTCCGAGCTGACTGCTGGACATTACAGTGAAAAGCTGGATGATTAGTCAGGATGCAACAGACTAGTGCAGGAAAAAGTGGCCCTGATGAGAAACACAGAAGACCAGGCTGTGGCTTTAACTTGCGGCAGTAAGACCCAGTATTCCCACCACTGACAGTGTGGGAAAATTTAACAAAATCTCTAAGATCTACCAGGATTTTGTATCCCAAGGAAAAGTGACCCCAAATCCCTCGAATGTGGCAGGTAAGCCCAAAGCCATACTTGGGTGCAAGGGCCACACAATCCCGCCTGCTGGGTAAATGCATGAACTGTCCCCCAGGGAGGGCATCGAATGCCCAAGTATTAGCAAACAGTACCGGGGAAAGCAAATGGCCATGACTCTATATTGGGTGCACCTGGAATGCGGCATTCTTTCAGGACTGGTAACCGTAGTAAATGTCCCCAGTTTACTTGTGGACAGGGTGGACCTGTTCCTGGGTAATGATCTGGTGGGGGTGAAGGTGTTAGCTTCCCCATTGGCTTTAGAGAGACTGCAATAGGTCAGGCAGACAGAGCAGTTACAGGAGAAGGCCACTGGCATTTTCCTGCCTTTGTGATGTGCTGGTCCATGGCCAAACAAGCTCCGTCAGAGGAGGCTGAACTGACACTGCAGATTGATGACCCTGCTGTCCAGTTATCTGAAACCTTCTTTGGGAAGTTAAAGGATGGAAAGGATGTGTTAAACAGACCTTCCTTGGTCGTGGCTCAGCAGGCTGACCCAATGTTAAAAAAGTTAGTACTGACTGTCTAAAGTTAAACTAAAGCAAAGGGAGTTCCAGAGTGTGACTATTTAAAGAATAAGGTGCTGATGAGGAAATGGATACCACCTCACAGACCTGCTGGTGAAGAGTGGACAGGGGTTCACCAGATCGTGGTTTTGACCAGGTACCATAATGAAATGCTGAGAATAACCCAGGAGTTCCAATAGCTTGACATGTCGACATGAGAAAAACCCAAGCACGCAGAAGACAGCATTTTGACTGGCCACAATTCCACAAAGATATGGTGGAGTTCTGTAAAGCTGGTCACAAGTGCCAGGTTGTGGGGAAGCCCAAACCTGCAATAAAAACTTCACCCCTAATTCCCATACCAGCCTTTGGGGAATCCTTCAGCAGAGTGCCCGTGGATTGTGTGGGACACCTGCTGAAAACAAAAAAGGGCTACCAGTCTATTCTCACCATTATGGTTGTGGTGATCAGATTCCCAGAGACCATTCCCCCAAAGAAGTATCTCTGCCAAGGTGGTGGTGGAGGGGCCAACCCAATTTTTTACCCGATATGGGTTGCCTGCCGAGATCCAGAGGGTCTAAGGCACAAATTACATTGCATTTGGGATGATGTCAAACTTTACAATTAGCCACAATATTAGAACATAGAACATAGAACATTACAGCGCAGTACAGGCCCTTCAGCCCTCGATGTTGCGCCGACCTGTGAAACCATCTGACCTACACTATTCCACTTTCATCCATATGTCTATCCAATGACCATTTAAATGCCCTGAAAGTTGGCGAGTCTGCTACTGTTGCAGGCAGTGCTTTCCACGCCCCTACTACTATCTGAGTAAAGAAACTACCTCTGACATCTGTCCTATATCTATCACCGCTCAACTTAAAGCTATGTCCCCTCGTGTTTGCCATCACCATCCGAGGAAAAAGGCTCTCATTATCCACCCTGTCCAACCCTCTGATTATCTTATATGTCTCTATTAAGTCACCTCTTCTCCTCCCTCTCTCTAACGAAAACAACCTCAAGTCCCTCAGCCTTTCCTCGTAAGACCTTCCCTCCATATCAGGCAACATCCTAGTAAATCTCCTCTGCACCTTTTCCAAAGCTTCCACATCCTTCCAATAATGTGGTGACCAGAACTGCACGCAATACTCCAGGTGCGGCCGCACCAGAGTTTTGTACAGCTGCAGCATGACCTCGTGGCTCCGAAACTCGATCCCCCTACTAATAAAAGCTAACACACCATATGCCTTCTTAACAGCTCTATTAACCTGGGTGGCAACTTTCAGGGATTTATGCACCTGGACACCAAGATCTCTCTGCTCATCTACACTAACAAGAATCTTCCCATTAGCCCAGTATTCTGCAATCCTGTTACTCCTTCCGAAGTGAATCACCTCACACCTTTCCGCATTAAACTCCATTTGCCATCTCTCAGCCCAGCTCTGCAGCCTATCTATGTCCCTCTGTAACGTACAACATCCTTCGGCACTATCCACAACTACACCGACCTTTGTGTCATCCGCAAATTTACTAACCCACCCTTCTACACACTCTTCCAGGTCATTTATAAAAATGACAAACGGCAGTGGCCCCAAAACAGATCCTTGCGATACACCACTAGTAACTAAACTCCAGGATGAACATTTGCCATCAACCACCACCCTCTGTCTTCTTTCAGCTAGCCAATTTCTGATCCAAAGCTCTAAATCACCTTCAACCCCATACTTCCATATTTTCGGCAATAGCCTAGCGTGGGGAACCTTATCAAACGCCTTACTGAAATCCATATACACCACATCCACTGCTTTACCCTCATCCACCTGTTTGGTCACTTTGTCGAAAAACTCAATAAGGTTTGTGAGGCACGACCTACCCTTCACAAAACCGTGCTGACTATCTCCAATGAACTTATTATTTTCAAGATGATTATAAATCCTGTCTCTTATAACCTTTTCCAACATTTTACCCACAACCGAAGTAAGGCTCACAGGTCTATAATTACCAGGGCTGTCTCTACTCCCCTTCTTGAACAAGGGGACAACATTTGCTATCCTCCTGTCTTCCAGCACTATTCCTGTCGACAATTACGACATAAATATCAAGGACAAAGGCTCTGCAATCTCCTCCCTGGCTTCCCAGAGAATCCTAGGATAAATCCCATCTGGCCCAGGGGACTTATCTATTTTCACACTTTCCAAAATTGATAACACCTCCTCCTTGTGAACCTCAATCCCATCTAGCCTAGTAGTCTGTATCTCAGTGTTCTCCTCGACAACATTTTCTTTCTCCACTGTAAATACCGAGGAAAAATATTCATTTAACACTTCCCCTATCTCCTCCGATTCCACACACAACTTCCCACTACTATCCTTTATTGGCCCTAACCTATCTCTAGTCATTCTTTTATTCCTGATATACCTGTAGAAAGCCTTAGGGTTTTCTTTGATCCGATCCACCAATGACTTCTCGTGTCCTCTCCTAGCTCTTCTTATCTCTCCCTTTAGGTCCTTTCTGGCTAGCTTGTAACTCTCAAGCGCCCTAACTGAGCCTTCACGTCTCATCCTAACATAAGCCTTCTTCTTCCTCTTGACAAGCGCTTCAACTTCATTAGTAAACCACGGCTCCCTCGCTCGGCAACTTCCTCCCTGCCTGACAGGTACATACTTATCAAGGACACGCAGTAGCTGCTCCTTGAATCAGCACCACAAGCTTATACCTTACGCATTAAGGATGATGCCTAATTTAACAATTAACCTGAAAGCTACATACTTTGTATTCGGAGTGATAGCTGATATTATAACTAACCCTATATGATACCCTATGTATTAGGGATGACATCAATTTAACAATTAACCAGAACATTATACCCTTTGTATTAGTGATATCCAATTTAACAATTAACTGGAACGTTTTACACTTTATATTAGTTATCATGTCTAATTTAACAATTAACCCGATTGCACCCTGTTTATTAATGATGACATCTAACTTAACAAATAATGGGATTGTTTTACACACTGCACTAGTTATCATGTATAATTTAACAATTCACCAGCTCATCCCGTGTATTCGAGAACACATCTATTTAACAATTAACTGAAACATCTTCTTCTTTGGCCTACTTGTCTTGAGAGACAATGGGTAAGCACCTGGAGTAGGTCAGTGGTTTGTGGAGCAGTGCCTGGAGTAGCTACAAAGGCCAATTCTGGAGTGACAGACTCTTCCACAGGAGCTACCGATAAAGTTGGTTGTCGGGGCTGTTACACAGTTGGCTCTCCCATTGCACATCGGTTTTTTCTTTCCTGCCAACGGCGAAGTCTCTTCGACTTGCCACGCTTTAGCCCCGCCTTTATGGCTGTCCACCAGTTCTGGCGATCACTGGCAACTTACTCCCACGACTTGTTAGCAATGTCACAGGACTTCATGTTGCGTTTGCAGACGTCTTTAAAGCGGATGATGGTTCTGATACCAGTGACAAGCTCGCGGGTCCTTGGGGATCCTGCCATCTTCCATGTGGTTCACATGGCCAAGCCATCTCAAATGCCGCTGGCTCAGTGATTGAGATGTTGGCTGCATCGATGACTTCTGCATTGGAGATACGGTCCTGCCACCTGCTGCCAAGGATTCTCGGAGGCAGCGAAGATGGAATGAATTGAGACATCGCTCCCGGCTGACATACATTGTCTAGGCTTCGCTGCTTTCGAGCAAGGTACTGAGGACACAGGCTTGATACACTCGGGCCTTTGTGTTCTGTGTCCGTGCGCCGTTTTCCTACACTCTCTTCGCCAGCCTGAACATAACAGCGGACGCCTTTTACATATAATTGTTGATTTCTGCATCTCGAGACAGGTTGTTGGTGATAGTTGAGCCCAGGTAGGTAAACTCTTGAACGACGTCCAGAGCATGGTCCCCGATATTGATGGATGGCGCTTTCTGACGTCCTGTCCCATGATGTTCATTTTCTTGAGGCTGATGGTTAGGCCAAATTCGTTGCAAGCAGCCGCAATCCTGTCGATGAATCTCTGCAGATACTCTTCTGTGTGGGATGTTAATGCAGCATCATCAGCAAAGAGGAGTCCCCTGATGAGGACCTTCCATATTTTGGTCTTCGCTCTGAGACTTGCAAGGTTGAAGAACCTGCCATTGATCTTGTGTGGAGGAAGATTCCTTCCTCTGAAGACTTGAATGCATGTGAGAGCTGCAGGGAGAAGAAGATCCCACACAATGTAAGTGAAAGAGCACCACCCTGTTTCACGCCACTCTGGATAGGAAAGGAGTCTGATGAGGCACCGCTATGTACCTTTCATAGAGGTGATGAGACACAGGAGCTTTGCTGGACATCCGATATTTTCTAGTAGTCTGAAGAGACCACGTCCGCTGATGCGGTCGAAGATTTTGGTGCGATCTATGAATGTAACGTAGAGGGTCATCTGTTGTTCGCAGAATTTCTCCTGCAGCTGGCGAAGGGACAACAGCATGACAATGGTGGATGTCTCTGCTCGAAAGCCACACTGTGCCTCAGGGTAGACACGCTCAGACAGCTTCTGGAGCCTGTTTAAAGCGACTCGAGTGAAGCCTTCCCTCACTATGCTGAGCAGGGATATTCCACAGTAGTTGTTGCAGTCACCGTGGTCACCCTTGATCTTATAGAGGGTGATTACATCAGCATCGTGCATGTCCTGTGGTACTGCTCCCTCATCCCAGCATAGGCAAAGCAGTTCACGGAGTGCTGAGAGTATTGCCGGCTTGGCACTCTTGATTAATGCCGACCTTTCCGGGGGTTTTTCCACTGGATAGAGAATCAATGGCATCAAAGTTCCGATTTTGTTGGTTGTTCGTCCAGCTCATCCATGACTGTCAGAGACTGGGCTGCATTGAGGGCGGAATCAGTGACAACGTTTTCCCTGGAGTACAGTTCTAGGCAGTGCTCCACCCAGCGGACCATTTACTTGCGTTGGTCAGTGATCGTGTCCCCTGATTTCGACCTGAGGGGGTGCGATCTTCTTGATGGTTGGCCTAACAGCTCTCTTGATGCCATAATGCATTCCTCTGACGTTTCAGTTGTCGAAGGCCAGCTGAATATGACTGCATAGGTGTTGCCAGTAATCATTTGCACAGCGCCTGACTATTCTTTGTGAAGCGTTTCTGGCTACTTTAAGCGCTACTGAAGTTAACTCGCTGGGATTTCTTGTATTTCAACAGTGCAATGCGCTTCGCGGCTGTGACAAGTTCCAGCTCTTCAAAGTGAGATTGAAGCCAGTCTGCATTCCGCTTCACTCGTTTGCCATAGGTGGTCATTGCTGAGTCGTCGATGGCGTTTCTGATGTGGGCCGACTTCGTCTCTGCATCCCCTCTAGGAGTGTTTTAAAGGGCTTTATCAAGTGAATGTTGAAACTTATGTAACAGCCGTGGATACGAAATTGTGTTTGTGCTGATGGGCGGGCTGCCCTTTTGCTTGGAGTGATTTAGCTTCTTTGGTTTGGGTCTAACTTTGCTGCACACCAGGGAGTGGTCGGTGTTGCAGTCTGCACTGTGGAAGCTGCGTGTGATTTGGACACTGTTTATAGAGGCTCGCCTTTTGACGATGAGGTCCAGCTGGTCCCAACGATGTGATCTTGGGTGTCTCCATGAAACCTGGTGACAGGGTTTGGTGTGAAAGAACGAGTTGGTGATGCAGAGGTTATTATAGGTACACAACCGCAGCAGTCTCTGTCCATTCTCATTCATCCTTCCAATGCCATAATGCCCAAGGCAGGAGGGCCATGAGTCATGGTTGGCCCTAACCCAGGCGTTAAAGTCCCCCAGCAGGAACAAATGTTCGGTATTGGGAATGCTATTAATGATATTATGGAGTTCCTCGTAGAACTGGTCTTTAGCTTCATGTGGGGAGCAGAGTGTTGGAGCATAGATGCTGAGTAGGTGTACTGGACCAGAGGCAGTGAGCAGTCGGATGGACAGTATGCGTTCCAAGCTATTTGAAGATGACTATCATGCTGAGCAAAGAGTTTCTGATGGTGAAACCCACTCCATGCTGTCTTGGTACTTCAGGATCCCTACCCTGCCAGAAGAAGATGTAGTCTTGCTCTCCTAGTGCTCTGCTCGCAGGGAGACGTATCTCCTGAAGTGCTGCAATGTCCACAGTGAGTCTACTGAGCTCGTTGTTAATGATGGTGGACTTCCGAAAATCGTTGATTTGTGTAAGGTCTTCCAACAGTCCAGGACACATAGTTTTGATGTTCCAGCTTGCAAAACGAAGGGCTGGTACCTTCTTTCCTTTTTTTGTCATGCTGCCTGTTGCTTTGTTACAGTCCACTTGTCAGGGAATGACCCTGAGCTTCAAGCACCCATTGAAGCAGGTGGACTGCGGCGGGGTAAACCTTGCTGACCGGGACTGCCTGGTTTGATGCGGATGGTAGCTGTCCAGTGAGATGCGATGACCTCTCCCACCGACAAAGGCAATCTCTGGCGCCCAATCTCTACGCCAATTGCGCTGAACTTATAACCCGTAACTGCTGCCTTCCATGTCGTTTTGGTCGCTGTGTGGCATCTATGGAGTAACCTCTCCATGGTGCATGCCTGGGCGGATGTATGGAGGTTGTGAGTTGCCCAAGCGTCAAACCACCCCCCCCCCCTCTCGGCCTTCCTGGCGCGATCCGAAGGAGTGCAGAGGACGACGTTTGGCACAGGTATGGCTGCAGGTACTGCCAGAAACATGCCAAAGGTGACACATGACCATATCAGGGGTTCTGCTCCGGATTTTCTTTTCGGGTTTACTCCCTTAGCCTTGGTCTCTCTCAGGACGCCCACAAGGCAGTGGGGTTGTTATTTCTGAGTTCCATAGGGACAATATCTGTGCCCCTTCTGTTACAATTCAGTGGGATGTAAACACTGACCCCAGCACTTCCCGGTACCTGGAGGAGAAATGGTGAGAAATTCCCTTTGTACAGAGTAAAAATAAAATCTATGTGTGTAAATCCTCTACTTTGAAGCCCCTGTGATAGGAGTTTATAAAAGTCATCACTCTCAGTCCATGATAGAAATTCAGAACAGACAATTATAGTTTCTATGGAAAATGTGTTCCTCTCTTATTGCTCCAAAGCTGTAAATCCCTGTCCCACGCAGTCTCCCTCCTCCCTGTGCTGAAATATAAACCCATGGCACCATCTGCAACATTTCTTTCCACCTTTGCCAGTTTACTGCCTCCCTCTACTTTGGCTGTCTTCACTTCTCCAGCCCCTGTTTGCAGATTCAGAATCAAATCAATGTGTCAATTATTTTCACTTCTGGTCAATGGGACGTTGGACCCCCGCCCACTATGTGATGTCATCAGGATGGCCGTGTATGCGCTCTGAAACCTGTTGCACCAAGATGGTGGCACACTAAACTCTCCCGCCTTCCTTGACAAAGAGGAAATAACAATAGATTTTCTCCGAGTAACAATTGATCTGCTTGGCTCATCTCATTCCCAAGAACCAGGTCCAGCAGTAAATGCACTGTCACTGTCCATCACTCATTACAACCTTCAGCTAAAAACTGCAGGGTATAACAACAGCAAGTGCTGGAAATGCTCAGCAAGTCGGGCAGCACCCGTACAGAGAGAGACAGAATTAATAAAAACAGCGAGTGCTGGAAATACTCAGCAGGTCAGGCAGCATCTGTGGAGAGAGAAACAGAGTTAATAAAAACAGCAAGTGCTGTAAATACTCAACAAGTCAGGCTGCATCTGTGAAGAGAGAAACAGAGTTAATAAAAAAACAGCGAGTGCTGGAAATACTTAGCAGATCAGGCAGCATCTGTGGAGAGAAAAGCAAATTTAATATTTCAGGTCTGTGACCTTTCATCCGAACCAGTTCATTTATTCATCTGGCACAGACACAATGGTCTTTTGTGCTGTACTTTTTCTCTGGTTCTATCTTTTAAAAGTTCCATCGAGATTTCTTTTGACAACACAACTGCTTAACATTAACAGCATTTTGTCTTCCTGAAGTTTCTATTGTGAGTTTCAGACACTCAGTGTCAGTGGACCAGGTGTTTAAAAGTCATTCATTTCCCTCTTTCTATGTCACTATTCGTTCAGATGTTGTGATTGATTTCCCCCCATTGTGATATTTTGTAAGACAATGTGTCAGCTTTCTCCACATGTATCAGTTAATGAAATAGTCTTCCTGTTAGTAGTGAGTCACATTCTGTACTGGGGAGATGATTGGTTGCTTCAGCTTTTTGTTCAATTCACTCCATGTTCTCAGCCCTCCCTTTCCCTGTGGCCTCCTCCAGTCATACAGCCCTCGATCTGTTTATAAAAATTGCGATAACTGGACAGTTAGGAAAATAATGATATGATTGGGCACAGTCAACGTGGAATTATAAAAGTGAAATCATGTTTGAAAAACCTGTTTGAGTTTTGTGAGGATGTTACTTGTCGCATAGATGAAGGAACAGTGGACGTGGTGTATTTGGATTTACAGAAGTCTTTTGATAAGATCCCACACAGGAAGTTAGTAAACAAAATTATATCACATGGGATTGGGGGTAATATACTGATATAGATTGAGAATTGATTATCAGACAGAAAACAGAATCATCTCATGATGGCAGGCTGTGACTAGTGGGGTACCACAAGAATCAGTGCTGGGGCCACAGCTGTTCACGATCTATATGAATGATTTGGACTTGGGACCAAATGTAATGTTTACAAATTTGCTCAGGACACAAAGCTAGGTAGAATATAAGTCGTGAGGAGGATGCAAGGAGGCTTCAAGACGGTTTTAACAGGCAAGTACAGGGCAGCTGGAACATAATGTGAAGAATTGTGAATTGATCCACTTTGGTAGAAACACAAGAAAGGCAGAGTTTTTCTTAAATGGTGAGATATTAGGAAGTGTTGATGCCCAAAAGGACCTGGGTGACCTTGTTCATGAGTCATTAAAAACTGGTGTGCAGGTGCAACAAGCAATTAGGAAGGCAAATGGTATGTTGGCCTTCATTGCAAGGGGATTTGAGTACAGGAGTAAAGGTGTACGGCTGCAATTGTATAAAGCATTGGTGAGACTGCACCGGCGGTATTGTGTACAGTTTTGGTCTCCTGACTTAGAGAAGGACATACTTGCCATAAAGGGAGTGCAATGGAGGTTCACAAGACTAATCCCTGGGATGAAGGATTGCCTTTTCAGGAGAGAATGCAGAAACGGAGCCTGTATTCGCGAGAATTCCAACGAATGAGAGGTGATTTCATGCAAACCTCTAAATTCTTTAAGGGTTGTGGAAGGCAGATATTGACAGGATGTTTCCCCTGACTGCTGTGTGTAAAACCAATAGACATAGTCGCAGATTAAGGGGTCAGCCATTAATACTGAGATGAGGAGGATTTTGTTTTCTCTCAGAGGATGGTGAATCTGTGGAATTCTGTACCCCAGAGGACTGTGGCAGCTCAATCATTGAGCATGTTCAAGATAGAAATCGATTGATTTCTGAATACTAACAACAGCAGGGGATATCTGGATAGTAGGAAGAAATATACAACGGATGGTAGGAAGTACAGAAGGTCAGAGGGACCTTGGGGCACTTGTCCATAGATCACTGAAGGCAGCAGCACAGGTCGATAATGTGGTTAGGAAGGTAGCTGAGATACCGATGAACGGTCACTGACCCGAAACGTTAACTCTGCTTCTCTTTCCACAGATGCTGCCAGACCAGCTGAGTGATGCCAGCATTTCTTGTTTTTATTATAGCTGAGATACTTGCCTTATTAGCCGAGGCATGGAATATAAGAGCAGGGAGGTTATGATGGAACTGTAAAAATGCTCGTTCGGCCACAGCTGATGTACTGTGTACATTTCTGGGCACCACACGATAGGAAGGATGCGATTGCACTGGAGAGGGTGCAGTGGAGATTCACCTGGATGTTGCCTGGGCTGGAGTATTTCAGCGATGAAGAGACACTGAATTGGCTGGGTTATTTTCCTTGGAACAGAGAAGGCTGAGGGGACACCTGATTGAGGTATACAAAATTATGAGGGGCATTGATAGTTTAGATAGGAAGAAACTTATGTTTCCTTAGTGGAGTGGTCAATAACCAAGGGCATAGATTTAAGGTAAAGGAGCAGGAGTTTTAGAGGGATTTGAGGATTTTCATTTCACCCAGAGGCTGGCTGGAATCTGGAACGCGCTGCCTAAAGGGTTGGTAGAAGCAGGAACTCTCAGAACGTGTAAGAAGTATTTCGATGAGCACTTGAAACGCCGTAGCATACAAGGCTGCAAAATGGGATTAGAATAGACAGATGCTTGATGGCTGGCGCGGACACGATGGGACAAAGGGCCTGTTGCTGTGCTGGAGAACTCCATGACTCTATGAAATGGCGTTGATACAGATGATCAGCCATAATCACTTTGAATAGTGGGTGAGGCTCGACGGGCCGAATAGCCTACTTCTGCTCCTATGTCCTATGTTCTTACCGAGGAGAAACCATTTCCAGTGTCAGAAGGGTCAGTAAGCAGAAGAGACAGATCGAAGGTAATTGGGAAAAGAACCAGAGGTGACATGAGGGAAGACATTATATAGTGAGTTGTTCTGATCTGGAACACACTGCCTGAAAGGATGGTGGAATCAGATTCAATAATAACTTTCAAAAGGGATGAATACTTGACCTGGAAACATTTTCAGGACAATTGAGAGAAGGCAGAAGAATGGGGTTAAATTACACAGCTCTTTCAAAGGGCCTGCATGGGCACGATGCGCAGAATGGTCTCTTTCTGTGCTATATCATTCCATGATTCCATCAACTTTGTTTTCTTCCAATTCTGGCCTCTTTTGCTCCAATAACCCATTGACCAATACTCAGTATGTGCTCCACCAGGGCACTCTGCTGCACACCTCATTGCCGTCTTGTTGCAAACGTGGACAAAAGAGGTGAATTCCAGAGGTGAGGTGGAGTGACTGCAGTTGAAACTAAGGCAGTATTTCTCCAAGTGTTGCATCAAGGAACCCCAGCAAACTGAAGTTCATGGGATTTGGGGAAAACATTTCACTGGTCAGAATCATACCTAGCACAGAGGAAGATGGTTGAGGTTGCTGGAGACCAGTAGATAGTGGACAGCCTTTCGGGAGTAAGAAGGTGAGGTATTCGCCATAGAATTCTCAGCCTCTGACATGCTTTAATGGTCAGAGTATTTATATCGCTTGTCAGTTAAGTTTCACGTCAATGAAACCCCCAGGGCAGGTGTTCTGTGTAGGAATGTAAGTATAATAGGCTTGATTAAGTAAAATTTGGAAATGTTAGTGTATTATGCCTTTAAAGGTAAATATTGAATACATGGTTACTTTTCAGAGTTCATTGAAGTTCCCCTTTAAACATTTCAAAGTCTCTGTTAGAACAGAGTTACTGTTTCCAGGGGCTTGGGGGATAAACACACATTGAAATATCCTGTGTGAGCTCAGTACGAGGTCGCAATTAAACTTAATTAGTTTATGGGGTTGTTGTCCAGACAGGTCGGCTCCGGAAGTTGCTGTGGGTACCATGGAAAGGATAATTAACAACAAGTTGAATGCACTGACAGGAACAAGAGGTTAGATGAACACAATTATGAACATTTCTACAAGATAAAAGCTCACAAACAACAAATTCCGGTAAAACATTAAATTACAGATATTGATTTTAAAAGGGAACATTGGAAGGTCACATGTAATGCAAAAGTCATATGACACCTTAGAAATAATATAAAAATACAAGGTTCTAAAACAAACACTTAAAAGTGTTGGATCCTCAAACAACTCTTCTCATCCCATGCCTTATTCGGGGGATTAAAGGTACAAGTTTACTTTAAATTTTGATGGATATTATGGATATTATAAGATAATTTTGCTGCAGCATTAACAAGGTTAAACTTCTAAATTTTGTGTTAGAAATAAGAATATGTGTTACATTTCTCAGTAATATTTGATATTTTGATATACTTATCTACTTAAAAAGTTTATTGCATGCTAAATTCTTTAATAAATATATAAAAGTTAATAAATCGTCTCATGTAGTATTCTAGATACAAATATAAATACAAATACAAGTTTCGGTGACTGCAGCGTTGATAGCAACGGAGGTGCGTGAACGGGCTTACAGCTGAGAAGTCAATTTCAGCGTAAGTTTAAAAGTGAATTCCCTTTTGTTTTCGGAGGACCAGGGGACTGCTGGGTAAGGAAAAAGGTATATATTTGTGTGGTTTAGAATCTCTTTCTTTTAGTTTCGGTGACTGCAGCGTTGATAGCAACGGAGGTGCGTGAACGGGCTTACAGCTGAGAAGTCAATTTCAGCGTAAGTTTAAAAGTGAATTCCCTTTTGTTTTCGGAGGACCAGGGGACTGCTGGGTAAGGAAAAAGGTATATATTTGTGTGGTTTAGAATCTCTTTCTTTTAGTTTCGGTGACTGCAGCGTTGATAGCAACGGAGGTGCGTGAACGGGCTTACAGCTGAGAAGTCAATTTCAGCGTAAGTTTAAAAGTGAATTCCCTTTTGTTTTCGGAGGACCAGGGGACTGCTGGGTAAGGAAAAAGGTATATATTTGTGTGGTTTAGAATCTCTTTCTTTTAGTTTCGGTGACTGCAGCGTTGATAGCAACGGAGGTGCGTGAACGGGCTTACAGCTGAGAAGTCAATTTCAGCGTAAGTTTAAAAGTGAATTCCCTTTTGTTTTCGGAGGACCAGGGGACTGCTGGGTAAGGAAAAAGGTATATATTTGTGTGGTGGCTGTACCCGAGACACTACACGTGTAGTATCTCCCACCCACCCTCCTCCTCTAACCAAAAAAAAAAGGACTCTGGTGTGTTGATAAGGTAAAGTTTTTATTTGGGAAGTTCTGCCCGTTGGATTGCTAACCTAACAAGTTTTGACTTTTTGTTTTTTTGGTTTTTCAGTAGATTTGTTGGGAATTTGGAATAGTGGGAATGGAGATTAAGGCAGTTGTATGTTCCTCCTGCAGAATGTGGGAGGTAAGGGTCGCCAAGAGTGTCCCTGCTGACTGCATCTGTGGGAAGTGCACCCAACTCCAGCTCCTCGAGAACCGCGTTAGGGAACTGGAGCTGGAGCTGGATGAACTTCGGATCATTCGGGAGGCGGAGGAGGTTATTGAGAGGAGTTATGGGGAGGTAGTCACACCTCAGGTAAAAGAAGTAGGTAGATGGGTTACCGTCAGGGGAAGGAGAGGGAACCAGCAGGCAGTGCAGGGATCCCCTGTGGCTGTTTCCCTCAACAACAGGTATACCGTTTTGGATACTGTTGCGGGGGACGACTTACCAGGGGTAAGCAATGGGGTACAGATATCTGGCACAGAGTCTGTCCCTGTTGCTCAGAAGGGAAGGGGGAAGAGGAGCAGAATATTAGTCATTGGGGACTCCATAGTTAGGGGAACAGATAGGAGGTTCTGTGGGAACGAGAGAGACTCACGGTTGGTATGTTGCCTCCCAGGTGCCAGGGTTCGTGATGTCTCGGATCGTGTTTTTGGGATCCTTAATGGGGAGGGGGAGCAGCCCCAAGTCGTGGTCCACATAGGCACCAACGACATAGGTAGGAAGAGAGATGGGGATTTAAGACAGAAATTTAGGGAGCTAGGGTGGAAGCTTAGAGCAAGAACAAACAGAATTGTTATCTCTGGGTTGTTGCCCGTGCCACGTGATAGCGAAGCGAGGAATAGGGAGAGAGAGGAGTTGAACACGTGGCTGCAGGGATGGTGCAGGAGGGAGGGATTTGGTTTCCTGGATAATTGGGGCTCTTTCTGGGGTAGGTGGGACCTCTACAAACAGGATGGTCTTCACCTGAACCAGAGGGGTACCAATATCCTGGGGGGGAGGTTTGCTAGTGCTCTTCGGGGGGTGTTAAACTAATTCAGCAGGGGAATGGGAACCCAAATTGTAGTGCCAGTGTACAGGATGTTGAGAGTAGTGAGGTCAGGGATATGGTTACAAGGAAGCAAGAGGGCACTGGCAAGCAAGAACCTGGTTTAAAGTGTGTCTATTTCAACGCCAGGAGCATCCGGAATAAGGTGGGTGAGCTGGCAGCATGGGTTGGTACCTGGGATCTCGATGTAGTGGCCATTTCGGAGACATGGGTAGAGCAGGGGCAGGAATGGATGTTGCAGATTCCGGGATTTAGATGTTTCAGTAAGAACAGAGAAGATGGTAAAAGAGGGGGGGTTGTGGCATTGTTAATCAAGGAGAGTATTACTGCGACAGAAAGGACGTTTGAGGACTCGTCTACTGAGGTAGTATGGGCTGAGGTTAGGAGCAGGAGAGGTGAGGTTACCCTGTTGGGAGTCTTTTATAGACCTCCGAATAGTTCCAGAGATGTAGAGGAAAGGATAGCGAAGATGATACTCGACAGGGGTGAGAGTAACAGGGTAGTTGTTATGGGGGACTTTAACTTTCCAAATATCGACTGGAAATACTATAGTTCGAGTACTTTGGATGGGTCAGTTTTTGTCCAGTGTGTGCAGGAGGGTTTTCTGACACAGTATGTAGACAGGCCAACCAGGGGCGATGCCACATTGGATTTGGTACTGGGAAATGAACCCGGCCAGGTGTTAGATTTAGATGTAGGTGAGCACTTTGGTGACAGTGATCACAATACGGTTAGGTTTACCTTAGCGATGGGCAGGGACAGGTATATGCCGCAGGGCAAGAATTATAACTGGCGGAAAGGAAATTATGATGCGATTAGGCAAGATTTAGGATGCGTAGGATGGGAAAGGAAACTGCAGGGGATGGGAACAATCGAAATGTGGAGCTTATTCAAGGAGCAGCTACTGCGTGTCCTTGATAAGTATGTACCTGTGAGGCAGGGAGGAAGTTGTCGTGCGAGGGAGCCGTGGTTTACTAAAGAAGTTGAAGCGCTTGTCAAGAGGAAGAAGAAGGCTTATGTTAGGATGAGACGTGAAGGCTCAGTTAGGGCGCTTGAGAGCTACAAGCTAGCCAGGAAGGATCTAAAGGGAGAGCTAAGAAGAGCAAGGAGTGGACAGGAGAAGTCATTGGTGGATCGGATCAGGGAAAACCCTAAGGCTTTCTATAGGTATATCAGGAATAAAAGAATGACTAGAGTTAGATTAGGGCCAATCAAGGATAGTAGTGGGAAGTTGTGTGTGGAATCAGAGGAGATAGGGGAAGTGTTAAATGAATATTTTGCGTCAGTATTTACAGTAGAGAAAGAAAATGTTGTTGAGAATACTGAGATTCAGGCTACGAGGCTAGATGGGATTGAGGTTCACAAGGAGGAGGTGTTAGCAATTTTGGAAAGTGTGAAAATAGATAAGTCCCCTGGGCCAGATGGGATTTATCCTAGGATTCTCTGGGAAGCTAGGGAGGAGATTGCAGAGCCTTTGTCCTTGATCTTTATGTCGTCATTGTCGACAGGAATAGTGCCGGAAGACTGGAGGATTGCAAATGTTGTCCCCTTGTTCAAGAAGGGGAATAGAGACAGCCCTGGTAATTATAGACCTGTGAGCCTCACTTCGGTTGTGGGTAAAATGTTGGAAAAGGTTATAAGAGACAGGATTTATAATCATCTTGAAAAGAATAAGTACATTAGAGATAGTCAGCACGGTTTTGTGACGGGAAGGTCGTGCCTCACAAACCTTATTGAGTTTTTCGAGAAGGTGACCAAACAGGTGGATGAGGGTAAAGCAGTGGATGTGGTGTATATGGATTTCAGTAAGGCGTTTGATAAGGTTCCCCACGGTAGGCTATTGCAGAAAATACGGAAGTATGGGGTTGAAGGTGATTTAGAGCTTTGGATCAGAAATTGGCTAGCTGAAAGAAGACAGAGGGTGGTGGTTGATGGCAAATGTTCATCCTGGAGTTTAGTTACTAGTGGTGTACCGCAAGGATCTGTTTTGGGGCCATTGCTGTTTGTCATTTTTATAAATGACCTGGAAGAGGATGTAGAAGGGTGGGTTAGTAAATTTGCAGATGACACTAAGGTCGGTGGAGTTGTGGATAGTGCCGAAGGATGTTGTAGGGTACAGAGAGACATAGATAGGCTGCAGAGCTAGGCTGAGAGATGGCAAATGGAGTTTAATGCGGAAAAGTGTGAGGTGATTCACTTTGGAAGGAGTAACAGGAATGCAGAGTACTGGGCTAATGGGAAGATTCTTGGTAGTGTAGATGAGCAGAGAGATCTTGGTGTCCAGGTGCATAAATCCCTGAAGGTTCCTAACCAGGTTAATAGGGCTGTCAAGAAGGCATATGGTGTGTTAGCTTTTATTAGTAGGGGGGTCGAGTTTCGGAGCCACGAGGTCATGCTGCAGCTGTACAAGACTCTGGTGAGACCGCACCTGGAGTATTGCGTGCAGTTCTGGTCACCGCATTTTAGAAAGGATGTGGAAGCTATGGAAAGGGTGCAGAGGAGATTTACTAGGATGTTGCCTGGTATGGAGGGAAGGTCTTACGAGGAAAGGCTGAGGGACTTGAGGTTGCTTTCGTTGGAGAGAAGGAGGAGGAGAGGTGACTTAATAGAGACATATAAGATAATCAGAGGGTTAGATAGGGTGGATAGTGAGCGTCTTTTTCCTCGATGGTGATGGCAAACACGAGGGGACATAGCTTCAAGTTGAGGGGTGATAGATATAGGACAGATGTGAGAGGTAGTTTCTTTACTCAGAGAGTAGTAAGGGCGTGGAATGCCCTGCCTGCAGCAGTAGTAGATTCGCCAACTTTAAGGGCATTTAAGTGGACATTGGATAGACACATGGATGAAAATGGAATAGTGTAGGTCAGATGGTTTCACAGCTCGGCGCAACATCGAGGGCCGAAGGGCCTGTACTGCGCTGTAATATTCTAATTCTAATCTAATCACCCCTCTTTGTCTCTTTAGGTGGAGAGATGCGTATTGAAGAATGTTTCCCAGACCCTTGTAATATCTGAGATATTTATGACTTAGCCATAAAAATATTTAAAGTTGGCTCTCCGAAAGATAGTAAAATTCTCTGCTAGTTTTCTTTCTTTGAGGGAAAACTGGTGCAATTCATTAGACCCAAATAAGTGTCTGAGAATTTGTTTGGTTTGAACTTGATTAAATGAGATTCTTGGGGATGCACTTCTGATTTGGTTTCGTCCCTAAAACGGGTTAGTCCACTTCAGTTGGCGCCCAGAAACATGGTCTTGTCATTAACAGAATCTTGCACGTATATGTTAGTCTTTAATGTATATTTTAGTTTGTAAGTACGGAAAGAATGTTTTCTGTTCATGGTATTAAGACCCCGATTTAAAAATCTAGAGACAGCAAATTCTTGATCATGGTTTGTGGATCTTAAATCAGAACTCCCTCTTTCGACTTTTGAGGTTTGGAAATTTCCTGTGAAGTTCACTTTAAATCCTAGTTGAGATTAGGTCCTGACACATTTTAATTCCTCGTTCAGGTTCTGTTATGATATAATGTCTAATGAAGAGGGGATTGGCTTATATTTTCCGTTAGGTGATGCAACAATTTGATGCAACAGCTTCAGTAAATTACAGAGTCCCATTCCACTGCCTCAGGCAGATCGAGTGGTAGTCTTTGAGATTGATAATTCTGATCCCAATGGCTCAGTTAGAGTTCATGGACTATTGTGGCTGAACCGCAGGAAGAAGGGATAGCACGTATCTCGTGGGATAATCAGACTGAAAGCCCAGACCAACACCGTTCCTTAATGATAAAGTGCAAGGTTTGCACAATTGGGTGGCCCAATGACTGATCTACAACAGGGTGGGGGTATCCACGGTATAAATGTAGTTCCTGGGTCTCCCTATGTGCGTGGTGGCTATGAGTCTCGGATTAGGTGGCTTCCTCACAATGAAGTTCGTGATCAGAATTTGCGCGAGGATCACAGTCGGCTACGGGTACATCACCATCAAATGGAACTAGCACTTCTCCAGGTTTTTGATACTGCTGGTGCTGCAGGCTTTGCTCTGTCTGTGGGACAGCCAGTGCAGTCTCAAATTATGTCGCTAGGCAATGTGAATCATAACTCTATATATGCCATGTGTGACAAGCCTGGTCCCAGTAACCGAGATAAAACTAGGTGGATTTTAAATAACCTTGACCGACTTGGCACCTGTCAAAGCTGGAGTGCGACACATTTACGGGAGCTCCTATTCATAGTGTTAAACACTGATCTCATCCCCCCAAGTGATAGGTGCTACAGCTGGATGCTGTAGCTGGATGGCTAATAGCTAAACATCTGCAAAGCATGAAGGGAAAAATAGCCATCTTACACCAGGACACGGACTGTGAAACTAATGAGCACAGCCTGCTGAATAGGCAGTGTGTGATAAGATGTGATCTGCACGAGACTGCTAGACAAGGACAGATAAGTACAAGGTCAGCAGATGTTTTTTGTTTTGGTTTGCAACAAACACTAAGCAA
Organism: Heterodontus francisci; assembly: GCF_036365525.1. Taxonomy (NCBI): domain Eukaryota; kingdom Metazoa; phylum Chordata; class Chondrichthyes; order Heterodontiformes; family Heterodontidae; genus Heterodontus; species Heterodontus francisci. The sequence continues at coordinate 144,456 of NW_027142286.1, forward strand.
ACGGATGACTCCAAGCCATGGTTGTACGTGACTAAAAACATTCTCGAGGCTGTAAACAACTGGATAAAAGGGGAGGCTCGGGGGCCCAGGAAGAAAAAGACCTGCAGGACCATTGTGGAAGGGAACCCTGAGTTCAGCATTCGCAGAAAAGAACCCATCGAAGGAAGACTGGTCACCTCACCTCGCAACAGGTAGCATTTACAAAGAACATAAAGAACAAAGATAATTACAACACAGGAACAGGCCCTTCGGCCCTCCAAGTCTGCGCCGATCCAGATCCTCTCTCTAAACATGTCGCCTATTTTCTAAGGTTCTGTATCTCTTTTCTTCCTGCCCATTCATCTATCTGTCTAGATACATCTGAAAAGACGCCATTCTGCCCGCATCTACCACCTCCGCTGGCAACGCGTTCCAGGCACCCACCACCCTCTGCTTATAGAACTTACCACGCATATCCCCCTTAAACTTTTCTCCTTTCACTTTGAACTCGTGTCCTCTAGTAATTGAATCCCCCACTCTGGGAAAAAGCCTCTTGCTATCCACCCTATCTATACCTCTCATGATTTTGTACACCTCAATCAGGTCCCCCCTCAACCTCCGTCTTTCTAATGAAAATAATCCTAATCTACTCAACCTCTCTTCATAGCAAGCGCCCTCCATACCAGGCAACATCCTGGTGAACCTCCTCTGCACCCTCTCCAAAGCATCCACATCCTTTTGGTCATGTGGCGACCAGAACTGTACGCAGTATTCCAAATGTGGCCGAACCAAAGTCCTATACAACTGTAACATAACCTGCCAACTCTTGTACTCAATACCCCGTCCGATGAAGGAAAGCATGCCGTATGCCTTCTTGACCACTCTATTTACCTGCGTTGCCACCTTCAGGGAACAGTGGACCTGAACACCCAAATCTCTCTGGACATCAATTTTCCCCAGGACTTTTCCATTTACTGTATAGTTCACTCTTGAATTGGATCTTCCAAAATGCATCACCTCGCATTTGCCCTGATTGAACTCCATCTGCCATTTCTCTGCCCAACTCTCCAATCTATCTATAGTCTGCTGTATTCTCTGACAGTCCCCTTCACTATCTGCTACTCCAGCAATCTTAGTGTCGTCTGCAAACTTGCTAATCAGTCCACCTATACTTTCCTCCAAATCATTAATGTATATCACAAACAACAGTGGTCCCAGCACGGATCCCTGTGGAACACCACTGGTCACACGTCTCCATTTTGAGAAACTCCCTTCTACTGCTACTCTCTGGCTCCTGTTGCCCAGCCAGTTCTTTATCCATCTAGCGAGTACACCTTGGACCCCATGCGCCTTCACTTTCTCCAGCAGCCTGCCATGGGGAACCTTAACAAACGCCTTACTGAAGTCCATGTATATGACATCGACAGCCCTTCCCTCATCAATCAACTTTGTCACTTCCTCAAAGAATTCTATTAAGTTGGTAAGACATGACCTTCCCTGCACAAAACCATGTTGCCTATCACTGATAAGCCCATTTTCTTCCAAATGGGAATAGATCCTATCCCTCAGTATCTTCTCCAGCAGCTTCCCTACCACTGAGGTCAGGCTCACCGGTCTATAATTACCTGGATTATCCCTGCTACCCTTCTTAAACAAGGGGACAACATTAGCAATTCGCCAGTCCTCCGGGACCTCACCCGTGTTTAAGGATGCTGCAAAGATATCTGTTAAGGCCCCAGCTATTTCCTCTCTCGCTTCACTCAGTAAGCTGGGATAGATCCCATCCGGACCTGGGGACTTGTCCACCTTAATGCCCTTTAGAATACCCAACACTTCCTCCCTCCATATGCCGACTTGAACAAGTGTAATCAAACATCTGTTCCCAACCTCAACATCCGTCATGTCCCTCTCCTCGGTGAATACCGATGCAAAGTACTCGTTTAGAATCTCACCCATTTTCTCTGAGTCCAAGCATAACATTCCTCCTTTGTCCTTTAGTGGGCCAATCCTTTCTCTAGTTACCCTCTTTCTCCTTATATATGAATAAAAGGCTTTGGGATTTTCCTTAACCCTGTTTGCTAAAGATATTTCATGACCCCTTTTAGCCCTCTTAATTCCTCGTTTCAGATTGGTCCTACATTCCCGATATTCTTTCAAAGCTTCGTCTTTCATCAGCCGCCTAGACCTTATGTATGCTTCCTTTTTCCTCTTAGCTAGTCTCACAATTTCACCTGTCATCCATGGTTCCCTAATCTTGCCATTTCTGTCCTTCATTTTCACAGGAACATGTCTTTCCTGCACGCTAATCAACCTCTCTTTAAAAGCCTCCCACATAACACATGTGGATTTACCTTCAAACAGCTACTCCCAATCTACATTCCCCAGCTCCTGCCGAATTTTGGTATAGTTGGCCTTCCCCCAATTTAGCACTCTTCCTTTAGGACCACTCTCGTCTTTGTCCATGAGTATTTTAAAGCTTACGGAATTGTGATCACTATTCCCAAAGTAGTCCCCTACTGAAACTTCAACCACCTGGCCGGGCTCATTCCCCAACACCAGGTCCAGTGTGGCCCCTTCCCGAGTTGGACTATTTACATACTGCTCTAGAAAACCCTCCTGGATGCTCCTTACAAATTCTGCTCCATCGAGACCTCGAACACTAAGTGAATCCCAGTTAATGTTGGGAAAATTAAAATCTCCTATCACCACCACCCTGTTGCTCCTACATCTTTCCATAATCTGTTTACATATTTGTACCTCTATCTCACGCTCGCTGTTGGGAGGCCTGTAATACAGCCCCAACATTGTTACCGCACCCTTCCTATTTCTGAGTTCCGTCCATTTTGCCTCACTGCTCGAGTCCTCCATAGTGCCCTCCTTCAGCACAGCTGTGATATCCTCTTTGACCAGTAATGCAACTCCTCCACCCCTTTTACCTCCCTCTCTATCCGGCCTGAAGCATCGATATCCTGGGATATTTAGTTGCCAATCATGCCCTTCCCTCAACCAAGTCTCAGTAATAGCAATAACATCATACTCCCAGGTACTAATCCAAGCCCTAAGTTCATCTGCCTTACCTACTACACTTCTTGCATTAAAACAAATGCACCTCAGACCACCAGTCCCTTTATATTCATCATCTGCTCCCTGCCTGCTCTTCCCCTTAGTCACACTGACTTCATTATCTAGTTCCTTACAAGCTTTAGTTACTACCTCCTTACTGTCAACTGACCTCAATTGGTTATCATCCCCCTGCCTCATTAGTTTAAACCCTCCCCAACAGCGTTAGCAAAAGCACCCCCAAGGACATTGGTTCCAGTCCGGCCCAGGTGTAGACCATCCAATTTGTAATAGTCCCACCTCCCACAGAACCGGTCCCAATGTCCCAAAAATCTGAACCTCGCCTTCCTGCACCATCTCTCAAGCCACGCATTCATCCTGACTATTCTTCATTTTTACTCTGACTATCACGTGGCACTGGTAGCAATCCTGAGATTACTACCTCTGAGGTTCTGCTTTTTAACTTGGCTCCTAAATCCCTAAACTCTGCTTGTAGGACCTCATCCCATTTTTTACCTATATCATTGGTGCCTATGTGCACAATGACAACTGGCTGTTCACCCTCCCCCTTTAGAATGTTCTGCAGCCGATCTGAGACATCCCTGACCCGTGCACCTGGGAGGCAACATACCATTCGGGAGCCTCGTTTTCGACCACAGAACCGCCTATCTACTCCCCTTACAATCGAATCCCCTACGACTATAGCCCTTCCACACTTTTTCCCTCCCTTCTGAACAGCAGAGCCAGCCACGGTGCCATGGACCTGGCTACTGCTGCCTTCCCCTGGTGAGCCATCTCCCTCAACAGTATCCAAAACGGTATACTTGTTTTGGAGGGAGATGACCGCAGGGGACTCCTGCGCTGTCTTCCTGCTCTTTCTCTGCCTTTTGGTCACCCATTCCCTTTCTCCCTCTGCAATCCTAATCTGCGGTGTGACCAATTCACTAAACGTGCTATCCACGACCTCCTCAGCATCGCGCATGCTCCAAAGTGAGTCCATCCGCAGCTCCAGAGCCGTCATGCGGTCTAACAAGAGCTGCAGTTGGACACACTTCCTGCACGTGAAGGAGTCAGGGACATCAGCCATGTCCCTGAGCTCCCACATTGAGCAAGCGGAGCATGACACGGGTCTGAGATCTCCTGCCATTTTTAATCTTAAGCTTAACTTAGTTAAATGAAAAAGGAACGAAAAGTTTTTACCAATCACAATAAAACCAGAGAAATAGAAAAAGCCTTACCTTATAAACACCCCACCGAGTCCTTTTTTTTTGGTTAGAGGAGGAGGGCGGGTGGGAGACACTACACGTGTGGTGTCTCGGGTTCAGAAATCGCCCAAATATATAGTGTTTTACTTACCCAGCAGCCCCCTGGCCTCCGCCGAAAACAAAAGGAAATTAAGTTTACTTTCAAACTGACCTTCCCAGCTGCTCACTCGCTCACACTCTGCTCCCGAAAAAGCTGCTGCAATGAAAGGTAAGTTATTTTAAACCGCCCAAATATATAGTGTTTTCCTTACCCAGCAGCCCCCTGGCCTCCGCCGAAAACAAAAGGAAATTAAGTTTACTTTCAAACTGACCTTCCCAGCTGCTCACTCGCTCACACTCTGCTCCCGAAAAAGCTGCTGCAATGAAAGGAAAGTTATTTTAAACCGCCCAAATATATAGTGTTTTACTTACCCAGCAGCCCCCTGGCCTCCGCCGAAAACAAAAGGAAATTAAGTTTACTTTCAAACTGACCTTCCCAGCTGCTCACCCGCTCACACTCTGCTCCCGAAAAAGCTGCTGCAATTTAAGTCCTAACCTTGAGTCTTGTGATTTATTGTAGCAAGTAGCAAGTAGTTTAACACGTGAAATAACGAGTAGCTATGTGATTTAACTGTGGGAAACGTAGCCCACTTGATAATAATTTACACTAAGTCAAACTCTGAAGAAGTACGTTTATTTAACGTTCTTGCAAGATCGGGTGTCCGACAAGCAGGCACACCGATCAACATATTCAGTTCATGTTTATACAATACAAATCCATTTGTCCACGCCTTTATTTTACATTATTGGTTATAACGTATTTTGACACTAACCTATCCTGTGGTTGCTACAGTCTCCTCCTCTGTTTACTTCTCCCCCTACTCTAACTTTCTAGCCCCTGACTCTTGTTTTTGTTTAACCTTATTTGGCTCTCCATTCTTTTGCAAGCCTCCTGTGTGTGTTAACTTGCAGCTGTCAGCCTTTATCTTAGTGGGGCAGTTACTCATTCACTACATCCTTTGTTCTAACTCTTGCTGTTTTTCTTTTCTCTGCATAAGCACAATTTTTAACTGCCGTACTGTCTCAAGGTCTTTACTCACATCCCCTTATCAGTTCCCTTGTTCAGTGATTTCATTATTTTGTGTAGAAATGACTTCTTGGTAATTTTCCAAAAGCTGTAGAAACAACATTTCAGTATTTCTTATTCTCACAATTCCCCCTTTTCTTTTACTTAATCCTTGTTGTTTTCTACATACTGAGGAGGGGTCTCATATGTCCTCTCAAATCCTCTGAGCATTATTTCAGCCGCCTTCTCAATGTCTGTACTCGCGTTGATACTATCCATTCTGTCATTTGGTTTCGGGCCTTGAATTTATAAAGCACCCCTCTTGGGACCCCTATGGAATCCAAGTACACCCGGTCGTTAAAAGAGTTCGCTAGCGCTTCCCTTTTACCCCTTTTCCTCGTTATTATCTTTTGTTTCTCAAATGCCAAGGTGAATGGTATTGCCAATTGAACAATTGCACACGTCCCCTTCCACTGGGAGGGTAGGTTCTGTCTCAGGATTTTTCCTCCGCAATACCACCATAAATCCGCTCTGGGGACATTCAATGATGAGTAGTTCCCTACCCTGACTCTTCCAGTTACGTCCTCAGTCTCTATGCATGACTTCAACTCTCCCATATTTCTGGTTAGCGCCGCACTGTGTCGACCTACGCATGATGTGTGATTCACACTGGTGGCTAAAAATGAAGGTGGAGTCCTTGAATTTTTTTCTCTAGGGGAGGGAACATTAATGACAAGGATATGCAAGTTTTGAATACCCCAAGCTGTCTTATCCTGATATAAGGTGAACATGTATTCCATGCCCTTTCGGTCACGCTCCCACCCCAGCGGGAAAGGTACTACTTGAGCTAACGGTCTACCAGATGCACAAGCAGAGCAATTGTTTTTGTTCAAACTTTTTACAGTATATTATATCCATTCTACCCAGGCATTTGTGTCCCCGTAACCGGTTTCTATCTCAATTGTCTTTCTCAAGTCTTTTACCTCTATTATTTTTACTATGTTAGGATCGTTATGAGAGGTCCCTTTTAGTTTGTGAGATGGTTTACCAGTCTTATCTATTGTTACCTGAAAACAGCATTTTAATTCACCTTTCTTTTTCCCTTCTCTAACTGTTACTCCAAACACCTTGTTGTCTAATTGGAAGTGGGTAGTTTTGATTTGTCGTTCTTCTGTTATTGAGCAATTCCGATGGCGTTGGATGGATATTCCACCAGTCGTTTCTGTCCACTCGGTTCTTTTTATTGTCAAATATATAGGGTTGCATTCCTTATCTGGACAATCTGGGCCTGGTTTTATGGGGCTCTGGTGAATGGATATAATCGGTGGGAGTGGGTCTCCTGTTAGTAGTCCATCCCCATAATAATGGAGGGACTCCACATGATAATTTCTTTGGTTATGTATGCCCCCACATGGGATTAGGAAACATAAGTCTACTTCTACCACGTGAGGGTCCTGGCTCTTGGGGATTTCAATTTGGGTAACCCATGGAATCTGTGTACCGTTGTCCCCGTCAGTTCCGTCCCACATTGTTATTTTTCCCATTACTGGGATGGCTAATACTGCATACAATAAAAATCCAAAAGCATCTCGCCCCTGGTTCCCATATAGGATAATCCAAATAGCATTTCATAGGGGGACAGTCCCACAACTTTTCTAGGGGCTGTCCGAATTCTGAGTATCGCTATAGGTAAACGTTTTGTCCAGAGTAACCTTGTTTCAAGTACCAGTTTGGACATGTGTTTCTTTAAGGTCTGATTCATTCTTGCCACCCGCCCCGAATAGGGTGGGTGCCAAAGGGTATGGAAGTCCCATGGGATTCACAATCCCCTAACTATTTCTTGTAATAGCTTCGAGGTAAAATGACTTCCTTGGTCTGAATCTATGTTTTCTACAATTCCGTATCGGGGAATTATTTGAAACAATATTACTTTAGAAGCTCCTCCGGATGTAGCTACAGTCATGGGATAAGCTTCCACCCACCCTGTCAAATGGTCTACAAAAACTAGAATGTATTTCAGTTTCCCTACTGGGGTTAATTTGTTAAAATCTACCTGAAGACTTTGGAATGGTCTCAGACCCGGTTGTCTCCCTCCTAACACTCTTTTTCTCAAAGACTGCTTGTTTATCTTTTTGCAAATTAAACATCCTTCACAAACCTGTTTGGCAACAGTATAAATTCCTTTACATCCATATTTTCTTAAAACCAAATCGCACATTGCTTGGGTACCCCAATGACTTCCTTGGTGTAGATTAGTCATTATTTCCCTCATGATGGGTTTATTCACTACTTCCCTACCATCAGGTAGGATCCCTTTCCCGCTAGGTATCTCGTTGACCCCCCAATTCACTAATTCCTCTCTCTGAGCATCTGTAAAAATAGGGTTTACTGAGTGTCCGATTAAAGCTGGGGTTCGGATGTTTATTGGTATTGGCTGAGGGTTCAAAGCTGCTTCCTTTGCTATTTCATCTGCCAATCGGTTCCCTTTTGCTTCAAATGTTTCATTTTTCTGGTGCCCATTTATATGGACCACTGCAATTTCTTTTGGCAATAATAAGTCACTCAAGACTTGTTCGACCAGCTCCTCATGGGCCAATTCTTTTCCTCTACTGTTTATCAGACCCCTTTACTGCCAGATTTTTCCAAACATATGTACCACTCCAATCGCATATTTAGAATCAGTATATATCGTTCCTTCTCTCCTTTCCAGATTTTTAAGAGCCTGATTTAGAGCATATAGTTCACAAGTTTGGGCAGAGCAGGTATTGGGCAATCTGTCTGCTTCAATTACGCTATTTTCTTTCCCGTCGAGTATAGCGTACCCATTATGTTTCTTTCCGTGTATTACTCGGGAGGATCCGTCTATGAACAAACGATATCCTGCATGAAGGGGAATGTCTCTCAAGTCCTCTTTAACCTTTGTCTGGTATTCTATAATATCTAAACATTGATGCTCAATGTCTTGGCATCCCCCTTCTCCTCTCCAAAAGAAGGTGGCTGGATTTAGACAGGAGTCTGTTACAATTGTCAAGTCATCTTTTTCCAACAGGATTGCCTCGTATTTTAGGATCCTTGAGTCGGTCAGCCAACGTCCCGCTTTCTGACTCAGTATCGTTCTCACCTGGTGAGGAGTACTCACTACCAGGGCTCCTCCAAAGGTCAATTTTTTACTTTCTTTGACCAACAGTGCTGTGGCTGCCACAGCTTGCACACAATCTGGCCATCCCTTTGAACTAATTTATTGTGGTTTCTGCCACTTAAAATCAAAGCTCAGCAAAGCTACTATTCCTAACTTGGCTATATTTCCCATTAAGCATAGTGCCATGCCTTTCTGCTCACTTCCACATTCCCCCCTTTTATCATTCTATGATAACCTTCTCTCTATTGATCAACTTATATATGATTATATATATTCACTAGGATTATGTGGATCTATTTACTCAAATAACATTTAAACAGTATAATATAAAAGCAAATATAAAAAACTCAGCAACTGCTGAATCAGAAGGGTAGGCTGAGCCACCCTCTAACAAGGGGGCGTGTATTAGCCTGGTCGGTATGTTTTTCATTCTAACTTTTCCCTAGGATTGTCATGTCTGGGTGATAAGAAGAGTGCTGTTGAAGTACAATGTCTCTCTCTCTCTCTCTCTCTCTCTCTCTCTCTCGCTGTACCAGCTGCAAGGCCAAGTTGCCTCTGCAGTCCTGAAGTTATGAAGTCATTTCTGATAAGCTGTCTCTCCCTGCAGCACTGAAGCTAGCTTGTTAGCTATACATGACTGATTAATTGTTTCATCTTAAGTGCTCCCATGTAATTCTGTTCTTAAAGATTCTAAAATTTAAATACTGTTCTCACAGTCCCCCCTTTGATTCTTCAAAACATTTTTAAAAATCAATCCCTTGATCCCACCTAGGTGCCTTTAATGGTCTCTATTTGTCTGGAAACAGCCTTCAACACCCAGAGGAGTCACACTCAATACGTCGCCTGCTTGTGCCATAAGAGGGGCCTGCGGTAACTCTGTAAAGGCATATGTTTTGCAGGGGCTTCAACTACTTGTTTACAACATAAAAGGGTGGAACACTTGTACAATTACCATCTCATTAAAGCTTCACTATTTTTCTCTGGCTTCATCTCTATTAACGAAAACTTTCTGCGCTTCTCTGAGCAGTTCGTCCAATTGTTTTTCACTCCATCCATCTATCTTTTGAATTTTCTTTTGGATGTCTGGCCATGATTTTGTTACAAAATGGACTCGAAGGAGTCCTTGGGCAACCGGGTCTTCTGGATCTAAACCTGAATATTTCCTCATTGTGTCCCGTAATCTCTGTAAGAAATTTGAGGGAGTCTCATCCTTTTCCTGTCTTACTTCGAAGGGCTTATTCAAATTTTCTGATTTCGGGACAGATTCCCTAATGCCTTTTACTATCACATTTCTGAGGTCTTTCATCTGGCCCCTTTGGCCGACGTTATTGTTCTGCCACTGCGGGTCTTGTTTAGGGTATTTTTGTTCGGCTGGTTCGTTTCCCCCTATCCCGGGAGGCTTTTCTCTTTCCCAAATTTTCATTGCAGACCTTCTAATCATTCCCCTTTCTTCACTCGTAAATAATATGTTCATAATGGACATTAATTTCGTCCAAGTATATATACTTGGACCGAGAAATTGATCTACTTGGTCTGCCAATCCTAAGGGGTCTTCTAGGAGGACTTTCATTTCCTTTTTAAACACTCTTACCTCTCCTGACGTTAATGGTGCACTAACAAATCCAATTTCATTATTTCCTATTGGTACCTCTCTCAAGGGCATCATTGTCTTTGGAGACTCTCTGTCTCTATCGTCGTCATTATCGTAGGGTTCAGGGGTGGTCCTTCTTGCTGTCCTTAGATCATATTTGGGTCTTTTTCTCCTTGGTTTTTGACTCTAAATCCCAATACTCCAACATCCGTCCCAATGGAACTTCTGGAGGGATGTTGCCGGCAGACTTTCCTTGTCTCCCATCGTCTTCCTTTTTAGACGATATATTTCCCAAGGTCTGCAGTATTCACCTCCTAACTGAAGGGTCTTGTACAATACAGTACTCACCTCCTAGTTGAAGGGTCTTATACCCCACAGTAGTCACCTACTAACTGAAGGGTCTTATACCCTACGGTATTCTCCTCCTAGCTGAAGGGTCTTATACCTTCCAGTACTCACCTCCTAACTGAAGGGTCTTATACCATACAGTACTCACCTCCTAGCTGAAGGGTCTTATACTGCAGGACTGTAAAATTCACTCCTCAAGGACTTTACAATTAGCACTTAGAAGGTCTTATCCTACATTTAACAATAAGTCACCAAGATAATACTTAAAAGTCGTTGTTCATACCTTGGTCCATTCACGGAGTTGCCTGACTTCTCGTGTGTACCTGCCACACTAAATACTCGTTCAGAGTGACTTCCCTAGGATCGTTTTCAGTCGATTACTCGGGTCCGCTACCGACGAGAGAAACGAGACCGTTTTTAAATTAACGGGACGCGTCTTCTCGTCTGTCGTCGGCCGCGGTCCCGGCAATGATTAGGAGATCCCGGACGAGCCCCCAATTGTGAGAAACGTAGCCCACTTGATAATAATCTGCACCAAGTCAAACTCTGAAGAAGTAAGTTTATTTAACGTTCTTGCAAGATCGGGTGTCCTACAAGCAGGCACACCTATCAACATATTCAGTTCATGTTTATACAATACAAATCCATGTGTCCACGCCTTTATTTTACATTATTGGTTATAACGTATTTTGACACTAACCTATCCTGTGGTTGCTACAGTCTCCTCCTCTGTTTACTTCTCCCCTTACTCTAACTTTCTCGCCCCTGACTCTTGTTTTTGTTTTACCTTATTTGGCTCTCCATTCGTTTGTAAGCCTCCTGTGTGTGTGTTAACTTGCAGCTGTCAGCCTTTATCTTAGTGGGGCAGTTACTCATTCACTACATCCTTTGTTCGAACTCTTGCTGTTTTTCTTTTCTCTGCAGAAGCACAATTTTTAACTGCCGTACTGTCTCAAGGTCTTTACTCACATCCCCTTATCAGTTCCCTTGTTCAGTGATTTCATTATGTTGTGTAGAAATGACTTCTTGGTAATTTTCCAAAAGCTGTAGAAACAACATTTCAGTATTTCCTATTCTCACATTAACCAACAATAAAAGTGTTTATACAAACTATCTTGTGTAGATGTCTTTTCACCGCCACGCCAGTTGACACCCGAGTTTGAGGGTCAACAATTTGGCGTCCCTGGGTAGGCACGGTTTGGTGATCTCCTTCAAGTCAGACCATTTCCGACCCACAGACGTTTCGGACAAACAGCAGAATGATGAATGCCTTTCCAGAGTGGGAGGAGGTGCTCCGGGTGTACCCAAATCTTAAATGGCTCAAGTGGGTTGAATTTGCTGACAATGTTATTGAGGGCCCCGGACCCGTTGGACAGAAAAACTGGGAAAGGGCTAGGAAAGAACAAGTGAAATGCGCCTCTGAGCTTAGAAAGGCTCCAGCAATAGCCAGTTGTGTAAGGGAATTGCGTGAAAAGGAAATGGAGAATGTTCGGTTAAAAGCAGAACTGGAGGGGACCAAACTACTGTCAGAATTCTTAAGGCGGGAGACAGATGGTTTGCGAAACAGGGCGTGTGAGGAGGAGTGTAAAGCACAAATGTACGTTATTCATATGAATCTGTTTCAAAGTCAATCTGAACAGGCGCACCAGGAGAGAGAGAGAGAGAGCGGTGCAGGAGAAAGAGGTAGCTAATAAGGCCGTGTCCGACTTAAATGAAAAATGTTACAATTTGCAGGCGGCCCTTAAAGCGCTGCACCATTCCCATTTACAATGGCTCCATAAAGGAGCCGACCATAGTAATTGTCTGCGAGAAATAGATATATTAAAGGGTCAACTGGCTGCCAGCCAAGGTATGATATGTGCCTTTCGGGAGGCGCAAGGGAACTATGATGATGATGTGTACTGGAACAGCCCAGATGAAGCAGCCTGTAGGTATGGAGAAAGAGATGGGGAAGGAGAGCGTGATTGGGGCTGGATTCATCAGCCGCCACAACACAACAGCGCGCTGGTGGTCCCTTCTACACTGCCTGAGACGGTATCAATGAACCCAATAACGATGAGCCGAGGAGTGCCTGCTGAAAACGGAATGACTTCTTATAGTACTCCCGTTACAGTGGCATGATCGTCAGAAAGCATCAAGAAGGTAATGCCCTGGAACCGGGACAGGACCATAGGGAGATCTTTAGTCATTGTCATGGACTTGTTACCCTACATGTAGGGGATGAGCAAATGTTAGTACTTATGTGTTTTGGGAAAATGATCCTCATTGCACTGCCTGAGGATGGAGCGAACGGGGAAGGGACCTTTGAGGAAACCAAAACCGCCAACTGTCAGCTATGGGACACAACAAAGGGGATCTCACTGATTTACTGAGTAAGTGCAGGCAGCGCAAAGGCAGACACCCAACGGCATTCACCAATAGCTTGTGGGTGCATTGTAACAATGTATTTGGGCCAGGCATTAATCGGGCAGAATTGGAAGCCACTAAGAGCATAGTCGGTCAGGACCTTGATCTCCCATTACACGGAAAGCAGTAAGAAAGCATGCGAAAATTTTGACCCAGTGGACAATGGCTGTACTGAACAGTGGGCAGTTATGCGCTTTACCCTCGCCTGGGAAAGGGAGGCGCAGGAGAATGCAAGGCAGCCGAATAAAGAAGGGCGAATGAACCCGGTTGAAAATCACAGTCAGGGCCCTGTATTGAAAAATGAAGGTCTCAGTGGGGGCGGGGAAATATCAACTCGCAGCAGCCTTCAACGTCATATGTTGCACCAGTAGGCAGAGGGTGGAATCAAAATCAAAATATCTATCCGGGTCAATGTTATAATTGCAGTCGGATGGACCATTACACTAGAGAGTGACAAGAATCACCCCGCCGAACTCCCCAAGATCAGGGACCCGGTGAAAATCAATTTTGCCCTCCACCTCCACCACAGGAGGGGTGTTATGGAAAGGGTCAAACATCCGCCCATATGGCCCCAATCGCGGAGACAGACTGTCCCAACCTTCTGTACTTTCAGTGCCTGGCCCAAAATTGGAGCACATGATAGTGCCAGGCCTCTCCAATATGGGTGTGGAGCAGGAAATGGGATAGTGTGGGACGACCTCTTGTGGAAGCTGAGGCAGGAGGCCACCTCACCGAAATTGTCTGGGATACTGGAGGTTCCCGCACCACCCTTAATACGTCCAAAGGAATAGATCCGTCATGCCATATGCATGAATGTCAAGTATTGACAGCGCATGATCCCAAGGGACCACTTGAGCCAAAACAAAAAGTGTGGGGAGGACCTGCCAATCAGACACTATTATTTTTATTGATGGATCCTCCATAGTGGAGGACGTATTTAGGAAAACAGGATGTGCAGAAGACTACCAAGGTACAACCGCTAACAGAGATAGCTTTAAAACTGCCAGCTAAAATGAGCACTCAGACTGCCGAATTAGCAGTGATAGCGTATGTGGTCAGCCACCCAACAGATTTTCTCCACTAGTAGATCTATATTTGGATAGCATGTACATATGCAACCTTTTAACTGATTTCCTGCCCTTGCGGGAAGCAAAAGGTTTTGTTTCAGTGGACAGAAAATCTTGACCATCTGCACCCCTCGTAAAACAGACAGACCAAGACAAGAATATGGTATAATCAAAGTTAAAGCACACCTTAAACCTTCCCCAGCTGGGGGCATACGAGCAGACGAATTGGCAAAGCAAGGCGCCCGAGACGGAGAGCCATGGCTACTCCCAATAGGTGAACAAGCAAATGCATTCACTTTCAATCAAGGTCAAGCCTGTCGACTATGATAAAGGACATGAAGTTATGCTCCAGGTCCACCAGCCAGGCACATTCCTGTCCCCTAATGATTTTGGCCCCAATTCGATAGTGGACAAAGCTAGCCCCTCGGTATATAAAGTCCTGGTGGATTCTGGGAAGACCGGATGGTATAATGTTAACCAATTAAAATTGTTCTGCAAACAGAGTATTATCTCCAGCCTCTATCATTTTGCCATTGCCACAACTACCGCAAGCGAGGCAGGCTTTAGGGAACGTTCAAGGGACCCAACAACAACAACCACCCCAGGGCCAAAGGCGAAGAAGGCCTAGGAAGATACCAATCTCCCCGTCCTGGACTCGCTTATGGGGGAACAGGCATTTAAATCGTCTGGATGATGATATTAATCTCAGCCAGTTAATTGGGTATAGTAAGAATCTGCAAATCAAAGCAGAAATCACCTTGTGTTTTACAGATAATAAGTCATTTGAAAATTAAGCTCTGAATCGTGTTTGTGATGAATGGACTGCCAAACTTTAAGGGCATTTAAGTGGTCATTGGATATAAATATGGATGAAAATGGAATAGTGTAGGTCAGATGGTTTCACAGGTCGGCGCAACATCGAGGGCCGAAGGGCCTGTACTGCGCTGTAATGTTCTAATTCTAATTCCAATAAATACCACATCCACTGAATCAAGGTCTGATCCTGCCCACACTTTCAGGGAACAACCATATGGAGAGGTCGTGATATCCGGAGAAGACCAAGTGGCTTCAAACCGTGTTGCATTGGAAAGTAAGGGCCATCCATATCAGGGACCATCCCGGAGCCACAACCTGATGGCGAGGCTCCTGGTTTGGTATTTACATGGACTTACAATGGATCAAGAAACAGTTAGCTGAAACTCATTTATAAAAGTCATCCAGAAAGCTGAGGGAACCGGGCGAAAGATTGAAAAAATTAGAGTAACCAACTGGTGGGCCGATATTTTGAATTGGGATACCATCAAACAGATACATCCATGGACAAGAATTGTTTCGCACATTGTGATTTTTGGTACGGTTGTGATTTTGACATATCAAACGTATAACATGATTATATTTAAACGTTAAAAAGTTGAAATGGAATGGAAGTTGGAAATGGACTGATTTGTGCAAAAACGTGAACGAATGAAAGATATAAATACATGTGACATGGTATGGACTTGAATATCTGCTGTCGCGATTTGGGTATGATCTGGGCTCCTTTATGATCCAATTCACTGATGCTTAATGGATCAAAGGGGGGATTGTAGTCAGATGGCTAACAGCTAAGCATCTGGAGAGCAAGAAGGGAAAAATAGCCAGCCTTACACAAGGACAAGGACTGCGAAACAGCTGCAGTTGCAGTTTAATGAACCCAGCCTGCTGAATAGGTGGCGTTTGGTAAGATGTGCTCTAATTTAGACTGTGAGCTTTTGCGAAAGACGCTAGACAAGTATTGATAAGGACAAGGCCAGCAGACGTATTTACTTTTTGCGTTGCAACTAACACTGGCTCCAAGTCATGGGTGTATGTGACAAAGAACATTCTCGCAGCTGGGAACAAGTGGATCAAATGGGGAGGCTAGGAGCCTCCAGACGAAGAAGACCTGCAGGACCATCAAGGAAGGAACCCTGACTCTGGGATTCAGTGAGGAGAACCAATCGGAGGGAGACTGTTCAGCTCGCCTCGCAACGGGTTGTATTTAAGACCAATCCATGGGTCTTGTGCCTTATTGTAACAAGTAGCATATAGTTTAACAAGTGAAATAACGAGTAATTTAGTGATTTAAGTATCAGTAATAGTGTTTATACGAAGTATCTCGTGCAGTTGTCTTTTGTCCGCCACATCAGTTGACATCCTAATATGATAGTCAACCGAATGTTCATTCAAAAGGACATTTAAAAGCAGCAGGACATGTTCAGATTGTAGTTAGTTACGAAGGAATATGGGATCTTGGGCTTCATAAACAGAGGAAATGAGCCCACAATCCAGTATCAGTTATGCAGAATCTTTGTAAAGGTCTGGTTAGATCACATCTAGAGTATTATGTCCAGTTCTGGTCAACACACTCCAGAAAGGATGTGAGGGTCCTTGAGGTGCAGAGGACATTGACCAGAATGATTGCAGAGATTAGGGGTTTCAGCAACAAGGTAAGGTTGGAGAACAAAGAAAAAAGAACAAAGAAAATTACAGCACAGGAACAGGCCCTTCGGCCCTCCAAGACTGCGCCGATCCAGATCCTCTATCTAAACATGTCGCCTATATTCTAAGGGTCAGTATCTCTTTGCTTCCTGCCCATTCATGTATCTGTCTAGATCCATCTTAAAAGACGCTATCGTGCCCGCGTCTACGACCTCCACTGGCAACGCATTCCAGGCACCCACCACCCTCTGTGTAAAGAACTTTCCACGCATATCCCCCCTAAACTTTTCCCCTCTTACTTTGAACTCGTGACCTCTAGTAACTGAACCCCCACTCTGGGAAAAAGCTTCTTGCTATCCACCCTGTCGAGAACTGTCAGGATATTGCCCACCTCAATCAGGTCCCCCCCTCAACCTTCGTCTTTCTAATGAAAATAATCCTAATCTACTTAATCTCTCTTCATAGCTAGCGCCCTCCATACCAGGCAACATCCTGGCATCCTGGTGAACCTCCTCTGCACCCTCTCCAAAGCATTTACATCCTTTTGGTAATGTGGCGACCAGAACTGCACGCAGTATTCCAAATGTGGCCGAACCAAAGTCTTATACAACTGTAACATGACCTGCCAACCCTTGTACTCAATACCCCGTCCGATGAAGGAAAACATGCCGTATGCCTTCTTGACCACTCTATTGACCTGCGTTGCCACCTTCAGGGAACAATGGACCTGAACACTCAAATCTCTCTGCACATCAATTTTCCCCAGGACGTTTCTATTTACTGTGCAGTTCACTCTTGAATTGGATCTTCCAAAATGCATCACCTCGCATTTGTCCTGATTGAACTCCATCTGCCATTGTTCTGCTCAACTCTCCAATCTATCTGTATTCTGCTGTATTCTCTGACAGTAGCGTTCACTATCTGCTACTCCACCAATCTTAGTGTCGTCTGCAAACTTGCTAATCAGACCACCTATATTTTACTCCAGTTGTCCCAGCATGGTTCCCTGTGGAACACCACTGGCCACACGTCTCCATTTTGAGAAACTCCCTTCCACTGCTACTCTCTGTCTCCTGTTGCCCAGCCAGTTCTTTATCCATCTAGCTAGTACATCCTGGACCCCATGCGACTTCACTTTCTCCATCAGCCTACCATGGGGAATCTTATCAAATGCCTTACTGAAGTCCACGTATATGACATCTACATCCCTTCCCTCATCAATCAACTTTGTCACTTCCTCAAAGAATTCTATTAAGTTGGTAAGACTTGACCTTCCCTACACAAAACCATGTTGCCTATCACTGCGAAGCCCATTTTCTTCCAAAAGGGAATAGATCCTATCCCTCAGTATCTTCTCCAGCAGCTTCCCTACCACTGACGTCAGGCTCACCAGTCTATAATTACCTGGAATTTCCTTGCTACCCATCTTAAACAAAGGACAACATTAGAAATTCTCAAGTCCTCTGTAACCTCACCCGTGTTTAAGTTTGCTGCAAAGATATCTGTTAAGGCCCCAGCTATTTCCTCTCTCGCTTCACTCAGAAACCTGGGATAGATACCATCCGGACCTGGGAACTTTTCCCTCCTTAATGCCTTTTAGAATGCCCATCACGTCCAACCTCATTATGCCGACTTGACTAAGAGTAATCAAACTTCTGCCCCTAATCTCAACATCCGTCGTGTCCCTCTCCTCGGTGAATACCGATCCAAAGTATTCTTTTAGAATCTCACCCATTTTCTCTGACTCCACGCATAACTTTCCTCCTTTGTCCTTGAGTGGACCAATCCTTTCTCTAGTTACCCTCTTGCTCCTTATATATGAATAAAAGGCTTTGGCATTTTCCTTAACCCTGTGAGCTAAAGATATTTCATAACCCCTCTTAGCCCTCTTAATTTCTCGTTTCAGATTGGTCCTACATTCCCGATATTCTTCCAAAGCTTCGTCTTTCTTCAGCCTTCTGGACCTTTTGTAAGCTTCCTTTTTCCTCTTAGCTAGTCTCACAATTTCAACTGTCATCCATGGTTCCCTAATCTTGTCATCTCTATCCCTGATTTTCACATTAACATGTCTCTCCTGCACGCTAATCAGCCTCTTTTGAAAAGCCTCCCACACAGCAAATGTTGATTTACCTTCAAACAGCTGCTCCCAAACTACATACCCCAGCTCCTGCCGAATTTTGGTATAGTTGGCCTTACCCCAATTTAGCACTCTTCCTTTAGGACCACTCTTGTTTTTGCCCATGAATATTCTAAAACTTACGGAATTGTGATCACTATTCCCAAAGTATTCTCCTACTGAAACTTCAACCACCTGGCCGGGCTATTTTACCAACACCCGGTCCAGTATGGCCCCTTCCCGATGTGGACTCTTTACATACTGCTCTAGAAAACCCTCCTGGATGCTTTTTACAAATTCTGCCCCATCTAGACCTCCAACACGAAGTGAATCCCAGTCAATGTTGGGAAATTTAAAATCTCCTATCACCCTGTTGCTCCTACATCTTTCCATAATCTGTTTACATATTTGTACCTCTATCTCACGCTCGCTGTTGGGAGGCCTGTAGTACAGCCCCAACATTACTACTGCACCCTTCCTATTTCTGAGTTCTGCCCATATTGCCTCACTGCTCGAGTCCTCGATAGTGCCCTCCTTCAGTACAGCTGTGATATCCTCTTTGTCCAGTAATGCAACTCCTCCACCCCTTTTACCTCCCTCTCTATCCCGCCTGAAGCATCGATATCCTGGGATATTTAGTTGCCAATCATGCCCTTCCCTCAACCAAGTCTCAGTAATATTAATAGCATCATACTCCCAGGTACTAATCCAAGCCCTAAGTTCATCTGCCTTACCTACTACACTTCTTGCATTAAATCAAATGCACCTCAGAACACCAGTCCCTTTGCTTTCATCATCTGCTCCCTGCCTACCCTTTCCCTTTGTCACTTTGACTTCATTATCTAGTTCCTTACAGGCTTTTGTTACTACCTCCTTACTGTCCACTGACCTCCTCATTTGGTTCCCATCCCCATGCCACATTAGTTTAAACCCTCCCCAACAGCGTTAGCAAAAGCACCCCCAAGGACATTGGTTCCAGTCCGGCCCAGGTGTAGACCGTCCAATTTGTAATAGTCCCAGCTCCCCCAGTACCGGTCCCAATGTCCCAAAAATCTGAACCCCTCCCTCCTGCACCATCTCTCAAGCCACGCATTCATCCTGACTATTCTTTCATTTCTACTCTGACTATCACGTGGCACTGGTAGCAATCCTGAGATTACTACCTCTGAGGTCCTACTTTTTAACTTGGCTCCTAACTCCCTAAATTATGCTGGTTGGACCTCATCCCGTTTTTTACCTATATCATTGGTGCCTATGTGCACAACGTCAACTGGCTGTTCACCTTCCCCTTTCAGAATGTTCTGCAGCCGATCTGAGACATCCCTGACCCGTGCACCTGGGAGGCAACATACCATTCGGGTGTCTCGTTTTCGACCACAGAACCGCCTATCTACTCCCCTTACAATCGAATCCCCGATGACTATAGCCCTTCCACTCTTTTTCCCGCCCTTCCGAACACCACTGTGCCATGAACCTGGCTACTGCTGCCTTCCCCTGTTGAGCCATCTCCCTCAACAGTATCCAAAACGGTATACCTGTTTTGGAGGGAGATGACCACAGGGAACACCTGCGCTGCCTTCCTGCTCTTTCTCCGCCTTTTGGTCTCCCATTCCGTTTCTCCCTCAGCAACCCTAATCTGCGGTGTGACCAAGTCGCTAAACGTGCTATCCACTACCTCCTCAGCATCGCGGATGCTCCAAGGTGAGTCCACCCGCAGCTCCAGAGCCGTCATACAGTCTAACACGAGCTGCAGCTGGACACACTTCCAGCACGTGAAGGAGTCAGGGACATCAGCCGTGTCCCTGAGCTCCCACATTGAGCAAGGGGAGCATAACACGGTTCTGAGATCTCCTGCCATTTTTATCGTAAGCTTAACTTAGTCTTAACTTAGAGGAATGATAAAGGAACGAAAAGTTTTTACCAATCACACGGTTAAAAAAAATGAGAAATAGAAAAATCCTTACCTTATCTACACATCACCGAGTCCTTTCTTTTGGTTAGTGGAGGAGGGCGGGTGGGAGACACTACACATGTAGTGTCTTGGGTTCAGAAACGGCCCAAATATCTCGATTTTTACTTACCCAGAAGCCCCCTGGTCCGCCGAAAACAAAAGGAAATTAAGTTTCAGTTGAAACTGACCTTCCCAGCTGATCACTCGCTCGCGCTCTCTGCTTCCGAATAAGCTGCTGCAATGAAAGCCAAGTTATTTCAAACGGCCCAAATATATAGAAGCTGGGGTTGTTTGTATAAAATATTAAATCTATATGGCATAATCTGTGATCACATTAAGTCTTATATTCTGCGACAATTTCAAGTGATATTTGTTGTGGCCACTTTCTGTGTTATTAGCTGTGACCATTTTAAGTGATAAGTGATTTGTTCCGTTTAAGGCATATTTGATTAGTCCATTTTTGTCATATTTGCTCTCTCTGAGTAATACTTTCTTGGAATTTACTGTCAAGTTTGTTCCTCCACGTCCTTCCCACTAGGTGGTGGCCTAAACACAACACCGAGCAATGTCACTACACATTTTCCGTTCTTTAGCTCTAGCCAAATATATTCTGTCCTCGACCCCTTTGGGACATCCTTTTTCCCCAGCTCTGCAGTGCTCTCCTTAATTAATCCCGCCGCTCTTCCCCGCTTTTCCCCTTTTCTATCTTTCCTGAACACCTTGTGTGCAGTGATATTTAATACACAGTCCTGTCCTTCATTCAGCAGGTCTCGGTTACAGCCTCAACATCGTATTTCCGTCTGGCAATCTATGTCTGTACCTCACCAGTCCGTGCATTCACGTACACACACATTAACCTTGATTCAGACTTTATTACTTTCCAAAGATTCACAACACTTTGAATGAAGAGGACACTTCTCCTTTAAGTCCTGCATGATTGCCCCCTCATCGTGACAATGTGCCCCGTGTTCTAGATTCCACATCTCGGGGCAACAACGTCTCATTGTCTACCCTGTTACGCACCTTCACGACCTGTGTGTTTCAATGCAATCTCCTCTCAATCTTCCAAACTCCAGAGAATATAGGCCCAATTTAATCAGCCTCTCATCGTAGCGAAACACTTTCATCCCAGGAACCAATTCAATTAACCTTGGCTGTCCCACCTCCAATGAAAGTACACCCTTCTATGAATGTGAACACAAAACTGCACACACTAGCGCAAGTGTTGAAGCCAAGTCCTTTACAATTGTAACAAGACTTCCTTATTCTTGGACTGCATTCTCCGAGCAATGAATGCCAGCATGCCTTTTGGCTTCCGAATTGCCTGTGGTACCTTTTGGAAATCCTAGTTTACTGCATCTACTTGCTCTGACTGGTAACATCCTCAAAAACTCTAATAAATTTATGAAACTTGATTTCCCTTTGTTAAAGCCGTGTGTAATTTGTCTGATCATGCTATGAATTTCTAAGTGCATTATTAGGAATTATTGAGCAACACGCCAGAGGCAGTTGTTTGTTTGTTTTACTTATTCGATCAAAACCTTTCATCATCTTGAAGACCGTTATTATGTCACCACTCAATCCTTTCTGTTACAAGTAGAACAGCGATCACGTTTCCATCCTTTCCTCACAACCGATACCCCTCAACCCTGGGATCCTTTGGATCCTTTTCACAGCCCTTATATCTATTATGAAGGGGGCTGTCCATTGTTGTTAAGATATTTCCGCTGTGACCTAACCAATGGTTCATAAAGTTGCATCATTTTACGTTCTGTTCCTCTGTTTATAAAAAAAGTAACCAATATGCTTAAAAAAAACACAGCAGCAACTTGTTCTGCCCCCTTTAAGGATTTGTGTAGCTGCACACCAAGGTCTTTCGGTTCATTTACATTAATATAAATCATGTCATTTATTGTACACTGTCTTTCTATATTAGTTCTCCCAAACTGC
Organism: Heterodontus francisci; assembly: GCF_036365525.1. Lineage (NCBI taxonomy): Eukaryota > Metazoa > Chordata > Chondrichthyes > Heterodontiformes > Heterodontidae > Heterodontus > Heterodontus francisci. The sequence goes on from NW_027142286.1 coordinate 166,833, forward strand.
AACACTTCTCCGCATCGAAATCCATCTTCCATGTTCAGCCCATTTCACCTTTCTGTCTATGTCAACCTGACGTCGACGACCATACTCAACATAATCTACTGCTTTGTTAAGTTTTGTATCATCTGCAAACATAACAATCATGTTAGCTACTTTCTAGTCTAAATAATAAAAAGTGAAACAAGTAATGAAGCCCAAATTGACCTTTGAAAAGGTCATTGCGCTACTGAGCTACAAAGACCAGGTCGTTGGTAGCTTTCATACCTGCTGTGGTTGTTATTCGACTTTCACCAAGTGGCGGGAGAGTTTCCATGCCTTTTGATATGATTGTCTGAATTTCATCTTCTCCACTGTTTCCCGCCATCCTCTGAGGGGACTTTCATCGAGAACCTGAGGTGTGCTTTGCCATGTCGATGTCAGGATATGAGGATTGAGTGAGAAAAAAAAGCATTGAAGTAGATGATTAGCCATGAAATTAGTGAGTGCTTGGGCAGGCTCGATGGGCTGAAAGGCCTACTCCTGCTCCTATGTTACTATGTTCCTTTTCCTTAGATTCTTCAGGAGCTGTTCACTTTCCGGGATCCAGCGTGACATGACGTTTTTATTCTGAAAACCCAGGGAACTAAATTGGAGGCTGCCAGTTTGAGAAGTCGAATGAAGCTTTTGTAGTTTTCAGGGAGGGGTGGCAGCTGGCTAATGGTGTTTTCTATGCACCGGTTGTAGGTATCCCAGTTGTCCTTCCGCAAGTGCCTGCAAGGTTTGGCTTTGCATTTACAGATGGTAGCTCTAAGCCAATGTGGATGAGGCTTCCTCGACATTTTGCATGGTGGGGGTGGGGGTTGGGAGTGAAGGCGGGAGGATAGGCAGCACTAGTTATAGAGTCATAGAGTTATACAGTACAGAATTAAACAGGCCCTTCGGCCCATCGTGCCCATGCAGGTCATCGAGAACCTATTATATCCCATTTTCCAGCACTTGGATCACGTAACGTTGTATGCTATGGTGTTTCAGGTGCTCATCTAAATACATTTTAAATGTTCTGAAAGTTACCCGCCTCTAGCACCCCTTCAGGCAGTGTATTGCAGACTCCAACCACCCTCTGGGTGTATATTTCTTCCTCAAATAGCCTCTAAACCTCCTGCCCCTTACCTTAAATCTATGCCGCCTGCTTATTGACACCTCCGCTAAGGGAAAGACGTTTCTTACTATCTATCCTATTAATGCCCTTCATAATTTTCTAACCTCAATCAGGTCTCCCCTCAGCCTTCTCCGTTCGAAGAAAAACAACCCTAACCTATCCAGTCTCTCTTCATAGCTGAAATGCTCCAGCTCAGGCAACATTCTGGTGAATCTCCTCTGCACCCTCTCCAGTGCAACCACATACTTCCTATCGTGCAGCGACCAGAACTGTACATAATACTCAAGCTGTGGCCTAAATAGCCTTTTATACAGCTCCATCATCACCTCCCTGCTCTCATACCTCGGTTAAGAAAGGCAAGGATCTCATATGCCTTCTTAATCACGTTATCTAGCTATGCTGCTTACTTGAGTGATCTATGGGCAGGTACACCAAGGTACCTCTGCACTTCCTAGGGTCCTACCATCTATTGGAGATTACCTTGCCTTGTTCGTCCTCGTAAAATGCATCACCTCATACTAAATTCCATTTTCCACTGCTCTGCCTATCTTACGAGTCCATCTATATCACCCTGTAATCTAAAGCTTTCATCCTCACTATTTATGACACCATCACGTTTTGTGTCATCTGCAAACTTAATGAACATACCTCCTATATTCACGTCTAAATCATTAATGTGCACTACAAACAGCAAGGGTTCCAGCTCCAACCCTGCTTACACCACTGATCATCGGCTTCCAATCGCAAAAGCAACCCTTGACCATCACCCTCTGCCTCCTGCCATCAAGTCAATTTTGGATCCAATTCGTCAAATTGCTTTGGATCCCATGGTGTCATAACGTCTTGACCAATCTTCCATGTGGGACCTTATCGGGCCCGAGGATCGAGGCCCAGTCTCTTGCCTTCCGGGAGTGGAGCGGAGAGGACCTGTGGGGAGAACGCCGGGAGAGGAGCCTATGAATTGAGCCCGCGGATTGAGACCCACTCTGTTGCCTTCTGGGACTGGAGAGGAGCAGAGTGGATCTGTGAGGAGAACGCCAAAAGCGGAGCCCATAAACTGAACCCGAGGATTGAGGCCCAGTCTCTTACCTACAGGGGCGCAGCGGAGTAGACCTGTAGGGAGAACGCCGAGAGTGGAGCCGATAAATCGAGCCTGAGGATCGAGGCCCAGTCTCTTACCTTCAGGAGAGGGGTGAAGAGGAACGTAGCGGACCTGTGGGGAGACCGCCGAGAGTGGAGCCTATGAATCGAAAACAAGGTCTTACCTCCAAGAGTTGAGATCAGTCCGACTTGTGTGAGAGCAGTCGGGCCTCTTCCAGCGCGCCGATTTTTGAAAAAAAAGCCAACAGTAACGTCACAGGAGAGCTGCAAGGTGATTGGTTGGTGAGTGACTGCTGTTCGGGAATAGCTCTAAATAGCTGGGTAAGTATCTCAGGTAAGAAAAGTTTAAAAGTTTAAAGTTTATTTCAAATACAGTAATCGAGTATTTTTTAGGGAGTTCTGTAGTAATGAGAACCGGGAAAGAAGGGCCCAAGAGTAACTGATATTATTGGACATTAAGAACTTCCAGAAGGTTTAATTTAATTTAAAGGGTTAAGTCATGGCAGGAGGGCTCAAAACCATGGTGTGCTCCTCGTGCTCCATGTCGGAAGCCGGGAACATTTCCAGTGCCCAGGACCAACATGTGTGCAGGAAGTGTGTCTAATTGCAGCTTTTGGAATTCCTGGGTTTTGAAGCTGCAGCGGCATCTGGTGACACTGTGGAGCATCCACGAGGCAGAGAGTTTCGTTGATAGCACGTACAGAGAGGTGGTCACACCGCAGGACCAGACCCCACAGCAGGAGAGGAATGGGTGACCACCAAGCAGAGCAAGAAGTCTCGGCAAACAGTGCAGGAGTTTCCTGTGGCTATACCGCTGCAAAACAGATATACTACTTTGGATACTGTTGGGGGCAGTGGCCTCTCAGGGGAAAGCAGCAACAGCCCAATTCGTTGCACCACGTTTGCCTCCGCTGCACAGGGGAGCAGTATAAAATGTGGTAATGCAATAGTTATAGGGATTCAATTGTAAGGGGAATAGATAGGCGTTTCTGTGGCCGCTAAAGAGACTTCAGAATGGTATGTTGCCTCCCTGGTGCGAGGGTCAAGGATGTCTCAGAGCGGTAACAGGACATTCTCAAGGGGGAGGGTGAGCATCCAGTGGTCGTGGTATGCATTGGTACAAACGATGTAGGTAAAAAAAAAGGGATGCGCTTCTAAAAGCAGAATATAGGGAGCTGGGAAGTAAGTTGAAAAGTAGGACCTCAAAGGTAGTGATCACAGGATTACTACCAATGCCACGTGCTAGTCACAGTAGAAAGAGCAGGAAATATTGGATCAATACATGGCTGAAGAGACGGTGTGAGTGGGAGGGTTTTAGATTCCTGGGGAATTGGGAACGGTTCTCGGGGAGGTGGGACCAGTACAAACTGGATGGGTTTCACCTGGGCCGGAATGGGACTGATGTCCAAGGGGGAGTATTTGTCACAGTGGTTGGGGAGGGTTTAAAGTAAAATGGAAGAGGGATGGGAACCTTTTCAAGGAGTCAGAGTGGGGGGGGGCGGGGGGGGGGGTTCAAAGACAAGAACAAAAGTCAGTAAGGGGAATAAGAAAAGTGATAGGCAGAGAAATTAAGGGCCAGAATCAAACATGGACACAGTGAAAAATAACGTTAAGAGGACAATTAATGTTAAAAAGAGAAGCCTTAAGGCTTTGTGCCTTAACACGCGGAATATTAGCAATAAAGTGGATGAATTGATCACATAAATAGATGTACTGCAGCAATACTCCTTAGACAGTATCTAGCAAACCCGCGACCTCTACCAACTAGAAGTAAAAGGGCAACAAATACATGGGAACACCACCACCTGCAAGTTCCCCTCCAAGTCACACAGCATCCTGACATGGAACTATATCACAGTTTCTTCACTGTCTGTGGGTCAAACTCCTGGAACTCCCTTCCTAACAGCACTGTGGGTATGCCTACCCCAAATGGACTGCAGCGGTTCAAGAATGCAGCTCGCCACCACCTTCTCACGGGCAATTAGGGACGGGCAATAAATGCTGGCCTGGCCAGTAACACCCATGAATGAATTTTTAAAAAAGTCCCGTCCGCCTGGCATCCCCTGCGCTCACTGACCTACCTTGACAGATACCAGGTCCTGTTCCCTATCACCCCTGTACGCACTGACCTTCATTAACCAATACCAAGTCCTGTTCGCCTATCAACCCTGTACTCACTGATGTACATTAACACACACGAAGCGCCGATTCCCTATTACTCCTGAACTCACTGACCTACATCAACACCCATTCCTCTGTGTCTCTTGTGCTCAATGACCTATATAACGCACACCAAGTCACGTTCATCTGTCAACTCTGTACTCACTGACTCTCTTGAGCGCATACTAAGTCCCGTTCCTCTATCACCACTGTGCTCAATAACTTACATTAGCACACGCCCAAGTCCCGTTCCACTACTAGCCTTGTGCTAAATGGCATATATTAGCACACACAAATTCCCGTTCCCCTATCACCCCTGTACTCATTGACCTACATCAAAACACACCGAGCCCGTTCCCCTGTGAGCGCTTTATTCTCTGACCTACATTATCGCACAAGATGTCCCGTTCCCCTGTCACCCTTATACTGAATCACTTACATTGACAAACAGCATTTTCCGTTCCTCAATCACCCCTGTGCACAATGACCTACATTTGCTCAAAATAATTTCCGATCCACTATCACCCCTGTGCTCAATGACCTACATTAACAGACACCAAGTCCCGTTCCCCTATCACCCCTGTACTAACTGACCTGCATTTGCTCACAGGAAGTCTTGTACCCGTATCATCCCTGTACTCAGTGACCTACATCAACACACACTGAGTCCCAATTGCCTATCGCACCTGTACGCACTGACCTACATTAACACACACCGAGTCCCGTTCCTCTATCATCTCTGACCGACATTAAGACATACCAAATTCCGTTTCTCTATCACACCTGTGCTTACTGCCCTTCATCAACACACACCAATTCCGTATCCCCTATCACCGCTGTACTCTCTGAGCTACATTATTACAAGTAATGTCCCATTTCCCTGTCTCCTCTTGACTGACTGACCTACATTAACAAACACCTATCGTTCCCCTATCACCCATCAATTCACTGACATACATTTACTCACACCAAGTCCCGTTTCCATATCACCCCCGTGCTCAATGACCTACAGTTGCTCACAATATGTCCCGTTCCTCTACCACCCCTCTGCTGAATGACCGACATTACCACACACCAAGTCCTGTTTCCCTTTTACCCTTGTGCTTACCGACCCACATTATCACACTCACGTGATTAACACCACAGCTCTGGTGACCCGGGTTCAGTTCTGGGTGCTACCTGTGACGAGTTTGCAAGTTAGAATTAGAATTAGAATATTACAGCGCAGTACAGGCCCTTCGGCCCTCGATGTTGCGCCGAGGTGTGAAACCATCTGACCTACACTATTCCATTTTCATCCATGTGTCTATCCAATGTCCACTTAAATGCCCTGAAAGTTGGCGAATCTACTACTGCTGCAGGCAGGGCATTCCACGCCCTTGCTACTCTCTGAGTAAAGAAACTACCTCTCACATCTGTCCTATATCTATCACCCCTCAACTTGAAGCTATGTCCCCTCGTGTTTGCCATCACCATCCGAGGAAAAAGACGCTCACTATCCACCCTATCTAACCCTCTGATTATCTTATATGTCTCTATTAAGTCACCTCTCCTCCTCCTTCTCTCCAACGAAAACAACCTCAAGTCCCTCAGCCTTTCCTCATAAGACCTTCCCTCCATACCAGGCAACATCCTAGTAAATCTCCTCTGCACCCTTTCCATAGCTTCCACATCCTTTCTATAATGCGGTGACCAGAACTGCACGCAATACTCCAGGTGCGGTCTCACCAGAGTCTTGTACAGCTGCAGCATGATCTCGTGGCTCCGAAACTCGATCCCCCTACTAATAAAAGCTAACACACCATATGCCTTCTTGACAGCCCTATTAACCTGGTTAGCAACCTTCAGGGATTTATGCACCTGGACACCAAGATCTCTCTGCTCATCTACACTAACAAGAATCTTCCCATTAGCCCAGTACTCTGCATTCTTGTTACTCCTTCCAAAGTGAATCACCTCACACTTTTCCGCATTAAACTCCATTTGCCATCTCTCAGCCCAGCTCTGCAGCCTATCTATGTCTCTCTGTACCCTACAACATCCTTCGGCACTATCCACAACTCCACCGACCTTAGTGTCATCTGCAAATTTACTAACCCACCCTTCTACACCCTCTTCCAGGTCATTTATAAAAATGACAAACAGCAATGGCCCCAAAACAGATCCTTGCGGTACACCACTAGTAACTAAACTCCAGGATGAACATTTGCCATCAACCACCACCCTCTGTCTTCTTTCAGCTAGCCAATTTCTGATCCAAAGCTCTAAATCACCTTCAACCCCATACTTCCGTATTTTCTGCAATAGCCTACCGTGGGGAACCTTATCAAACGCCTTACTGAAATCCATATACACCACATCCACTGCTTTACCCTCATCCACCTGTTTGGTCACCTTCTCGAAAAACTCAATAAGGTTTGTGAGGCACGACCTACCCGTCACAAAACCGTGCTGACTATCGCTAATGCACTTATTCTTTTCAAGATGATTATAAATCCTGTCTCTTATAACCTTTTCCAACATTTTACCCACAACCGAAGTAAGGCTCACAGGTCTATAATTACCAGGGCTGTCTCTACTCCCCTTCTTGAACAAGGGGACAACATTTGCAATCCTCCCGTCTTCCGGCACTATTCCTGTCGACAATGACGACATAAAGATCAAGGACAAAGGCTCTGCAATCTCCTCCCTAGCTTCCCAGAGAATCCTAGGATAAATCCCATCTGGCCCAGGGGACTTATCTATTTTCACACTTTCCAAAATTGCTAACACCTCCTCCTTGTGAACCTCAATCCCATCTAGCCTCGTAGCCTGAATCTCAGTATTCCCAACAACATTTTCTTTCTCTACTGTAAATACTGACGCAAAATATTCATTTAACACTTCCCCTATCTCCTCTGATTCCACACACAACTTCCCACTACTATCCTTGATTGGCCCTAATCTAACTCTAGTCATTCTTTTATTCCTGATATACCTATAGAAAGCCTTAGGGTTTTCCCTGATCCGATCCACCAATGACTTCTCGTGTCCTCTCCTTGCTCTTCTTAGCTCTCCCTTTCGATCCTTCCTGGCTAGCTTGTAGCTCTCAAGCGCCCTAACTGAGCCTTCACGTCTCGTCCTAACATAAGCCTTCTTCTTCCTCTTGACAAGCGCTTCAACTTCTTTAGTAAACCACAGCTCCCTCGCACGACAACATCCTCCCTGCCTCACAGGTACATACTTATCAAGGACACGCAGTAGCTGCTCCTTGAATAAGCTCCACATTTCGATTGTTCCCATCCCCTGCAGTTTCCTTCCCCATCCTACGCATCCTAAATCTTGCCTAATCGCATCATAATTTCCTTTCCCCCAGTTATAATTCTTGCCCTGCGGTATATACCTGTCCCTGCCCATCGCTAAGGTAAACCTAACCGAATTGTGATCACTGTCACCAAAGTGCTCACCTACATCTAAATCTAACACCTGGCCGGGTTCATTTCCCAGTACCAAATCCAATGTGGCATCGCCCCTGGTTGGCCTGTCTACATACTGTGTCAGAAAACCCTCCTGCACACACTGGACAAAAACTGACCCATCTAAAGTACTCGAACTATAGTATTTCCAGTCGATATTTGGAAAGTTAAAGTCCCCTATAACAACTACCCTGTTACTCTCACCCCTGTCGAGAATCATCTTCGCTATCCTTTCCTCTACATCTCTGGAACTATTCGGAGGTCTATAAAAGACTCCCAACAGGGTAACCTCACCTCTCCTGTTTCTAACCTCAGCCCATACTACCTCAGTAGACGAGTCCTCAAACGTCCTTTCTGTCGCTGTAATGCTCTCCTTGATTAACAATGCCACACCCCCCCCCCTCTTTTACCATCTTCTCTGTTCTTACTGAAACATCTAAATCCCGGAATCTGCAACATCCATTCCTGCCCCTGCTCTACCCATGTCTCCGAAATGGCCACTACATCGAGATCCCAGGTACCAACCCATGCTGCAAGCTCACCCATCTTATTCCGGATGCTCCTGGCGTTGAAATAGACACACTTTAAACCAGGTTCCTGCTTGCCAGTGCCCTCTTGCGTCCTTGTAACCATATCCCTGACCTCACTACTCTCAACATCCTGTACACTGGCACTACAATTTGGGTTCCCATTCCCCTGCTGAATTAGTTTAAACCCCCCCGAAGAGCACTAGCCAACCTCCCCCCCAGGATATTGGTACCCCTCTGGTTCAGGTGAAGACCATCCTGTTTGTAGAGGTCCCACCTACCCCAGAAAGAGCCCCAATTATCCAGGAAACCAAATCCCTCCCTCCTGCACCATCCCTGCAGCCACGTGTTCAACTCCTCTCTCTCCCTCGTCCTCGCTTCGCTATCACGTGGCACGGGCAACAACCCAGAGATAACAACTCTGTTCTCCCTCGAACCACGTGGGTTTCCTTCGTGTGCTTTGGTTTACTCCCACATGCCAAAGACTTGCAGGTTGATAGTTAAATAGGCCAATAAAAAAAGCCCCTAGTGTAAGTCGGTGGTAGGAGAATTGAGGGAAGGTGGGGATGTGAGAGGGAAAATGGGATTAATGTATGATTAGTATAAGTGGGTGCTTGATGGTTGGCACGGACTCGGTAGACCAAAGAGCCTGTTTTGGTTCTGTATCTCTCTATGACTCTGTAAGTTCCGATTCAGTATCACCGTTGTACTCACTACCCTACATTAACACACACCAAGAGCTTCTCCTCTCTCAACTCTGTACTGAATGATCGATATTAACACACATCAAGACACGTCCACCGATTTTCATTGTTCCCACTACATAAATTAACATAAAACGAGTCATGTGCCGCTACGCCCGCTGTACTCACTGACCACACGCCATTCCCCTATCACCCCTGTACTCCATAACCTGCATTATCACACACAAAGCCCCTTGCCTCTATTACTGAAGTACTTATTGACATAAATTATCACACACCAAGTCCCATCTCCCTATCACCCCATGTAATCACCGACCGACCTTAACACACGCCAAGATGCACTGTCCTAGGACCACTCTACTCACTGACATACATTAACCGACATCAAGTCCCGATACCCTATCAACCCTGTTCTGGCTGACCAACATTAACACAGACCAAGTCCCATGCCGGTGTCACTTCTGTGCTCACTGGCCCACATTAACAAATACCAAATCCCAGTCCCATATCATCCGTGTGCTCACTGATTTGCGCGGACACACACCAAGTCCCGTTCCTCTTTCATTATACTCACTGACCTACATTAACAAATAGCAAATCCCATTCCCCTATCAACCCTGTAGTCAGTGAAATACCTTGACACACACCAGCTCCCGTTCCTCTATCACCATTGTCCTCATTGACCTACATTTTAACACACACCAAGTCCTTTTTCCCTGATCACCCCTGTACTCTCTGACCTACATTAACATAAACCAGTCGTGTTCCGCGATCACCCCTGTACTCACTTACCTTCATTAACACATACACCAAGTCCCGGTCCCCTATCACCCCTGTACCGCATAAACTGCATTAACACACACCAAGTCCCGTTCATCGATCACCCCGGTACACACTGACTGACGTTAACATACACAAAGTACCTTTCCTATCCCTATCACCGCGCTCCTCATTGCCCTACATTAACACAGACCAAGTCCCGTTCACCTATCAACCCTGTACTCACTGACGTACAACTACAGTTACCAAGAACCGGTCCTCTCTCACCTATGTACTCAATGATCTAAATTAATGCACACTGAGTCCTGTTTCTCTATCACCCCGGTTCTCACTGACCTACATTGGTACAAACCAAGCCCCGTTCTTCTATCACCCTTGTACTCACTGACCTACATTAATACAAACCAAGCCCCGTTGTTCTATCACCCTTGTACTCACTGACCTACATTAACACACACCAAGTCACGTTCCACTCTCACGCCTGTACTCAAAGACCTACATTGACACACCGCAAAACCCGTTCCCCGTTCATGCCTGTACTCAAAGACCTACATTAGCACACACCAAGTCCCGTACCACCCTCACTCCTGTACTTACTGACCTCCATTAAGACAAGCCAAGTCCCGTTCCCCTATCGCCTCTGTTACTCACTGACCTACATTAACACACACCAAGTCCCGTTCCCCTTTCACGCCTGTACTCAAAGACCTACATTGACATACCACAAGTCCAGTTCCCCTTTCACGCCTGTTCTCATTGACCTACATTGACACACACCAAGTCCCGTTCCCCGATCAGAATCTGTAATCAATGACCTGCATTAACACACTCCACGTCCCATTCCCCTTTCGCACCCTGTTCTCACTGACCTTCAATAACTCACACCAAATCCCGTTATCCAATCAGCTCCTGCACTAACTGACCGACATTGAGCCATACCAAGTCCCGTTTCCGTCTCACGCCTGTACTCAAAGTCCTACATTAACACACACAAAGTCCCGCTCCCCTCTCACGCCTCTGCTTACTGACCGACATTAACACACGCAAAGTCTCGTTCCCCTATCGCCTCCTGTATTCACTGACTCACATTAACACACACCACATCCCTTTCCCCTATCGACTCCTGCACTCACTGACCTACATTAACACATAACAAGTCCCGATCCCCAATCGCCTCCTGTATGCACTGACATACATTAGCACAAACCAAGTCCCGTTCCCCTCTCACGCCTGTACTCCCTGACCTACACTAACACACACCAAGTCCCGTTCCCCTATCGCCTCCTGTACTCACTAACCTCCATTAACCCACACCAAGTCCGTTCCCCTCTCACGCTTGTAATCAAAGACCTAAATTAACACACCGCAAGTCCCGTTCCCTATCGCCCCCGGTACTCACTGACCTACATTAACACACACCAAGTTGCGTTTTCCTATCACTTCCTGCACTCACTGACGTACATTAACCTACACCAAGTCCCGTTCCCCTCTCACTCCTGCACTCAAAGAACTACATTACTACACGCCACGTCCCGTTCCCCTATCGCATCCGGTACTCACTGACCTGCATTAACACGCACCAAGTCCCATTTTCCTATCACTTCCTGCACTCACTGACGTACATTAACCTACACCAAGTCCCGTTCCCCTCTCACTCCTGCACTCAAAGAACTACATTAATACACTCAAAGCCCCGTTCCCCTCTCACGCCTCTAATCACTGACCTACATTAACACACGCCACGTCCCGTTCCCCTATCGCCTCCTGTACTCACTGACCCACATTAACACACACCATGTCCAGTTCCCCTATCGCCTCTGGTACTCGCTGAACTACATTAACACACACCAAGTACCGTTTCCCAATCACCACCTGCACTCACTGACCTACATTAACTCACACCAAGTCTCGTTCCACTCTCATGCCTGTACTCAAAGACTGACATTAACACACACCAAGTCCAGTACCACCCTCACTCCTGTCATAACTGACCTCCATTAACACAATCCAAGTTCCGTTCCCCTGTCGCCTCCGGTACTCACTGACCTACATTAACACACACCAAGTCCCGTTCCCGTTTCACGCCGGCACTCAAAGACCGACATTGACACACCACAAGTCCTGTTCCACTTTCACGCCTGTACACATTGACCTACATTAACACACACCAAGTCCCGTTCCACCCTCACGCCAGTACTCACTGACCACCATTAACACACACCAAGTCCCGTTCCCCGATCTGAATCTGGACACAATGACCTAAATTAACACACTCCACGTCCCGTTCCCCTTTCGCCCCCTGTTCTCACTGACCTTCAATAACGCACACCAAGTCAAGTTCCCCTATCGCCTTCTGTACTCACTGACCTACATTAACCCACACCAAGTCCGTTCCCCTCTCAGGCTTGTACTCAAAGACCCAAACTAACACACCGCAAGTCCCGTTGCCATTTCACGCCATTACTCATTGACCTACATTAAGCCACACCAAGTCTCGTTCCCCTCTCACGCCTGTACTCAAAGACCTACATGAACACACGCCAAGTCCCGTACCAACCTCACTCCTGTACTTATTGACCTCAATTAACACAAGCCACACCCCGTTCCCCTATCGCCTCAGGTACTCACTGACTTACATTAACACGCACCAAGTCCCGTTCCACTATCACCTCCTGCACTGACTGACATACATTAAACCACACCAAGTCTCGTTCCCCTCTCACGCCTGTAATCAAAGACCTACATTAACACACACCAAGTCCCGTACCACCCTCACTCCTGTACTTACTGACCTCAATTAACACAAGCCAAGTTCCGTTCCCCTGTCGCCTCCTGCGCTCGCTGACCTACATTAACCCACACTAAGTCCCGTTCCCCTATCGCCTGCGGTACTCATTGACCGACATGAACACACACCAAGCCCCGTTCCCCTCTCACGCCTGTACCCATTGACCTACACTAACACACACCAAGCCCCGTTCCCCTATCGCCTCCTGTACTCACTGACCGACATTAACACATAACAAGTCCCGTTCCCCCATCGCTTCCTGTACTCATTGACCTACATTAACACACACCAAGTCCCGTTCCCCTCTCACGCCTGTACTCATTGACCTACACTAACACACACAAAGTTCCGTTTCCCTATCACCTCCTGCACTCACTGACCGACATTAACCCACACCAAGTCACGGTCCCCTCTCACGCCTGTACACAAAGACGTAAATTAACACACCGCAAGTCCCGTTTCGATTTCACGCCTGTCCTTATTGACCGACATTAACACTCACCAAAACCATTTCCCCTATCAAGCCTGTAGTAACTGACCAACATTAACACACGCCAGGTCCCGTCCCACTACCACCCCGTGAGCTCACAGGCCTACATTAACGCTCACCAATCCCGTTCCCCACTCACGCCAGTTCTCAAAAACAGAAATTAACACACCAAGTCCGGTTCCCCTGTCGCAACCTGTACTCACTGACCTAGATTTACACAAAACCAGTCCCGTTTCCCTATCACATCCTGCACTCACTGTCCGACATTAACCAATACCACGTCCCGTTTCCCTCTCACGCCTGGACTCAGAGACCTACATTAACACACATCAAGTCCCGTACCCCACTCACGCTTGTTCTTACTGACGTACATTAAACCAAGCCAAGTCCTGTTCCGCTATCGCCCCCACTATTCACTGACCTACATGAACAAACACCAAGTCCCGTTGCCGTCTCACGCCTGTACTCATTGACCTACATTAACACACACCAAGTCCCGTTTCCCATTCGCCTCCTCGACTCACTGACCTGCATTAACACAAGCCACGTCCCAAAGAACATAGAGAACAAAGAAAATTACAGCACAGGAACTGGCCCTTCGGCCATCCAAGCCTGCGCCAATCCAGATCCTCTATCTAAACATGACGCCTATTTTCTAAGGGTCTGCAACTCTATACTTCCTGCCCATTCATGAATCTGTCTAGAAACATCTTAAAAGACGCTATCGTGCCCGCGTCTACCACCTCCGCTGGCAACGCGTTCCAGGCACCCACCATCCTCTGCGTAAAGAACATTCCATGCATATCCCCCCTAAACTTTTCCCCTTTCACTTTGAACACGTGACCCCCAGTAATTGAAACCCCACTCTGGGAAAAAGCTTCTTGCTGTCAAACCTGTCTATACCTCTCATGATTTTGTACACATCAATCAGGTCCCCCCTCAACCTCCGTCTTTCTAATGAAAATAATCCTAATCTACTCAACCTCTCTTCATAGCTAGCGCCCTCCATACCAGGCAACATCCTGGTGAACCTCCTCTGCACCCTCTCCAAAGCATCCACATCGTTTTGGTAATGTGGCGACCAGAACTGCACGCAGTGTTCCAAATGTGGCCGAACCAAAGTCCTATACAACTGTAACATGACTTGCCAACTCTTGTACTCAATACCCCATCCGATGAAGGAAAGCATGCCGTATGCCTTCTTGACTACTCCTTTGACCTGCGTTGCCACCTTCAGGGAACAATGGACCTGAATACCCAAATCTCTCTGTACATCAATTTTCCCCAGGACTTTTCCATTTACTGTATAGTTCACTTTTGAATTGGATCTTCCAAAATGCATCACCTCGCATTTGCCCTGATTGAACTCCATCTGCCATTTCTCTGCCCGACTCTCCAGTCTATCTATATTCTGCTGTATTCTCTGACAGTCCCCTTCACTATCTTTACTCCAGCAATCTTCGTGTCTACTGCAAACTTGCTCATCAGACCAGCTATACTTTCCTCCAAATCATTAATGTATATCACAAACAACAGTGGTCCCAGTACGGATCCCTGTGGAACATCACTGGTCACACGTCTCCATTTTGAGAAACTCCCTTCCACTGCTACTCTCTGTCTCCTGTTGCCCAGCCAGTTCTTTATCCATCTAGCTAGTACACCTTGGAACCCATGCGCCTTCACTTTCTCCATCAGCCTACCATGGGGAACCTTATCAAACGCCTTACTGAAGTCCATGTATATGACATCGACAGCCCTTCCCTCATCCATCAACTTTGTCACTTCCTCAAAGAATTCTATTAAGTTGGTAAGACATGACCTTCCCTGCACAAAACCATGTTGCCTATCACTGATAAGCCCATTTTCTTCGAAATGGGAATAGTTCCTATCCCACAGTAACCTCTCCAGCAGCTTCCCCCCTCACGACTGTCCTCACTGACCGACATTAACGCACACCAAGTCCCGTTCCGCTCTCGCGCCTGCACTCAAAGACCTACATTAACACACACCAAGTCCCGTTCCCCTCTCACGCCTGTACTCATTGACCTACATTAACACACACCAAGTCCCGTTCCCCTCTCACGCCTGTACTCATTGACCTACATTAACAAATACCAAGACCATTTCCCCTCTCACGCCTGTACTCACTGACCTACATTAACCCACACCAAGTCCCGTTCCGCTCTCACGCCTGCACTCAAAGATCTACATTAACACACCACAAGTCCCATTCCCCTTTCACGCCTGTACTCATTGACCTACATTAACACACACCAAGTCCCGTTCCCCTCTCACGCCTGTACTCTTTGACCTACATTAACACACAACAAGTCCCGTTCCCCTTTCACGCCTGTACACGCTGACCTGCATTAAGAGACGCCAAGACCCGTTCCATTACCACCCGGTGTGCTCACAGACCTACATTAACGCTCACCAAACCCATTCCCCTCTCTCGCCTGCACTAAAATACCGACATTATAATACAAAGTTCCGTTCCCATATCGCAACCAGTACTCACTGACCTACATTAACACAAGCCACGTCCCGTTCCCCTATCGTCCCCTGTACTCACTGACCTACATTAACATACACCAAGTCCCGTTCCACTATCGCCTCCGGTACCTACTGACCTCCATTAACAGATACCAAGTTCCGTTCCGCTATCGACTCCTGTACTCACTGACCTACATTAACCTTCACCAGGTCCGTTCCCCTCTCACGCCTGTACTCAAAGACCTGAATTAACGCACCGCAAGTCCCATTTCAATTTCACGCCTGCACTCATTTACCAACATTAACACACGCAAAGACCCATTCCCCTTTCACGCCTCTACTCACTGACCTACATTAACACACGCCAAGTCCCGTTACCCTATCGACTCCTCTACTCACTGACCCACATTAACAAACACCAAGTCCCGTTCCACTCTCACACCTGCACTCACTGAACTACATTAACACAAGCCAAGTCCAGAGCCCCTATCGTCCCCTGTACTCACGGACATACATTAACACAAGCCAATCCCGTTTCCCTATCACCTCCTGCACTCACTGACCTACATTAACACACACCAAGTCCCGTTCCACCCTCCCTCCTGTACTTACTGACCTCCATTAGCGCAAGCCAAGTCCCGTTCCCCTATCGCCTCCTTTACTCACTGACCTACGTGAACACACTCCAAGTCCCGTTTCCCTATCACCTCCTGCACTCACTGACCTTCATTAGCCTACACCAAGTCCCGTTCCCCTCTCACGCCTCTACTCACTGACCGACATTAACACAAGCCAAGTCCCATTCCCCTATCGCCCCCTGTACTCACTGACCTACATTAACATACACAAAGTCCCGTTCCCATATCGCCTCCGGTACTCACTGACCTGCAGTAACACAAGCCACGTCCCATTCCCCTTTCACCCCATGTTCTTCTTGACCTACATTAACACAAACCAAGTCCCATTTCACTATCACCTCCGGCAATCACTGACCTACATTAACCCACACCAAATCTCGTTCCCCTCTCTGCCTGCACTCAAAGTCCTACACTAACTCACACCAAGTCCGGGACCACCCTCACTCCTGTACTTACTGACCTCCATTAACACAAGCCAAGTCCCGTTCCACTATCGCGTCCGGTAGTCACTGACCTACATTAACACACACCAAGTCCCGTTCCCCAATCAGAATCTGTACTCAGTGACCTACATTAACACACTCCACGTCCCGTTCCCCTTTCGGCCCCTGTTCTCACTGACCTTCAACAACTCACACCTAGTCCCGTTATCCGATCACTTCCTGCATTCACTGAGCTGCATTGGCCCATACCAAGTCCCGTTTCCGTCTCACGCCTGTACTCAAAGTCCTACATTTACACACACAATGTCCCGCTCCCCTCTCACGCCTCTGCTTACTGACCTACATTAACACACGCCAAGTCCCGTTCCCCTATCGCCTCCTGTACTCACTGTCCAACATTAACACACACCACATTGCGTTCCCCTATCGCCCCCTGTACTCACTGACCTACATTAACACATAACAAGTCCCTTTACTCCATCGCCTCCTGTACTCACTGTCATGCATTAGCACAAACCAAGTTCCGTTCCGCTCTCACGCCTGTACTCACTGACCTATATTAACACACACCAAGTCCCGTTCCCCTATCGCCTCCTGTACTCACTGACCTACATTAACACACACCAAGTCCGTTCCCCTCTCTTGCTTGTACTCAAAGACCTAAATTAACACACAGCAAGCCCCATTTCCATTTCACGCCTGTACTCATTGACCGACATTAACACACACCAAGCCCCGTTGCCCTCTCACGCCTGCATTCATTGACCTCCATCAACACACACCAAGACCATTTCCCCTCTCACGCCTGTACTCACTGACCGACATGAACACAAGCCAAGTCCCATTCCCATCTCGCCTCCTGTACTCACTGACCAACATTAACACAAGCCACGTCCCGTTCCACTTACGCCCCATGTTCTTACTGACCTACATTAACACACACCAAGTTCCGTTTCCCTATCACCTCCTGCACTCACTGACCTACATTAACACACACCAAGTTCCGTTTCCCTGTCACCTCCTGCACTCACTTACGTACGTTAACCTACACCAAGTCCCGTTCCCCTCTCACTCCTGCACTCAAAGAACTACATTAAAACACTCAAAGTCCCGTTCCCCTCTCACGCCTCTACTCACTGACCTACATTATCACACGCCACGTCCCTTTCCCCTGTCGTCTCCTGTACTCACTGACCCACATTAACACACACCATGTCCAGTTGCCCTGTCTCCTCTGGTACTCGCTGACCGACATTAACACATGCCAAGCCCCGTTCCCCTATCGACTCCTGTACTCATTGACCAACATTAACACACACCAAGTGCCGTTCCCATATCACGCCTGTACTCATTGACCAAATTAACAAACACCAAGACCATTTCCCCTCTCATGCCTGTACTCACTGACCGACATTAACACAAGGCAAGTCCCGTTCCCCTTTCGTCCCCTGTTCTCACTGACTTACATTAACATACACCAAGTCCCGCTTCCCTGTCACCTTCTGCACCCACTTACGTACATTAACCTACACCAAGTCCCGTTCCCCTCTCACTCCGGCACTCAAAGAACTACATTAATACACTCAAAGTCCGGTTCCCCTCTCACGCCTCTACTCACTGACCTACATTGTCACACGCCACGTCCCGTTCCCCTATCGCCTCCTGTACTCACTGACCCACATTAACACACACCATGTGCCGTTCCCATATCACGCCTGTACTCATTGACCAAATTAACAAACACCAAGACCATTTCCCCTCTCACGCCTGTACTCACTGACCGACATTAACACAAGGCAAGTCCCGTTCCCCTTTCGTCCCCTGTTCTCACTGACTTACATTAACATACACCAAGTCCCGTTCCCCTCTCACTCCTGCACTCAAAGAACGACATTAATACACTCAAAGTCCCGTTCCCCTCTCACGCCTCTACTCACTGACCTACATTGTCACACGCCACGTCCCGTTCCCCTATCGCCTCCTGTACTCACTGACCCACATTAACACACACCATGTGCCGTTCCCATATCACGCCTGTACTCATTGACCAAATTAACAAACACCAAGACCATTTCCCCTCTCACGCCTGTACTCACTGACCGACATTAACACAAGCCAAGTCCCGTTCCCCTTTCGTCCCCTGTTCTCACTGACTTACATTAACATACACCAAGTCCCGTTCCCCTCTCACTCCTGCACTCAAAGAACGACATTAATACACTCAAAGTCCCGTTCCCCTCTCACGCCTCTACTCACTGACCTACATTGTCACACGCCACGTCCCGTTCCCCTATCGCCTCCTGTTCTCACTGACCCACATTAACACACACCATGTGCCGTTCCCATATCACGCCTGTACTCATTGACCAAATTAACAAACACCAAGACCATTTCCCCTCTCACGCCTATACTCACTGACCGACATTAACACAAGCCAAGTCCCGTTCCCCTTTCGTCCCCTGTTCTCACTGACTTACATTAACATACACCAAGTCCCGTTCCCCTCTCACTCCTGCACTCAAAGAACGACATTAATACACTCAAAGTCCCGTTCCCCTCTCACGCCTCTACTCACTGACCCACATTAACACACACCATGTGCCGTTCCCATATCACGCCTGTACTCATTGACCAAATTAACAAACACCAAGACCATTTCCCCTCTCACGCCTGTCCTCACTGACCAACATTAACACAAGCCAAGTCCCGTTCCCCTATCGCCCCCTGTTCTCACTGACTTACATTAACATACACCAAGTCCCGTTCCCATATCGCCTCCGGTACTCACTGACCTACAGCAACACAAGTCACGTCCCATTTCACTATCACCTCCTGCACTCACTGACCAACATTAACCCACACCAAGTCTCGTTCCCCTCTCACGCCTGTACTCAAAGTCCGACACTAACACACACCTCATCCCGTTCCCCTATCGCCTCCTGTACTCACTGACATACATTAGCACAAAGCAAGTCCCGTTCCG
The DNA here is from genome assembly GCF_036365525.1 of Heterodontus francisci. NCBI lineage: Eukaryota > Metazoa > Chordata > Chondrichthyes > Heterodontiformes > Heterodontidae > Heterodontus > Heterodontus francisci. The sequence continues at coordinate 186,530 of NW_027142286.1, forward strand.
CTCTCACGCCTGTACTCTCTGACCACCATTAACACACACCAAGTCCCATTCCCCGTTCAGAATCTGTACTCAATGACCTACATTAACACACTCCACGTTCCGTTCCCCTTTTGCCCCCTGTTCTCACTGACCTTCAATAACTCACACCAAGTCCCACTGCCCTCTCACGCCTCTGCTTACTGACCTACATGAACAAACGCCAAGTCTCGTTCCCCTCTCACGCCTGTACTCACTGACCTACGTTAAGACACTCCAAGTCCCGTTTCCCTATCACTTCCTGCACTCACTGACCTTCATTAGCCTACACCAAGTCCCGTTCCCCTCTCACGCCTCTACTCACTGACCGACATTAACACACGCAAAGCCCCGTTCCCCATCACCTCCTCTACTCATTGACCTACATTAACACACATCAAGTCCCCTTCCCATCTCACGCCTGTACTCATTGACCTACATTAACAAACACCAAGACCATTTCCCCTCTCACGCCTGTACTCACTGACCGACATTAACACAAGCCAAGTCCCGTTCCCCAATCGTCTCCTGTACTCACTGACATACATTAACCCACACCAAGTGCGTTCCCCTCTCATGCTTGTTCTCAAAGACCTAAATTAACACACCACAAGCCCCGTTTCCATTTCACGCCTGTACGCATTGACCGACATTAACACACACCAAGCCCCTTTTCCCTCTCACGCCTGTACTCATTGACCTACATTAACACACACCAAGATCATTTCCCCTCTCACGCCTGTACTCACTGACCTACAGTAACATACACCAAGTCCCGTTCCCATATCGCCTCCGGTCCTTACTGACCTACATTAACACAAGCCAGTTCCCGTTGAGCTATCGCCCCCTGTACTCACTGACCTGCATTAACACACACCAAGTTCCGTTTCCCTATCACCTCCTGCACTCACTGACCTACATTAACCCATACCAAGACTCGTTCCCCTCTCACGCCTGTACTCAAAGACCTACATTAACACACACCAAGTCCCTTACGACCCTCACTCCTGTACTTCCTGACCTCCATTAACACAAGTCAAGTCCCGTTCCCCTATCGCCTCCTGTACTCACTGACCTACATGAACACACACCAAGTCCCGTTTCCCGATCACCTCCTGCACTCACTGACCTACATTAACACACGCCAAGTCACGTTCCCCTATCGCCTCCTGTACTGGCTGACCCACATTAATGCACACCATGTCCAGTTCCCCTTTCGCGTCTGGTACTCGCTGACCTCCATTAACACACGCCAAGTTCCGTTTCCCTATCAACACCTGCACTCACTGACCAACATTAACCCACACCAAGTCCCGTACCACCCTCACTCCTGTACTTACTGACCTCCATTAAAACAAGCCAAGTTCCGTTCCCCTATCGCCTCTGGTACTCACTGACCTACATTAACACACACCAAGTCCCGTTCCCCTATCGCCTCTGTTACTCACTGACCTACAATAACACACACCAAGTCCCGTTCCCCTTTCACGCCTGTACTCAAATACCTACACTAACACACCACAAGACAGGTTCCCCTTTCACACTTGAACTCATTGACCGACATTAACACACACCAAGTCCTGTTCCCCGATCAGAATCTGTACTCAATGACCGAGACTAACACACTCCACGTCCCGTTCCCCTTTCGCCCCCTGTTCTCACTGACCTTCAATAACTCGCACCAAGTCCCGTTATCCTATCAGCTCCTGCACTCACTGACCTACCTTGATCCATACCAAGTCCCGTTTCCGTCTCACGCCTGTACTCAAAGTCCTACATTAACAAACACAAAGTCCCGCTCCCCTCTCATGTCTCTGCTTACTGACCGACATTAACACACGCCAAGTCCCGTTCCCCTATCGCCTCCTGTACTCACTAACCCACATTAACACACACCTCATCCCGTTTCCCTACCGCCTCCTGTACTCACTGACCTACATGAACACATAACAAGTCCCGTTCCACCATCACCTCCTGTACTCACTGACATACAATAGAACAAACCAAGTCCTTTTCCCCTATCGCCTCCTGCACTCACTGACCTACATTAACCCACACCAAGTCCCGTTCCGCTATCGCCTCCTGTACTCACTGACCTACATTAACCCACACCAAGTCCATTCCCCTCTCACGCTTGCAGTCAAAGACCTAAATTCACACACCGCAAGTCCCGTTTCCATTTCACGCCTGTACTCATTGACCTACATTAACACACACCTAGCCCCGTTCCCCTCTCACGCCTGTACTCATTGACCTACATTAACAAATGCCAAGACCATTTCCCCTCTCACGCCTGTACTCACTGACCTACATTAACCCACACCAAGTCCGTTCCCCTCTCACGCTTGTACTCAAAGACCTAAATTAACACACCGCAAGTCCCGTTTCCATTTCACGCCTGTACTCATTGACCAACATTAACACACACCAAGTCCCTTTCCACCTTCACGCCTCTACTCACTGACCTACATTAACACATGCCAAGTCACGTTCCCCTATCACCTCCTGTACTCATTGACCCACATTAACACACACCACATCCCATTCCGCGATCGCCTCCTGTACTCACTGACCTACATTAACACACACAAAGTCACGTTCCCCGATCACCTCCTGTACTCACTGACTCACATTAACACACACCACATCCCATTCCCCCATCGCCTCCTGTACGCAATGACATGCATGAGCACAAACCAAGTCCCGCTCCCCTCTCACGCCTGTACTCACTGACCTCCATTAACACACGCCAAGTCCCGTTCCCCTATCGCCTCCTGTACTCACTGACCCACATTATCACACACAAATTCCCGTTCACCCGTTGCGTCCGGTACTTACTGAACAACATTGACTCACACCAAGTCCCGTTCCCCTATCACCTCCTGCGCTCGCTGACCGACATTAACCCAAACCAAGTCCCGTTCGCCCATCGCCTCCGGTGCTCATAGACCTACATTAACACACACAAACTCCCGTTCCCCTCTCACGTCTGTACTCATTGACCTACATTAACACACACCAACTCCCGTTCCCCTATCGCCCCCTGTACTCACTGACGCACATTAGAATGCATCAAGTCCCGTTCCTCTATCGCCTCCTCTACTCACTGACCTACATTAACGAGCACCAAATACCATTCCTGTTTCATCCCTGTACTCACTGACCTGCATTATTACAAATCAAGTCCCGTTCCCCAATCACCGCTGTTCTCACTGACGTGCATGAACACACACCAAGTCCCGTTCCCTTATCAACCCTGTTCTCACTGACCTGCATGAACACACACCATGTCCCGTTGCCCTATCGCCTCCTGCACCCAAAGACATAAATTAACGCTCACCAATCCCGTTCCTCACACACGCCTGTACTCAAAAACCGACATTAACACACCAAGTGCCGTTCCCCGACACAACCTGTACTCAGTGACCTGCACAAACACACGCCACGTCTTCTTTGCCTTTCGCCCCCTGATCTCACTGACGTACATGAACACACACCAAGTCCCGTTTCCCTATCACCTCGTGCACTCACTGACCGACATTAACCCATACCAAGTCCCATTCCCCTCTCATGCCTGTACTCACTAACCTTCATTAACACAAGCCAAGTCCCGAACCCCTATCGCCACCTGTACTTACTGACATACATTAACATACACCATGTCCCGTTCCCCTATCGCCTCCTGTTCCCACTGACCCACATGAACATACACCATGTCGCGTTCCCCTATCGCCTCCGGTACTCACTGACACACATTAACACACACCATGTGGCGTTCCCCCATCGCCTCCGGTACTCACTGACCTACATTAACACACAGCAAGTCCCGTTTCCCTATCACCTCCTGCACTCACTGACCTAAATTGACACACAACAAGTCCCGGTCCACTATCACCCGTGGACTCACTGACGTACATCAAAGCAAACTATGTCCCATTCCACTATCACACGTGCACTCCCTGACCTACATGAAAACAAATCATGTCCTGTTCACGTATCACAACTCTCCTCTCTGACCTATATTAACAGACCAAATCCCATTCGCCTATTACCCATCTAATCAATGGCCTGCATTTGCACACAACAAGTCCAGTTCAGTTATCTGCTCAGTACTCGCTGAGCTGCATTAACACACACCAAGTCCCCGTACTCACTAACCTTCAAGAAAACGCATCAGTTCCCGTTCCCCATCAACCCCAGTCATCACCGACCGACATCATAACAAACAAGACCCTTTCCATTGTCACCCGTGTACTCACTGACGTACATTATTACACACCAAGTCCCGTTCCACTATCATCCCTGCACTCACTGACAGACATTCGCACACACGAAGTCCTTTTCCCCATATCATCCCTGTACTCACTGACCTGCATTATTTCAAACCAAGTCCCGTTCCCAGATCATCCCTGTTCTCACTGATTTGCAAAACACACACCAAGTCCAGTTCCCCTATCGCCTCCTGTACTCACTGACCTATATTAACGAGTACCAAATCCCGTTCCCATATCATCCCTGTACTCATAGACCTGCATTATTAAAAACCAAGTTCCTTTCCCGATCACCTGCTGCACTCACTGACCTGCATGAACACACCAAGTCCCGTTCTCCTCTCACGCCTGCACTCACTGACCTCCATGAACACAAGCCAAGTCCCGATCCCCATCGCCTCCTGTACTCACTGACATACATTAACATACACCATGTCCCGTTCCCCTATCGCCCCCTGTTCTCACTGACCCACATTAACACACACCATGTCCCATTCCCCTATCGTCTCTTGTACTCACTGACCCATATTCACACACACCAAGTCCCGTTCCCCTATCGCCTCCTGTACTCACTGACCTACATTAGCACACAGCAAGTCCCGTTCCCCTATCGTTCCCCTATCGCCTCCTGTACTCACTGACCGACATTAACTCACAGCAAGTCCCATTCCCCTATCGCCTCCTCGACCCACTGACCTACATTAACACACACCAAGTCCCCTTTCCCTATCACCTCCTGCACTCACTAACCTAAATTAACACACAACAAGTCCCGGACCACTCTCACCCGTGGACTCACTGACGTACATGAAAACAAATCATACCCTGTTCACGTATCACAACTCTCCTCTCTGACCTATACTAACGAGGACCAAATCGCATTCGCCTTTCACCCATGTACTCATTTGCACACAAGAAGTCCAGTTCAGTTATCTGCTCAGTACTCGCTGAGCTGCAATAACACACACCAAGTCCCCGTACTCACTAACCTGCAAGAACACGCATCATTTCCCGTTCCCCATCAGCCCCTGTAATCACCAACCGACATGAAAACAAACAAGTCACTTTCCATTGTCACCCGTGTACTCACTGACCCACATTAACGAGCACCAAATCCCGTTTCCCGATCATCCCTGTACTCACTGACCTGCATTATTAAAAACCAAGTCCCGTTCTCCGATCACCTCTGTTCTCACTGACGTGCATGAACACACACCAAGTCCCGTTCCCTTTTCATGACTCTTCTCACTGACCTGCATGAACACATACCATGTCCCGTTCCCCTATCGCCTCCTGTACCCAATGACTGATATTAACGCTCACCAATCCCGTTCCTCTCTCACGCCTGTACACAAAAACAGACATTAACACACCAAGTGCCGTTTCCCGACACAACCTACACAAACACACGCCACGTCTTCTTCCCCTTTCGCCCCCAGTTCTCACTGACGTACATGAACACACACCAAGTCCCGTTCCCCGATCGCCTCCTGTACTCATTGATCTACATTAACACATTACAAGTACCGCTCCCCTCTCACGCCTGTACTCACTAACCTTCATTAACACACATCATGTCCCGTTCCCCTATCGCCTCCTGTACTCACTTACTCACATTTACACACACCAAGTCCCGTTCCCCTATCGCCTCCTGTACTCACTGACTTACATTAGCACACACCAAGTCCGGTTCCCCTATCGCCTCCGGTACTCACTGACCTACATTAACATACACCATGTCCCGTTCCCCTATCGCCCCCTGTCCTCACTGACCTACATTAACACAAGCCAAGTCCCGTTCCCCTATCAGCCCCCTTACTCACTGACCTGCTTTCACACACACCATGTCCCTTGCCCCTATCGCCTCTGGTACTCACTGACCTACATTGACACTCACCAATTCGCGTTCCACTATCACCTCCTGTACTCACTGACATACATTAACCCACACCAAGTCCCGTTACCCTCTCACGCCTGTACTCAAAGACTTGCATTCACACACCGCAAGTCCCGTTTCCCTGTCACACCTGTACACATTGACGTTCATTTACACACACCAAGTCCCGCTCCCCTCTCACACCTGTACTCAATGACCTAACTTAACAGATACCAAGCACAGTTCCCTTCTCACGCCTGTACTCACTGACCTACATTAACACACGCCAAGTCCCGTTCCAGTACCGCCCCATGTTGTCTCAGACCGACATTAACGCTCAACAATCCCAGTCCCCTCTCACGCCTGTACTCTAAAACCGACATTAACACACCAAGTCCTCTTCCCCTATCACAACCTGTACTCACTGACCTACATTAACACACGCCACGTCCGGTTTCCCTTTCGCCCCCTGTTCTCACAGATCTGCATTAACACACACCAAGTCCCGTTTCCCTATCAGCGCCTGCACTCACTAACCTACAATAACCCATACGAAGTCCCGTTTCCCTCTCACGCCTGTACTCAAAGACCTACATTAACACACAACAAGTCCCGTTACCCTCTCACGCCTGTACTCAAAGACTTGCATTCACACACCGCAAGTCCCGTTTCCCTGTCACACCTGTACACATTGACGTTCATTTACACACACCAAGTCCCGCTCCCCTCTCACACCTGTACTCAATGACCTAACTTAACAGATACCAAGCACAGTTCCCTTCTCACGCCTGTACTCACTGACCTACATTAACACACGCCAAGTCCCGTTCCAGTACCGCCCCATGTTGTCTCAGACCGACATTAACGCTCAACAATCCCAGTCCCCTCTCACGCCTGTACTCAAAGACCTACATTAACACACAACAAGTCCCGTTACCCTCTCACGCCTGTACTCAAAGACTTGCATTCACACACCGCAAGTCCCGTTTCCCTGTCACACCTGTACACATTGACGTTCATTTACACACACCAAGTCCCGCTCCCCTCTCACACCTGTACTCAATGACCTAACTTAACAGATACCAAGCACAGTTCCCTTCTCACGCCTGTACTCACTGACCTACATTAACACACGCCAAGTTCCGTTCCAGTACCGCCCCATGTTGTCTCAGACCGACATTAACGCTCAACAATCCCAGTCCCCTCTCACGCCTGTACTCTAAAACCGACATTAACACACCAAGTCCTCTTTCCCTATCACAACCTGTACTCACTGACCTACATTAACACACGCCACGTCCGGTTTCCCTTTCGCCCCCTGTTCTTACTGATCTGCATTAACACACACCAAGTCCCGTTTCCCTATCAGCGCCTGCACTCACTAACCTACAATAACCCATACGAAGTCCCGTTTCCCTCTCACGCCTGTACTCAAAGACCTACATTAACACACAACAAGTCCCGTTCCCCTCTCACGCCTGCACTCACTGACCTACATTAACACAAGCCCAGTCCCGATCCCCTATCGCTTCCTGTACTCACTGACCCACATTAATGCACAACATGTCCCGTTCCCTATCGCCTCCCGTACTCTCTGACCTACATTGGCACACACCAAGTCCCGCTCCGCTATCGCCTCCGGTACTCACTGACCTACAGGAACACACGCCAAGTTGCGTTCCCCTATCGCCCCCTGTCCTCACTGACCTACATTAACACAAGCCAAGTCCCGTTCCCCTACCAGCCCCCTTACTCACTGACCTACATTAACATACAGCATGTCCCGTTCCCCTATCACCTTCTGTCCTCACTGACCCACATTTACACACACCATGTCCTGTTCCCCTATCGCCACCTGTACTCACTGACCTACATTAACACACACCAATTTCCGTTCCCCTATCGCCTCCGGTACTCACTGACTAAATCAACACAGAGCTAGTCCCGTTCCTCTATCGCCACCTCTACTCACTGACCTACATTAACACTCACCAAGTCCCATTTCCCTATCACCTCTTGCACTTACTGACCTAAAATTAACCCACAACAAGTCCCAGTCCACTTTCACCCGTGTACTCACTGACGTACATCAAAACAAACTATGTCCCGTTCCACGATCACACGTGTGCTAACTGACCTACATGAAAACTAACCATGTCCTGTTCACGTATCACAACTCTCCTCACTGACCTATATTAACAGATCAAATCCCATTCGCCTATCACCCATGTACTCAATGGTCTGCATTTTCACACACCAAGTCCAGTTCAGTTATCTGCTCTGCAGTCACTGACCTGCATTAACACACACCAAGTCCCCGTACTCACTAACCTGCTGGAACACGCATCAGTTCCCGTTCCCCATCAGCCCATGTAATCACTCACCGACATTATAACAAACAAGTCCCTTTCCATTGTCACCCGTGTACTCACTGACCTTCATTATTTCAAACCAACTCCTGTTCCCAGCTCACCCCTGTTCTCACTGATTTGCAAAACACACACCAAGTCCCGTTCTCGTATCATGCCTGTTGTCACTGACCTGCATGAACACAGACCAAGTCCCGTTCCCCTATCGCCTCCTGTACTCACTGACCTATATTAACGAGTACCAAATCCCGTTCCCCTATCATCCCTGTAGTCATTCACCTGCATTATTAAAAGCTAAGTCCATTTCCCCGATCACCAGCTGCACTCACTGACCTACATTAACTCAAGCCAAGTCCCGATCCCCTATAGCCCCCTGTACTCACTGACGTACATTAACATACACCATGTCCCGTTCCCCATTCGCCTTCTGTCCTCACTGACCCACATTAACACACACCGAGTCCCTTTTCCTTATCACCTCCTGCACTCACTGACCTACATTACCCCACACCAAGTCCCGTTACCCTCTCACGCCTGTACTCAAAGACTGGCATTAACACACCGCAAGTCCCGTTCCCCTTTCACACCTGTTCACATTGACGTTCATTAACACACACCAAGTCCCGCTCCCCTCTCACTCCTGTACTCATTGACCTACCTTAACAGACACCAAGCACAGTTCCCTTCTCACGCCTGTATTTACTGACCTACATGAACACACGCCAAGTCCCGTTCCAGTAACACTCCGTGTGCTCACAGACATACATTATGGCTCACCAATCCCGTTCCCCTCTCACGCCTGTACTCTAAAACCGACATGAACACACCAAGTCCCGTTCCCCTATCACAACCTGTACTCACTGACCTACATTAACACAGGCCACGTCCGGTTCCCCTTGCGCCCCCTGTTCTCACTGACCTGCATTCACACACACCATGTCCCGTGCCCCTATCGCCTCTGGTACTCACTGACCTACATTGACACTCACCAATTCGCGTTCCGCTATCGCCTCCTGTACTCACTGACATACATTAACACACACCAAGTCCCTTTTCCTTATCACCTCCTGCACTCACTCACCTACATTAACCCACACCAAGTCCCGTTACCCTCTCACACCTGTACTCAATGACCTAACTTAACAGATACCAAGCACAGTTCCCTTCTCACGCCTGTACTCACTGACCTACATTAACACACGCCAAGTCCCGTTCCAGTACCGCCCCATGTTGTCTCAGACCGACATTAACGCTCAACAATCCCAGTCCCCTCTCACGCCTGTACTCTAAAACCGACATTAACACACCAAGTCCTCTTCCCCTATCACAACCTGTACTCACTGACCTACATTAACACACGCCACGTCCGGTTTCCCTTTCGCCCCCTGTTCTCACTGATCTGCATTAACACACACCAAGTCCCGCTTCCCTATCAGCGCCTGCACTCACTAACCTACAATAACCCATACGAAGTCCCGTTTCCCTCTCACGCCTGTACTCAAAGACCTACATTAACACACAACAAGTCCCATTCCCCTCTCACGCCTGCACTCACTGACCTACATTAACACAAGCCCAGTCCCGATCCCCTATCGCTTCCTGTACTCACTGACCCACATTAATGCACAACATGTCCCGTTCCCTATCGCCTCCCGTACTCTCTGACCTACATTGGCACACACCAAGTCCCGCTCCGCTATCACCTCCTGTACTCACTGACCTACAGGAACACACGCCAAGTTGCGTTCCCCTATCGCCTCCTCTGCTCACTGAACTACATTAATACACACCAAGTCCTCTTTCCCTATCACCTCCTGCACTCACTGACCTAAATTAACACACAACACGTCCCTGTCCACTATCACCCATGTACTCACTGACATACATCAAAACAAACTTTGTCCCTTTCACCTATCACACCTCTCCTCACTGACCTACATTAACACACCAAATCCTGTTTCCGTATCAACCCTGTACTCACTGACTTACGTTAGTACATACCTTGTCCCGTTCCACGATCACACGTGTACTCACTGACCGACATGAAAACAAACCATGTCCTGGTCACGTATCACAACTCTTCTCACTGACCTATATTAACAGACCAAATCCCATTCGCCGATCACCCTTGTACTCAATGGCCTGCATTTGCACAAGCCAAGTCCAGTTCAGTTATCTGCTCTGTACTCGCTGACCAGCATTAACAGACACCAAGTCCCCGTGCTGACTATCCTGCAGGAACACGCATCAATTCCCGTTCCCCATCATCCCCTGCAATCACTGACCGACATTATAACAAACAAGTCCCTTTCCATTGTCACCCGTGTAATCACTGGACTACATCATTACACACCAAGTCCCGTTCCACGATCATCCCTGAAATCACTGACTGACATTAGCATGGACGAAATCCTTTCCCCCTATCTTCCCTGTACTCACTGACCGACAATAACGAGTACCAAATCCCATTCCCCTTTCATCCCTGTACTCCCTGACCTGCATTATTACAAACCAAGACCCGTTCCCCGATCACCCCTGTTCTCACTGACTTGCATGAAAACACACCAAGTCCCTTTCCCCTAACACACCTGTTCTCAGTGACCGGCATGAATGCAAACCAAGTCCCGTTCATTGCAACAGCTTTATCGGGAGCAGAGAGTGCGAGGGAGTGAGCAGCTGGGCAGGTCAGTTTAAAATAAATTTAATTTCCTTTTGTTTTCGGCGGAGATCAGGGGGCTGCTGGGTAAGTAAAACCCTATATATTTGGGCCGTTCAAAATAACTTGCCTTTCATTGCAGCAGCTTTTTCGGGAGCAGAGAGTGCGAGCGAGTGAGCAGATGGGAAGGTCAGTTTTAAGTAAATTTAATCTGCTTTTGTTTTTCGGCAGAGACCAGGGGGCTGCTGGGTAAGTAAAACCCTATATATGTGGGCCTTTTAAAATAACTTGCCTTTCATTGCAGCAGCTTTTTCGGGAGCAGAGAGTGCGAGCGAGTGAGCAGCTGGGAAGGTCAGTTTAGAGTAAATTTAATTCCCTTGTGTTTTCGGCGGAGACCAGGGGGATGCTGGGAAAGTAAAACCCAATATATTTGGGCCGTTTCTGAACCCGAGACACGACACCTGTAGTGTCTACCACCCGCCCTCCTCCTCCAACCAAAAAAAAAGGACTCGGAGGTGTGTAGATAAGGTAAGGCTTTTTCTATTTCTCTTTTTTTTTATAGTGTGATTGGTAAAAAACTTTTCGTTCCTTTTTCATTTAACTAAGTTTAAGCTTAAGATTAAAAATGGCAGGAGATCTCAAACCCGTGATATGCTCCTCTTGCTCAATGTGGGAGCTCAGGGACATGGCTGATGTCTCTGACTCCTTCACGTGCAGGAAGTGTGTCCAGCTGCAGCTCTTGTTAGACCGCATGACGGCTCTGGAGCTGCGGATGGACTCACTTTGGAGCATCCGCGATGCTGAGGAGGTCGTGGATAGCACGTTTAGCGAATTGGTCACACCGCAGATTAGGATTGCTGAGGGACCAAAAGGCAGAGAAAGAGCAGGAAGGCAGCGCAGGTGTCCCCTGCGGTCATCTCCCTCCACAACAGGTATACCGTTTTGGATACTGTTGAGGGAGATGGCTCACCAGGGGAAGGCAGCAGTAGCCAGGTCCATGGCGCCGTGGCTGGCTCTGCTGTTCAGAAGGGCGGGAAAAAGAGTGGAAGGGCTATAGTCAAAGGGGATTCGATTGTAAGTGGAGTAGATAGGCGGTTCTGTGGTCGAAAACGAGACTCCAGAATGGTATGTTGCCTCCCAGGTGCACGGGTCAGGGATGTCTCAGATCGGCTGCAGAACATTCTGAAGGGGGAGGGTGAACAGCCAGTTGTCATTGTGCACATAGGCACCAATGATATAGGTAAAAAACTGGATGAGGTCCTACAAGCAGAATTTAGGGAGTTAGGAGCCAAGTTAAAAAGTAGGACCTCAGAGGTAGTAATTTCAGGATTGCTACCAGTGCCACGTGATAGTCAGAGTAGAAATGAAAGAATATGAATGCGTGGCTTGAGAGATGGTGCAGGAGGGAGGGGTTCAGATTTTGGGGACATTGGGACCTGTTCTGGGGGAGGTGGGACTATTACAAATTGGACGGTCTACACCTGGGCCGGACTGGAACCAATGTCCTTGGGGGTGCTTTAGCTAACGCTGTTGGGGAGGGTTTAAACTAATGTGGCAGGGGGATGGGAACCAAATGAGGTCAGTGGCGAGGAAGGCTGTAGTAACTAAAGCCTGTAAGGAACTAGATAAGAAGTCAGCATGTCTAAGGGAAAGAGTAGGCAGGGAGCAGATGATGAAAGCAAAGGGACTGGTGTTCTGAGGTGTATTTGTTTTAATGCAAGAAGTGTTGTAGGTAAGGCAGATGAACTTAGGGCTTGGATTAGTACCTGGGAGTATTATGTTATTGCTATTACTGAGACTTGGTTAAGGGAAGGACATGATTGGCAACTAAATATCCCAGGATACCGATGCTTCAGGCGGGATAGAGAGGGTGGTAAAAGGGGTGGAGGAGTTGCATTAATGGTTAAAGAGGATATCACAGCTGTGCTGAAGGAAGGCACTATGGAGGACTCGAGCTGTGAGGCAATATGGACAGAACTCAGAAATAGGAAGGGTGCGGTAACAATGTTGGAGCTGTACTACAGGCCTCCCAACAGCAAGCGTGAGATAGAGGTACAAATATGTAAACAGATTATGGAAAGCTGTAGGAGCAACAGGGTGGTGGTGATAGGAGATTTTAATTTTCCCAACATTGAATGGGATTCATTTAATGTTAGAGGTCCAGATGGAGCAGAATTTGTAAGGAGCATCCAGGAGGGTTTTCTGGAGCATTCTGTAAATAGTCAAACTCAGGAAGGGGCCATATTGGACCTGGTGTTTAGAAATGAGCCGTTCCAGGTGGTTGACGTTTCAGTAGGGGACTACTTTGGGAATAGTGATCACAATTCCGTAAGTTTTAGAATATGCATGGACAACGACGAGAGTGGTCCTAAAGGAAGAGTGCTAAATTGGGGGAAGGCCAACTCTACCAAAATTCGGCAGGAGCTGGGGAATGTAGTTTGGGAGCAGATGTTTGAAGGTAAATCAACATTTGCTGTGTGGGAGGCTTTTCAAGAGAGGCTGATTAGCGTGCAGGAGAGACATGTTCCTGTGAAAATGAGGAGTAGAAATGGCAGGATTATGGAACCATGGATGACAGGTGAAATTGTGAGACTAGCTAAGAGGAAAAAGGAAGCATGCATAAGGTCTAGGCGGCTGAGGAAAGACAAAGCTTTGAAAGAATATCGGGATTGTAGGCGCAATCTGAAACGAGGAATTAAGAGGGCCAAGGGAGTCATGAAATATCTTTAGCAAACAGGGTTAAGGAAAATCCCAAAGCCTTTTATTCATATATAAGGAGCAAGAGGGTAACTAGAGAAAGGATTGGCCCACTCAAGGACAAAGGAGGAAAGTTATGCCTGGAGTAAGAGAAAATGGGTGAGATTCTAAATGAGTACTTTGCATCGGTATTCACCGAGGAGAGGGACATGACGGATGTTGAGGTTAGGCATAGATGTTTGATTACTCTAGGTCAAGTCGGCATAAGGAGGGAGGAAGTGTTGGGTATTCTAAAAGGCATTAAGGTGGACAAGTTCCCACGTCCGGATGGGATCTATCCCAGGTTACTGTGGGAAGCGAGAGAGGAAATAATTGGGGCCTTAACAGATATCTTTGCAACATCCTTAAACACGGGTGAGGTCCCGGGGGACTGGAGAATTGCTAATGTTGTACCCTTGCTTAAGAAGGGTAGCAGGGAAAATCCCAGTAATTATAGACCGGTGTGCCTGACGTCAGTGATAGGGAAGCTGCTGGAGAAGATAGAACAAAGAACAAAGATAAGTACAGCACAGGAACAGGCCCTTCGGCCCTCCAAGCCTGCGCCGATCCAGATCCTCTCTCTAAACATGTCGCCTATTTTCTAAGGTTCTGTATCTCTTTTCTTCCTGCCCATTCATGTATCTGTCTAGATACGTCTTAAAAGACTCCATCGTGCCCGCGTCTACCACCTCCGCTGGCAACGCGTTCCAGGTGCCCACCACCTTCTGCGTAAAGAACTTTCCACGCATATCCCCCCTAAACATTTCCCCTTTCACTTTGAACTCGTGTCCTCTCGTAATTGAAACCCCCACTCTGGGAAAAAGCCTCTTGCTGTCCAGCCTGTCTATACCTCTCATGATTTTGTACACCTCAATCAGGTCCCCCCTCAACCTCCGTCTTTCTAATGAAAATAATCCTAATCTACTCAACCTCTCTTCATAGCTAGCGCCCTCCATACCAGGCAACATCCTGGTGAACCACTAACCCACCCTTCTACACCCTCTTCCAGGTCATTTATAAACATGACAAGCAGCAGTGGCCCCAAAACAGATCCTTGCGTTGCACCACTAGTAACTAAACTCCAGGATGAACATTTGCCATCAACCACCACCCACTGTCTTCTTTCAGCTAGCCAATTTCTGATCCAAAGCTCTAAATCACCTTCAACCCCATACCTCCGTATTTTCTGCAATAGCCAACCATGGGGAACCTTATCAAACGCCTTACAGAAATCCATATACACCACATCCACTGCTTTACCCTCATCCACCTGTTTGGTCACCTTCTCGAAAAACTCAATCTAGCCTAGTAGTCTGAATCTCAGTATTTTCCTCGACAACATTTTCTTTCTCTACTGTAAATACTGACGCACCATATTAATTTAACACTTCCCCTATCTCCTCTGATTCCACACACAACTTCCCACTACTATCCTTGATTGGCCCTAATCTAACTCTAGTCATTCTTTTATTCCTGATCTACCCATAGAAAGCCTGAGGGTTTTCCCTGATCCTATCCGCCAATGACCTCTCGTGTCCTCTCCTTGCTCTTCTTAGCTCTCCCTTTAGATCCTTCCTGGCTAGCTTGTAACTCTCAAGCGCCCTAACTGAGCCTTCACGTCTCATCCTAACATAAGCCTTCTTCTTCCTCTTGACAAGCGATCAACTTCTTTAGTAAACCACGGCTCCCTCGCTCGACTAACTCTGGTTTATTGTGGTACAAAAAGTGTTGGATTGAAAGGGGTTAAGTGAACCTGTTTGTTCAGAGGATGCAATTTATGTCAGCCTGCATGGAACCTAATTGTATCACTGGAGGGTTTCCATCTTCTAAAGATCAAGGACACCTTTCAATGTGTTATTCCATAGTGTTAACGGGAGCATCAGCCCCGGCACTAATATCGATCAGCGGCTCCAGAGAGAAGGAGCGGATAGATCAGAATCTGAGAACAATAGATCAGAATGTTACAACAAAGGGCATGCGTTTCTCATCGGATCTTTAGTATCTTTCTACAAGTTATGATTGGCTACCATTACACTTTCGGATCCTATATGCACTTGAGATTATGCTATACAATTACCATCCCATCCTGGCTTTTGTGTTGTCGGTGTACCTGTTAAGTCACTCTGCATAGCTATTAATTTTATAAACCATATTTACCTACATTCCTGTTCTTGTAATTCACTCGGCCGTCCTTGCTTCTGTGTTATTCCTGGTGAATATATCCAAATAGTTGTTCTCTGAATCATGGCTAATTGTATTAGCGTTCTTGTCATTTACTCTCACATCTTTGTTGCTGTTTGTCCCATGGTAAGACACTATTTCCAGCTCGAAGATATGTAAACCCTGTTTCAATAAAATATTGTTCTGTGATGTAAGTTTTGGAAGACTGAAGCCAGTGGCATTAGTCTCCATCACAAACTCTATCCTTTGTCTGTGACTCAGACTGTTTACAATCTCTGTGTTCTATTTATACCTGAGCATAGTTCATCTCCAAATTCTCTCCATCACCAACCCTGCTGAATACTACCTCTTTAATATCACTCGTCTCCACGTCTGCCTCAGCAAATCCACTGCATAAACCCTCATCTGTGCCTTTGTTCAACCTTACTTGACTATTCAAATTCTATCCTGGACACTCTTAGAGGTTGAAAACCTCGATAAACCACAGCCCATCCAGAACCCTGCTGCCTGAATCCTAACTCACACCAAATCCCAATCACCTATCACCCCATTGTTCACTGATCTACAGTGGCTCCCGGTCTGCCAGCACCTTAATTTTAATATTTTCTCATTCCTGTATTTAATCTCCTTCATGGCCTCCAAGGCCTCTGTCCATGTCCCATATTCCAGAAAATCGTTTGCATTCAAGTGAACTTCCATGTCCCGTTTTAAAGTAAATTTCCTTCCCTCTCTATCTCTCCCTGTGGAGATTTCCGACTCCAAAGCACCACTGTTGATCACACAATGGAAATCTGCATCCATAAAAGGGTGTGAGCTGAGCTGCCAGCCACTTCCGGTGTGGCCTGCTGTGCAGTGCTCCAGCCCGGATGTACATTATGTGCACTAGTAGCAAGAGGACTGGCGGAATCTCACGTCAAACTTCTATTCCAGCAACTTGGATGTACGTCTTTGAAACTTGGTCTGTGCATGTTCACTGACTGCCCGTGTTAGTCACTCTCAGTTGAATATACATTCAGCAGCACGAGGAAACCCCTCTCGTGTTATTTAAAAGGACCAGGCATCCAACTTACAGGTGAGGGGCTTTTGACTTACTTCTGCTATTGTTAAGTTAGTAGAGGTGCTGTGGATGGTTTGCTGGAGTTTGTGTTGGGAGCAGCTGCAGGAATTAAGGGAGGACAGAAGATTTGGGACCCAACTCTGGGCGAAGTATGCGGACTGTAGCTACAGTGTCTCTGAGTCTGTAAAATGGCCAGCAAATGGAGCAGAGGCTGCACATAGAGGAAGCTCTGTAAAGAGGGAGGAGGAGGGGCTCTGCCAAACCCACTCCGGGTTTTCCAAGAGCAATTTTCCTACCTACACCTAACCCAGGATCAGTGTGTGAGGTGACTCTGATGCGAAAAGGAGGTGGTCACAAAACTGTGTCACCTGCAACGTGACCTTGAACCTCACACCAGCATGAGGACGGAGCTGTCACAAATTCATTGAACTTCTATGTCATAGAGTCCTAGAGTAATACAGCACAGAAATGGGGCCTTTGGCCCATCATATCTGTGCCGGCCATACAGCATCCAACTATTCTAATTCCATATTCCTGCATCTAGCCTGTAGGCTTGCATGCTATGGCGATTCAAGTGCTCATCTAAATATTTCTTAAAAGTTGTGAGGGTTTCCGCCTCAACCACCTCTTCACGCAGTGCGTTCCAGATTCCAACTGCCCTCTGGATGATAAAATGCTTCCTCAAATCCCCCATAAACCTCTTGCCCCCTACCCTAATACGATGTCACTGGTTCTTGACCACTCACGAAGGGAAAGAGTTTCTTCCTATCGAACCTATCAATGCCCCTCATATTCTTGGACACATCAATCAAGTTCCCCCCACCACCACCACCACCAACGCCCTCCCCCCGCCACCCCGCCCCCCCCCAGCCTTCTCTGCTCTAAGGAAAACGCCCCGAGCCTTTTCAGTATCTCTTCATAGCTGAAATGTTCCAGCCCAAGAAACATACAGGTGAATCTCCTCTGCACCCTCTCCAGTGAAATCACATCCTTCCTAGTGTGGTGACCAGAACTGTACACAGTACTCCAGCTGTGGCTTAACTAGCTCTATCATAACCTCTCTGCTCTTCTACTGTGTGCCTCGGCTAATAAAGGCAAGTATCCCATATACCTTCCTAACAACCTTATCTACCTGTGCTTTTTTATTCATTCCTGGGATGTGGGTGACACTGGCTATGCCAGCATTTATTGCCCATCCCTAATTCCCTTGAGAAGATGGCGGTGAACCGCTGTAGTCCATGTGAGGTAAGTATACCCACAGTGCTGTTAGGAAGGGAGTATCAGGAATTTGACCCAGCGACAGTGAAGGAACTGCGACATAGTTGCAAGTCAGGGTGGTGTGTGACTTGGATGGGAACTTGCCGGTGGTGATGCTTCCATGCATCTTCTGCTCTTGTCCTTCGAGGTGGTAGAGATCGAGTGTTTGGAAGGTGCTATCTAAGGAGGCTTGGTGCGTTGCTGAAGTGCATCTTGTAGATGGTACACACTGCTGCCACTGTGCAGCACTGTGGTCGTGGTGGGAGTGAATGTTTGTGGATGGTGTACCAATCAAGCGGTCTGCTTTGTTCTGGATGGTGTAGAGCTTCTTGAGTGTTGTTGGAGCGGCACCCCACCAGGCAAGTGGAGAGTATTCCATCACAGTAGCGACGTTTGCCTTGTAGATGGTGGCCTGGCTTTGGGGATTCAGGAGGTGAGTTACTCACCTCAGGATTCCTAGCCTCTGACCTGTTCTTGTAGCCGCGGTATTTATATAGCTACTCCAGTTCAGTTTCTGGTCAATGGTAGCCCCATGGATGTTGATCGTGGGGGATTCAGCGTTGGCTATGTCATTGAATGTCAAGGGGAGATGATTAGATTCTCTCTTGTTAGAGATGGCCATTGCCAGGCACTTGTGTGGCGCGAATGTTACTTGCCACTTATCATCCCAAGCCTGGATATTATCTAGGTCTTGCTGCATTTCTACACGGACTGCTTCAGTATCTGAGGAGATGCGAATGGTGCTGAACATTGTGCAATCATCAGCGAACATCCCACTTCTGACCTTATGATTGAAGGAAGGTCATTGATGAAGCAGCTGAAGATGGTTGGGCTTAGAACATTAACCTGAAGAACTCCTGCAGTGATGTCATGGAGCTCAGATGATTGACCTCCAGCTGCCACAGCCATCGTCCTTTACTTTAGGTATGACTCAATACCAGCAGAGAGTTTTCTCCCTGATTCCCATTGATTCCTGTTTTGCTAGGGCTCCTTGATGCCGTACTCGGTCAAGAGCTGCCTTGATGTCAAGGGCAGTCGCCCTCACTTCACCTCTTGAGTTCAGCTCTTTTGTCCATGTTTGAACCAAGGCTGAGATGAGGGCATGAGCGGAGTGGTCCTGGCGGAGCCCAAACTGAGCGTCACTGAGCAGGTTATTGTTAAGCAAGTGCCGCTTGATGGCACTGTTGATGACACCTTCCATTACTTTACTGATGATTGAGAGTAGACTGATGGGGCTGTAATTGGCCGTGTTGCATTGTCCTGCTTTTTGCGTACAGGACATACCTGGTCAAATTTCCACATTGAAGGGGAGATGCCGGAGTTGTAGCTGTACTCGAACGGCTGGGCTAGGGGTGCGGCACGTTCTGGAGCACTGGTCTTCAGTACTATTGCCAGAATATTGTCAGGGTCCACAGCCTGTGCAGTATTCAGTGCCTTCAGTTGTTTCTTGATATCACGCGGAGTGAATCGAATTGGCTGAAGTCTGGCATTTGTAATGCTGGGGACTTCAGGAGGGGGCCCAGATGGATCATCAGCTCGGCACTTCTGGCTGACGATTGTTGCCAATGCTTCAGACTTATCTTTCGCACTGATGTGCTGGGCTCCCCCATCATTGAGGATGGAGCCACCTCCTCTAGTTAGCTGTTTAATTGTCCACCACCATTCACGACTGGTTTTGGAAGGACTGCCAAGCTTTGATCTGATCCGTTGTTTATGGGATGGCTTAACTCTGTCTTTTGCATGCTGCTTATGCAATTTGGCATGCAAGTATTCCTGGGTTGTCGCTTCACCAGGATGACACCTCATTTGAGGGATGCCTGGTGCTGCTCCTGGCATGCCCTCCCGCACTCTTCATTGAAGTAGGGTTGGTATCCTGGCTTGATCATAATGGTAGAGTGGGGATATGCCGGGCCATGAGGTTACAGATTGTGGTTGAGTACAATTCTGCTGCAGCTGATGGCCCACAGCGCCTCATGGGTGCCCAGTGTTGCATTGCTAGATCTTTTCGAAATGTATCCGATTTAACACGGTGATAGTGCCACACAACACGATGAACAGTACCCTCAATGTGAAGGCGGGACTTAGTCTTCACAAGAACTGTGCGGTGGTCACTGCTACAAATACAGTCATGGACAGAAGCACCTGTGGCAGGCAGATTGCTGAAGACAAGGTCAAGTATGTTTTTCCCTCATGTTGCTTCCCCCACCGCTTCCGCAGACCCTTCCGCAGTCTATCGGCTATGTCCTTTCGTACTCGGAGAGCTCGGTCACCAGTGATGCTACCGAGCCACTCTTGGTGATGGACATTGAAGTCCCCCACCCAGAGTTGATTTTGTGCCCTTGCCACCCTCAGTGCTTCCTCTAAGTGGTGTTCAAAATGGAGGAGTACTGACTCACCAGCTGAAGGAGGGTGGTAGGTGATAATCAGTAGGAGGTTACCTTGCCTATGTTTGATCTGATGCCATGAGACTTCATGGGGACCAGAGTCGAAGACCAGGACTCTCAGGTCAGCTCCCTCCTAACTGTAGAACACTGTGCCGCCACTTGTGCTGGTTCTGTCTGGCCGGTGGGACAGGACATACCCAGCGATAATGATTGCAGTCGCTGGGACATTGTCTGTATGGTATGATTCCGTGAGTATGACTATGTCAGGCAGTTGTTTGACTAGTCAATGGGACAGCTCTCTCAACTTTGGCACAAGCCTCCAGACGTTAGTAAGGAGGACTTTACAGGGTCGGCAGGGCTGGGTTTGCCGTTGTCGTTTCCAGTGCCTAGGTCGATGCCGGGTTGTCCATCCGATTTCATTCTTTTTTATTGACCTCGTAGCGGTTACGTACAACTGAGTGCCTTGTTAGGCCATTTCCGGGAGTATGTAAGAGTTAATTTGCCTTCAGAGATCTATGGACAAGTGCACCAAGGTCCTTCTGACGTTCTACGTTCTGTACTTCCTCGGGTCCTACCGTCCATTGTATATTCCGTTGCCGTGCTAGTCCTCCCAAAATGCATTACCTCACATTTTTCAGGATTAAATTCGACTTCCCACTGCTCCGCCCATCTTACCAGCCCATCTATATCTCCCTGTAATCTAAGGATTTCCTCCTCACTCTCTACAGAACCACCAATTTTCGTGCCATCTGCGAACTTACGGATCATACCTCCTAAATTCACGTCTAAATCATTAACGTATGCTGGGGGCAGCCATAAAGGCGGGGCTAAAGTGTGGCGTTTCGAGGAGACTTAGCAGTTGGCAGGAAAAGAGACAGAAGCGCAAGGGGAGAGCCAACTGTGTTACAGCCCCGACAAACACATTTTTCCGCAGCACCTGTGGAAGAGCCTGTCACTCTAGAATTGGCCTTTATAGCCACTCCAGGCGCTGCTCCACACACCACTGACCACCTCCAGGCGCTCTCGAGATAAGGAGGCCAAAGAAGAAGAAGAAGACGTTCCAAACAGCAAGAGTCCCAGCACCAATCCCTGTGGTACATCACTGACCACAGGCTTCCAATCGCAAAAACAACCCTCGACCATTATCCTCTACCTCCTGCCACGAAGCCAATTTTGGATCCAATTTTCCAAATTGCCCTGGACCCCATGCGCTCTTACCTTCTTATCCAATCTCACATGCGGGTTCTTATCAAAAGCCTTACTGCAATCCAGGTATACTACATCTACTGCTTTCCCCTCATTGACACATCTAGTTACCTCCTCGAAAAATTCAATCAAGTTAGTGAGACAAGATCGCCCCCCACTCACCCACCCCCCCCTCCCGTGACAAAGCCATGCTGACTATTCCTGATTAATCCCTGCCTTCTAGTGTAGATTAAATATGTCCAACCACTGATGTTCGATTCAGCGGTCTGTAATTACCTGGTTTATTCCTACCACCCTTCTTGAATAATGATAACTCATTCCCTGTCTTCCAGTCCTCTCGTACCTCTGCTGTGGCTAGAGAGGGTTTGAACATTTGTCTCAAAGCCCCTGCTACCTCCTCCCTGGCCTCACATAACAGCCTGGGATAAATCTCATCTGGGCCTGAGGATGTATCCACTTTTAAGCCCGCTAAAATTGCGAATATTTCCTCCCTTTCAATGTTAATATGTCCAAGTATACCGCAATCCCCCTCCCTGATCTCCACATCTACATCGTCCTTCTCCATCGTGAACATCGATGAAAATTGATCATTTAAAACTTCACTTATGTCCTCCTGCTCCACACAAACATTGGCAAGTTGTTCCCTAATGTGCTGTACTCTTTCCCTGGTTATCCTCTTACCCTTAATATACTAATAAAACGCCTTGGGATTTTCCTTTTTCTTGCCCGCCAGTGCTTTTTCATGTTTCCTCTTTGCTCTCCTAATTACTTTTTCCAGTACCCCCTACACTTTCTATACTGCTTTAAGTCCTCCGCTGTTTTCAGCGCTTGGGATTTGCCATCAGCCTCCTTTTTTTCCTGATCCAATCCTCCACATCCCTTGACTTCCAGGGTTCCCTGGAATTGTTGGTCCCACACTTCACCTTAACGGGTACATTTTTAGCTCTGAATTCTCACAATTTCCTCTTTGAATGACACCCACTGATGTGCTGTAGACGTTCCCGCAAGTAGCTGCTCCCAGTCCACTTTGGCCAGAATCTGATTTATCATATTGACATCGACCTTCCTCCAATTCAGTACCTTTATTTCTGGTCCATCTTCGTTTTTTTTCCATAATTACCTAAAATCTTCCATAGTTATGGTCACTATCCCCGAAATGGTCCCCAATGACACTTCTAACACTTGACTGGCGTCATTCCTAGTATTAGGTCCAGTACTGCCCCTTCTCTTGTAGGACTTTCTGCATACTGGCTCAAAAAGCTCTCCTGTATGCATTTGAAGAATTGTGCCCCTTTTAAGCCTTTTGCACTAAGAATATCCCAGTTAATATTGGTGAAGTTATAATCCCCTACTATTATTACCTTATTATTTTCACACCTCTCTGAGATTTGCCGACACAACTGCTCCTCTATCTCTTACTGACTGTTTGTCAGCCTGCAGTACACGCCCAGCCAAGTGAATGCCCCTTTTTGCTTTTATGTTCTATCCAAATGGCCTCTTTTGAGGAACCTTCCAAGATGTCATCCCTCCTTACTGCAGTAATTGACTCATTGATCAACAGTGCAACGCCACCTCCTCTTTTATCCCCTCCTCTATCGTGGCTGAAGATTCCATACCCTGGAATATTGAGCTTCCAATCCTGCCCCTCCCTCACTCATGTCTCTGTGATAGCAATAATATCATAATGCCATGTGCTAATCAACGCCATCAATTTATCTGCCTTACTAGTACAACTTCTTACATTGTAAATAGATGCAATCCAACCTTGCATTTTTACCTTGAGCCTTACCAGGTCTATATTTGCTGTGCCTTCCAGGCAGACTCACCTTCTCTTCTATAATACTCCCTACTGTACCTCCACTCTTTCCCCCCCACGCCAAATTAGTTTAAATGTCCCCCTCCCCACCCCCCAATAGAACTAGCAAATCTCCCAGCAAGGATGCTTTCCCATTCCAGTTCAATTGCAACCCTTCCAACTTGTACAGGTCCCACACTTGCCAGAAACAGACCCAGCCATCCAGGAAACTAAAGCCCTCCCTCCTGCACCATCTCCTCAGCTGTGCATTCATCTGCTACATCCTCGTATTTCTAAACTCACTAGCAGGTGGCAAAGGGAGTAATCCAGAGATTACAACCTTAGAGGCCCTGCTTTTTAATCTGCTACCGAGCTCCCTAAATTCTTGTTGCTGGTCCTCATCCTCTTTTTACTTATGTCGGTGGTGCCAATGTGTATCACGACCTCTACTTGCTCACCCTCCCCGTTCAGCATGTCCTGCAGCCGCTCCGTGGCATCCTTGACCCGAGCACCAGAGAGGCAACACAAAATCCTGGTGTCACGTTTGCGGCCAAATGCATCTGTATCTTTCCAGGTAGGAGCAGGAGACATATCCAACACAGAGTCACAGAGAGTGGTAGAGTCGCGAACGACAAAGAAGGAGGCCATTCGGCTCCTCCATGCCGGCTTCCTGTGGAAAAATCCAGTCAGCCCCACTCCCGCACTGAATCCCTGTATCCCTGCAAGTACATTTCTTTCAGGTATCCATCCAGTTTCGTTTTGAAATCATAGATGGTCTCGGCTTCCACCACCCTCATGGGCAGTGAGTTCCAGATCATTACCATCCACTGTGTAAAAAAGTTCTTCCTCATATTCCCCCTCATTCTCTAACCCAAAACCTTCCATCTGTTTTGCCTAGTCCGTGTTTTATCAGTTAATGGGAACAGTTTTTCCTTGTCTATCTTATCTAAGTCTATTATAATCTTACACACCTCTATCAAATATGTCTGAATCTCCTTTTGTCCAGGGAGAACAACTTCAGCTTCTCCAAACTAACCATGTAGCTAACCCCCTCGCCTCCCATCCCCCATCCCTGGAACAATTCTGGTAAATCTCCTCTGCACCCTCTCAAGGACCTTCACATCCTTCCTAAAGTGTGGTGACCAGAAATGGACACAGTTCACTAGTTGGGACCGAACCAAAGCTTTATAAAGTTTCAGCCTAACTTCCTTGATTTTGTATTTTTGTCTGTAAGGATGAAACCCAAGATCTGATATACTTTGCTAAATGCTCTCCTAATATGTTCTTCCACCTTCAAAGATTAATGCAAATGTAGGCCCAGGTCCCTCTGTTCTTGCACTATCTTTAGAACTGTGTCATTAAGTCTATATTGCCTTCCTATTCCTTCAGCTAAAGTGCATCACCTCACACTCTTCTGTATTAAATTCCACCTGCCACTCCACTGTCCATTCTGCTAGCCTATCTATATCCTGTTGCAGGCAGTTTGTATCATCCTCACTGATTACCACTGCTCCAAGACTGGTAACATCGGAAGACTGAAGTTCTACTCCTTATTCAAAGATCCAAGTCATTTAAATTTAACAAAAGCTACAGTTAAAATACAGGTACAGCAAGGAAATAGGAAGGCAAACGACATGTTGGCCTTTATTACAATGGATTGGAATAAAGAATAAAAATGTCTTGCTGCATTTATACAGGGAGTTGGTGAGACTACACTTGGAGTACTGTGTGCACTTTTGTCCTCCATATTTAAGGACGTATATACTTACACTGG
Source organism: Heterodontus francisci (assembly GCF_036365525.1). Lineage (NCBI taxonomy): Eukaryota > Metazoa > Chordata > Chondrichthyes > Heterodontiformes > Heterodontidae > Heterodontus > Heterodontus francisci. The sequence continues at coordinate 212,107 of NW_027142286.1, forward strand.
AGGCGGTATATGAAAGTTCACTAGATTGTTTCCTGCCCTTTATTTTCTGGACTTTAGAAGAATGTAAGATATCTCATTGAAACGTACACGAATCTGAAGGAGCTCGACAGCCCTGAGAGGTTGTTTCCCCTGGCTGGAGAATGTAGAATACGGCGGTAGAGCCCCAAGATAAAGGGGCGCTCAGTCTTCACTCAGACGAGGAAAAGCTTCTTCAATCAAAGGGTTGCGAATCTTTTGAATTCTCTACTTTAGAGGGTGAAGGATGCCCATTCATTCAGTGTGCTTAAGGCAGAGATAGGCAGATCTATTTTGCCTTTCAGGGAATGAAATGATGTGGAAATGAATCTAGAAAGTCGAGAGCAGAAAGAAGATAAGCCATCATCGCACTGATTGATGAACAGGCTCGAGGCACTGAATCGTCTGCTCCTGCTCCTATTTCTTATTTGCTTATTTTTAGAATAAGAGACAGTATTTGTTCTGTCACTGCGGGGAGAAGGGAAAGGGAAAACGACAGGGAGTATGATGGTAAGCAGCAGGTTAACATGTGTGCAGGAGTGTTTAGGTTCAAGGCAGACTATGAAAGAAGCAGAAAGGAAGGATAACTCAGGAGTTATTATTAGAGATGTTGGAAATCATGAGGGTAAGAAAGCTAGAATAAAGGCACTTTACCTGAATGCTCGTAGCATTCGGAACAAGGTTGATGAGTTAACGGCACAAATCATCGCGAATGAATATGATTTGGTAACCATTACGGATACATTTTGTGACTTTAAAAGCTGCTGTTGAAGGAAGCTTGGCATGTTTCTGCAGTGCATCTTGCAGCTTGTACACATTGCTGCTAATATGTGATCAGGACGGAAGGACTGATGGTTTAAGGTAATGGATGGGGTGACGATATATCGGATTGCTTTGTCTTGGATGTTGTTGAGCTTCTTGCGTGTTGCTGGATCTGTACTCATCCAGAAAGTGCAAATTATTCCATAACACTCCTAACTTTGTAAATTGTGCACAGACTTTGGGGAGTAAGGAGGTGAGTTACTCGCTGCAGAATTCCCAGCCTCTGACCGGCTCTTGTAGTTGCTGTATTTCTAAGGCTTGTCCAGTTAGATTTCTGCTCAATTATAACCGTTAGAGTGTTGATGTTGGGGTATCTAATCATGCCAATTGCGCTGAACGTCAAGAGAATGTGGATCGATTCACTCTTGGAGATCATCATTACCTGGCACTTGTGTGGCACGTATGTGACTTTCCAGTTATTAGCCCAAGCTTGAATATTACCCAGATGTTGCTGCATGTAGGCCCGGTTGGCTTCCATAAATCAGGAGTTGTAAATGGTACTAAACATTGTGAAACCATTAGTGAACACCCCAAATTAGGACCTTATCATGGAAGGAAGTTCATGGATGCAGATGCTGAAGATGATTGAACCTAAGACCACACCCTGAGCAACTCGTGAAGGGATGTCCAGAGGCTGCGATGATTCACCTCAACTACCAATAGCATCTTACTTTGTTCTCGGTACAACTCTGACCATGAGACAGTTTCCATCTGATTCTAATTGACAACTTTTGTTAAGGCTTCTTGATGCTGCAGTCGGTCAAATGATTCCTTGTTGTCAAGGACAACTACTCTCACTTCACCTCTTGATTCAGCTTAGTTTCTTTGTGCACGTTTCAACAAGGCTATAATGAGATCTGTAACTGAGTGGTTCTTTAAGAATCCAATCTGAGCATTTGTCAGTGGAATACTGCTGAATAAATGCTCCTTGATAGCACTATTAACGACACCTTCCATCAAGGTACTGATGATTAAGAGTAGACTGACAGGGCGGTAATTTGCCTGGTTAGATTTTCCTGCTTTTTGTGGACAGGACATATTTGGGCAATTTTCTGCATTGTTGGGTAGATGTCAATGCTGTCACTGCACTGGAACAGCTTGGCTCGCACAGACCTCGGGCTGAATTTAGTGTAGGCATAGAAGTTGGTTATGACGGCTTATGGGGACGGATAATCACAACACAGCCGTCCACCCAGAAATTTGATGTTGTGTCATTGGTTCCAGAATTATTTTTCAATGGTGCTAAAGCACAATGGTGGAATTCAAATATAATTGAAACTGATAAAATGATCGTTGAGCGATTCTGTGAACGGTGGGTGGCATTTATGTCCCTCTGGATTTATGACAAGTAAAACCTGGCAGGACTGAGTAGAACGGGTTCATTGCAGTGAGGACCAGGCTGCTTAGAACATTGCTGCATTGGGGAAGAGGCTGGTTTGGAGGTCATTATAGGACTGCATTTCTACATGTACTTAAAGAGAGGCGGGTTACCGGGAGTTCTCCAAGTGTGTCTGGGTACTGCGGACTCTGAATGAAGGTTGCAGTACTGGAGTACTTGGGGCTCTGTGAAAAGCCCCGGTTTCTGGGGACTCTGGGAAAAGTCCGGGGAACTGGAGACTCTGCAAGTGGATCCAGGATTCTGAGGACCCTGCAAGGGGGGCCGGGGTACCGTGGGCTCTGCACCAGGCACTTTAGTTGTTGGAGGCTCTGCACTAGTCTCCAGAGTATATGGGCTTTGCAGTGGGTTCCGGGGGCAGTGTAACAGAGCTAAGAGTGAGTTTGGTGGTGTTTGTTGAGGATCAGTATAGGGTTAGCAAACAGTTGTTTGATGGTCCTGCTCACTCACGCTGCTGGAACAGAAGATGGGCCGTCATTAAGATTGGGATTTTAGTCCAACAGCCATTCCACCGACAGAATTAGCACATCCTCCGGTACCAATGCGCGAGGCTAAGTAGGTTGAGCAATGAGCAAACAAGGTCCCTAGTTCTGGCGTACAAGTCGTCAGTACTACAGCCAGGTTGTTGCCAGGGCCCACAGCCATAGCTGTATCAAACAGAAAATATTCAGCTGTTTCTTGCTATGTTGTGGGCTAAATTGATTTGGTCAAAGACTGGTATCTGTGATGATGAGAACCTGAGAATGAGGCTGAGATGGATCATCCACTTGGCACTTCTGCCTGAGGATGCTTACAATGGTTCAGCATTGTTTTTTGCACTGGAGTGCTCGGCTGAATAACCCACTATGATGGAGATATTTGTGATTGTTCCTTTTCTGCATAGTTATTTAAATGCCGACCACTATTCACAACTAGATATGGCTGGAATGCAGATCTTTGAGATCGCTTAGCACTTTCTATAGAATGTTGCTTCATATTGAACAAGGGTTGGCCTCGTGGCTTGATCGTATCAGTAAAGTGAATGATACACCCTGCCATGAGTTTACAGATTGTGCAGCAACACAATTCTCCTACTGTTAGTGGCGAAAATAACGTCATGGATGTTCTGAGCTGTTCGGAATCTTATTACTATGCCCGTTGCCCTAGATTTCCCAACCAGCAGAAACAGGTTCTTTTTCTACCCGATCTTTTCCATCTAACAAGTTGATGAAATTCATTCTACATTGTAATTTCGAGGGAATAGATCCACCCCCGTGACCTGGTTTTTGTAATCTCTCCCTGTACTTTAAGAATTGAAGTCTAGGTACAATTCTGGTAAATGTACTCTGCAAACCCTCTAAGGAAAATATATGTACGTTTCCTAAGATGTGGTTCTGAGACCTGCTCATAGAATTCCCAGTATCGTCTCGCCAGGGCTTTGAGGGCGGCACAGTGGCGCAGTGGTTAGCACTGCAGCCTCACAGCTCCAGTAACCCGGGTTCAATTCCAGGTACTGCCTGTGTAGAGTTTGCAAGTTCTCCCTGTGTCTGCGTGGGTTTTCTCCGGGTGCTCCGGTTTCCTACCACAAGCCAAAAGACTTGCAGGTTGGTAGGTAAATTGGCCATTATAAATTGCCACTAGTATAGGTAGGTGGTAGGGAAATATAGGGACAGGTGGGGATGTGGTAGGAATATGGGATTAGTGTAGATTGGTGTAAAATGGGTGGTTGATGGTCGGCACAGACTCGGTGGGCCGAAGGGCCAGTTTCAGTGCTGTATCTCTAAACTAAACTTGTATAACTGAAACAGAATTATTTGCCCTTGTATCCTATCACTCGAAATATAAATTTCAACTTTGAATTATTTTTGATTACTTTCTGTACTTATTCATTATACTGTAATGATATATGTACCTGGAAACCAAGTGTCATTGGACTTGCCATATTTTTAACGTTTCAGCATTTATGGAGGATATTCCCTATCTTATTTAGGTCAAAAGTGGATAACCTCGCATTTGAACACATTGGAAGATAATCCAAACAGTTATGTCCATTCACTTAGTCTGTCAATATGTCTTTGTAATTTTACCATACAAACAGATGTATAAACATGCGAATTAGGAGCAGGAGTAGGCCACTCATCTCCTCGAGCCTGCTTCACTATTCAAAGAGTTAATGGCTGAACTGATTACTCCACATTTCCCCTACCCCGATAGCCTTCCACCCCCTTGCTTATCAAGAAACTCTCTATATCTGCTTTAAAAATATATTCAAATACTCTGCTTCCACCACCTTCTGAGGATGAGAATTCCAAAGACTCATGAACCTCTGAGAGAAAAAAATCCTCATTTATGTCTTAAATGAACGACTCCATATTTGTAAACAGTGGCATCTTGTTCTAGATTCTCCCACAAGGGGAAACATCCTTTCCACAGCCACCCTGTCAAGACCCCTCAGGATCTTATATGCTTCAATCAAGTCGCCTCTTACTCTTCTAAACGCCAGCGGATGCAAGCCTAGCCTGTGCAATCTTTCTGCATAAGACAGCCCGCCCATTCCAGGTATTACTCTCGTAAACCTTCTCTGTACTGCCTCCAACGCATTTGCATCATTCCTTAAATAAGGAGAGTAATACAGCACACAGTAATCCAGTTGTGGTTTTACCAATGCCCTGTATAGCTGAAGCATAACCTCCTTACTTCTGTATTCAAATTTCCTCTCGATAAACAATAACATTCTATTAGCTTTCCTAATTATGTGCTGTACCTGCATATTAATCTTTTGCAATTCATGCACTTGGACTTATATGCATCATTCTATGAATATGAATTTATTGGCATGAAACAGTGAGAGAGAGAAAGAGAGCGAGAGAGATGGGAATAAAAATGGAGAGACAGAGCGGGAACGACTTGGTAAGGTAGAGTGGGGAAGGACTAAACTTCAGAAAGGAAATTAGATATACAATTGAAGGGGAAAGATTTATGCAACTGTGGGGAAAGGGAAGGCAAATTGGAATTATTGGAAAGGTAAGACCGTGGATGAATTTGAATAAATAGATGATAATATTAAACTCAAGATTCTGGCGAATCAGGAGTAGTGAATGTTAGTGAGCACATGGGTAAGGGGTGAATCGGACGAGGTGTGAGTTAGCATATAGATGCAGAGTTTCTGATGTGGTCTGCTACATGTAGGCTGGGAGGCTGCTCAGGATGGCATTGACTTAGACGATTCTGGAATTAGAAAAGGCATAAACAAGCCTTTAAGAAGCAGATAGGCTGATGGGCGGAAAGGGAAATATTGTGAATGTGGCAATAAAAACAAGAAATGTTGGAAATACTCAGCAGGTCTGGCAGCATCTGCGGAGAGAGAAGCAGAGTTCACGTTTCAGGTCAGTGACCCTTCTTCAGAACTGGAAAATATTGGTAAGGGCTACTACATGTAAGACAGCACGGATGTGATCAAATTATTTGATGAAGTAACCGAGAGGGTTGATAAGGTTATGTATAAAGCTGACAATAGGCATGTGATAAAATGCAGTTTAATGACCTTGTAAAAAAACCTGGTAAGTAAACAGGAAGTGACGGTGTGCATATGACATTGGCCAAGGAACAAAGCTAAAGAAGAAGTGTGGTGAACAGTTCTACAAACATACAGTGTTCTTACCTGGGAATGGACCACCGCTCTTATATATACAGACATACATGAAATAGAATGATGTATCAGCGCACAATTTCAATACTTGAGATGGCAGGAAGTCGAAAATGTAGCAAACAGGATAGTATCAGCCTTTAGGAGGACATAGACAAACTGTTGAAAGAGCCAGGCACACGGCAGATGTAACGCAATGCAGAAAAGAGGGGAAAGGAATCATTTTGCCAGGTATAATGAGGTAAGTCAATATAAAGTTAACTGTACAATTCTAAAGACCGTGGAGTAAAAAATAGATTTGACTATGCATGTAAGCACATTTTTGAATGGTAAGAGAACTTGCAAAGGCACACGGAATATTTATCATTGTGAATAGACACGTAGAGTACCACAGCAAGAAACTTATGCGTAATGTTAATAAATCACTGGTTAGGCTGGGGCTGAATTATTGTATCAACGTCTGGGCACCACACTGTAGGAAGGATGTCAAGGTCTTGGAGAGGGTGCAGAGGGTACATGTACAATATCAGGGAGTTGTTTTGATTTGGAATCTACTGGCAGAAAGGGTGTGGAAGCAAATTCAATAACAATTTGCAAAATTGAGCTGGATAATTGCTGGCACAGTGTTGGGGACGGTGCTGATGGTGTGTGTATTTGTGGCGGAGGAGGGGGTGGGGTTGATTTACTGGGTGATGGAAAAGAACAGGCAAGTAAATCTGATTTGGATCGCTCTTTCAAATAAACCGGACAGATACGATGGGCCAAATGGCCTCGTTTCCTGCTATGAGTCCATTATTTTATTGCAACAGCAGCTGTTGAGACCTTATTTCATGTGTACAGTTGACAATCGGCAGTTTTTTGAGCCAAACGTTAATAATCACTCAGATATATGTGAGAGCAGGAAAGCCAACATAACGGGTTTATGAGCCACATTTTGTGTACATTTTCTTTTGCAGAGAGTAATGCTCCACTCTGATCATAGGCCTCAACCGATTTTAATTAGCACATTACAAAATCATTGATTATATTCCCATTTTATTTTCTGTTTATTGGTTCCCAACATATGGGTGACATTAACAGGACCCGCTTCCCTTGTTACCATGAGGAAATGGTGGGCCTTAATCTGGACCCGCTGCAGTCCTTGTGGTCAAGGTGCTCTCACAATAAGGTCACAGAAGGAATATCAGAGGACTGAAGTTGATAGTCCTTGAAATCAGGCACGGAGATTTTGATGACCTTGTCCCTGTTCACAGTGATGCAAGTAGTGCACAAACTTTGTGCCGCCTTATCATTTCCATGATTAAACAGTGAAGCCAACAGTGAGCTTGCTGCTTCGTGACTGCAAAGCTCAATATGTCGCCGAAGTTCGTACCAGACCAGTACTACTTAAGCTAGCCTGCACTACGTAGAGCTAAACTTCACTTTTTAAAGGAAAAACGTATTCCAGCGGCAGCAGGGGCTGAAACGTTATGGATAACATTTAAAAAGGTTTAGCAAAGAACTGGAATGGCGCAAAGGGCAGGACAGCATGCTCCCAGCTTTTAGAATGTTGCACTAAAGTTGCTGGTGTTGGAGGTGGACAGGAGACGTATGCGGGCCATGGAAGTTAATGCACCAAACTGAAACCGAGGATCTTGATGTAGTGCTGCAAGAAGTTTAATTACTCACACGAGTGGTTAAGCACAGACTGCATCGACATATGTCACTTCCTAGCAACTGCACAACCAGCCTCACACAACTGCTCCATTCAGCACACCTCCTTCACTCGCCTCTGAACAATCAATATCAACTATTACTCAAACTAAAGCCTGGCTACCCGAGCCGAAGCCGGCCAAACTACATGTGTCGGTTTCGGGTCGATTCAGGTCTGCACTGTGTGTCCAGCATTCGGGCTTGCGTCGGGTGGGGCTGGACTTTACTGTTTACTTTTGGCAGTCATTGTGCCAATTGTCATGTCCGCCTATGTGAAAACCCCAAGGTGAATACATGTTATGTATTAACACTTAAGTGTGTTATTTTTAAGCAAAAGATTCACTGTTATGATAAAAAATAAATAAATGTGGGAACTGGTTTTGATCTGGAAATTTTTGTGAATTGCTTTTCTAAGGCAATTGTATTTAAACTGAATTTAGAGTATGAAATTCAGTAACACAAATTGGAGGCTGCCTTCTCTGCCCAAAGGAAACCCGGGGTAGATTGTCAGGTCCATTCATATTTCAGTTACAGTGGCTGCCAAAATGGTAAGTAATTTACTGGATAATTTGAGTAACAGTCATGTGAGTTTAATTAGCATCTAAAGGAATACTAATGTCTCTTTTTGTGCATAATAAATGCTGAAAATATAATTTATGAACTTGTTTGTTTTAACATTGCAACACATTGCAACAGCATACTTGGAAAAATAGCTGTCGTGTCCTGTCCAGACCACCCTGGTTGTAAGCATGTTGATGATTTGTCTTAACATTAAAAATAAAATAAAAAATAAGAATTTGATCTACCCGGTTATTGAAAGTGGACAACGGAATTCCATAATGGGATTGTTTATGTAGAAAATTATGTTGTAGTTGTTGTGCGATGTCCATCTGGAAAGCTGCCACATCATGAGTGAAAGCGAGTGCCTTTGACCACATCAATGGATCTTGCAGGAAAAAAAAATCCACAGGAATTATGAGATAAGCCAAAATACAGGATCCAACTGAGTTATTTCTCATTACTGAGAGGGTGCGGGTTATCGTAGTTTTGATAATCTATTGCTTCAAATGCAAATATGAAAAATCAAAATGCATAGAACCAATATTCGTTGTATGGAGTCTAGATGTTAATTGGCATTCTGCATACTGCTTTCTTCTTTCCTATATATGCGGTGGGGGGGGGGGGGTGTGGTGAATAAACAGCACTGCCCATCCAAGTATGAATTCTACATCTTCAACAGTAATGAGTTAAAACACCCTGGGAGATTAATCTGCCATTACAGTCTATATTAGTCAACCTAATAGCTTGTGTCCCTTGAATTAAGTATTCTTCTGATTCGAAAGAGCTGGTGTTCAGTTCCATGAGAGTGAATAGAGAGTTGCCTATCTCCAGAAACATCGGTTCATGGCAAAACCATTTTGAAGACATTAAATAGTGTTTCATTATTAATGCAATATTTCCCCCTCAACTGTAGATAATTTCAACAAGCTTTAATGGCTGTAGAAGTAATGTTGATTGATTTTCAAAAGTAAGACGTTTCCCCATTACTTGCCAACTGCACGTTCACAACAGCAGACAAGTGACATTGCAGACAGAAAACCATTGATGAGCATAAATAAAAAAAATGTATAACAAATCACGTATGCATAGGAATAGGCGAAATGTTAGGTGGTTCTTTTCCCAGAGAATGTAGAGCCTCTGGAATACATTGTCAGTTGGTGCGGTGGATACTGGCTTTCTCAGTAGTTTCAACAGGGAGATCGATGAGTTCCTGAATGTGACAAAGATTGCGTCAGATAGATGGTAAGTCTATTTCTAGGTAACACGTGGTCCATGTAATTTCCTGGAAAATTCTTCGACTGCCAGTGCAGCAGGACATTGGAGACGACGTTTTGCCCCACATTGGCCCAGGGTTTTTATGTTTTTTGCCACTCCTAGTAGATTCAGATGTGAGTTCGGGAGAGGGAGCAAATGTTTAGCCATGATGATCCAACTATCTTGGTGTGAGTCAGTCTTGATGGGCCAGCTAGTCTTCCTGCACCATTGTCATAAGTTTTTTTAGAACATTATAGCGCACTACAGGCACTTCGGCCCTCGATGTTGCGCCGACCTGTGAAACCATCTGATCTACACTATTCCATTTTCATCCATATGTCTATCCAATGACCACTTAAATGCCCTGAAAGTTGGCGAGTCTACTACTGCTGCCGGCAGGGCGTTCCACGCCCCTACTACTCACTGAGTAAAGAAAGTACCTCTGTCCTATATCTATCACCCCTCAACTTAAAGCTATGTCCCCTCGTGTTTGCCATCACCATCCGAGGAAAACGACTATCACTATCCACCCTATCTAACCCTCTGATTATCTTATATGTCTCTATTAAGTCACCTCTCCTCCTCCTTCTCTCCAACGAAAACAACCTCAAGTCCCTCAGCCTTTCCTCGTATGACCTTCCCTCCATACCAGGCAACATCCTAGTAAATCTCCTCTGCACCCTTTCCAAAGCTTCCACATCCTTCCTATCATGCGGTGACCAGAACTGCACGCAATACTCCAGGTGCGGTCTCACCAGAGTTTTGTACAGCTGCAGCATGACGTCGTGGCTCCGAAACTCGATCCCCCTACTAATAAAAGCAAACACATCATATGCCTTCTGAACAGCCCTATTAACCTGGGTAGCAACCTTCAGGGATTTATGCACCTGGACACCAAGATCTCTCTGTTCATCTACACTACCAACAATCTTCCCATTAACCCACTACTCTGCATTCCTGTTACCCCTTCCAAAGTGAATCACCTCGCACTTTTCCGCATTAAACTCCATTTGCCATCTCTCAGCCCAGCTCTGCAGCCTATCTATGTCCCTCTTTATCCTACAACATCCTTCGGCACTATCCACAACTCCACCGACCTTAGTGTCATCCGCAAATTTACTAACCTACCCTTCCACACCCTCTTCCAGGTCATTTATAAAAATGACAAACAGCAGTGGCCCCAAAACAGATCCTTGCGGTATACCACGAGAAACTAAATTCCAGGATGAACATTTGCCATCGACCACCACCCTCTGTCTTCTTTCAGCTAGCCAATTTCTGATCCAAAGCTCTAAATCACCTTCAACCCCATACTTCTGTATTTTCTGCAATAGCCTACCGTGGGGAACCTTATCAAACGCCTTACTGAAATCCATATACACCACATCCACTGCTTTACCCTCATCCACCTGTTTGGTCACCTTCTCGAAAAACTCAATAAGGTTTGTGAGGCACGACCTAACCATCACAAAACCGTGCTGACTATCGCTAATTAATTTATTCTTTTCAAGATGATTATAAATCCTGTCTCTTATAATCTTTTCCAACATTTAACCCACAACCGAAGTAAGGCTCACAGGTCCATAATTACCAGAGCTGTCTCTACTCCCCTTCTTGAACAAGGGGCAATATTTGCTATCCTCCAGTCTTCCGGCACTATTCCTGTCGACAATGACGACATAAAGATCGAGGACAAAGGCTCTGTAATCTCCTCCCTGGCTTCCCAGAGAATCCTAGGATAAATTCCATCTGGCCCAGGGGATTTATCTATTTTCACACTTTCCAAAATTGATAAGACCTCCTCCTTGTGAACCTCAATCCAATCTAGCCTAGTAGCCTGAATCTCAGTATTCTCCTCGACAACATTTTCTTTCTCTACTGTAAATACTGACGCAAAATATTCATTTAGCACTTCCCCTATCTCCTCTGATTCCACACACAATTTCCCACTACTGTCCTTGATTGGCCCTAATCTAACTCTAGTCATTCTTTTATTCCTGATATACCTATAGAAAGCCTTAGGGTTTTCCCTGATCCTATCCGCCGATGACTTCTCGTGTCCTCTCCGTGCTCTTCTTAGCTCTCACTTTAGATCCTTCCTGGCTAGCTTGTAACTCTCAAGCGCCCTAACTGAGCCTTCACGTCTCATCCTAACATAAGCCTTCTTCTTCCTCTTGACAAGCGCTTCAACTTCTTTAGTAAACCACAGCTCCCTCGCTCGACAACTTCCTCCCTGCCTCACAGGTACATACTTATCAAGGACTCGCAGTAGCTGCTCCTTGAATAAGCTCCACATTTCGATTGTTCCCATCCCATGCAGTTTCCTTCCCCATCCTATGCATCCTAAATCTTGCCGAATCGCATCTTAATTTCCTTTCCCCCAGCTATAATTTTTGCCCTGCGGTATATACCTGTGCCTGCCCATCGCTAAGGTAACCCTAACCGAATTGTGATCACTATCACCAAAGTGCTCACCAACATCTAAATCTAACACCTGGCCGGGTTTATTATCCAGTACCAAATCCAATGTGGCATCGCCCCTGGTTGGCCTGTCTATATACTGTGTCAGAAAACCCTCCTGCGCACACTGGACAAAACCTGACCATCTAAAGTACTCGAACTACAGTATTTCGAGTCGATATTTGGAAAGTTTAAGCCCCCATAACAACTACCCTGTTACTCTTCTCCCTGTCGAGAATCCTCTTCGCTATCCTTTCCTCTGCATCTCTGGAACTATTTGGAGGTCTATAAAAGACTCCCAACAGGGTGACCTCACCTCTACTGTTCTAACCTCGGCCCATACTAAGCTGTAACGTTCCCTCTATGTCTGTTCAAATTGTACAGGGATTGGAATGCAACAAATGTTACAAGTACCGCCTTCCTCGATACTGTAGACAAGAAGTAAGTGGCAGAGGATCTGAAACAGACACAAGTTGGTTATGCTCACTGACAGCGCCATGTTTGGCTTCCTGAACTCACTGCTTATGCAAGCGTAACATGGAAGGCTCATCCTCACACTTGTTGACTTGCCCTGTCTTCCATAGACAGCTTATCAGAGTTTGGGAACTCTCTGACACACTATGACTGATGTAGATTCCCCAGTTGCACTACTAATTGCCATTCCCATTAGCTGGTGTTATTGATTTCCATTCAATCTACATTTGTTTTCTCAGTTTCAATAATATGTTTGATATTTTCGGGTCGGGTCGGACATGAAAAGAAAATAAATGTCTTGGGCCCGAGTTGGGTTTGGGTTGGCTGTTGTCGGTTTAGGACCGGGTGGGGTTTTAATTTTCTACCCGATCTCGATTTTAACTCAACTTTCATATGCGTTATCTCAGCCTTACACAAATCGCATTGCCTGAAGCTGCACCCTCAAACCCCACGGTATGCACATACTACCAGCTATTCAAATTTAACTGGCACAGCAGGCAAACACAATATACCACTCTCAATAACACATTTATATCTCTATTGCACGACAATGTAGTACACTATAGACAGCATCAAACCACCGTGGAGAGGCTTGGATGCATGTAATGATCGCCATGCAGGAGGCGGTGCTGGGGATAATTGACTGATTGCCACTGAGGCTGAGGCCAGTGGTTTCACGGGAAATTTCGATGATGATAGTATGCCGCTGGTGAATGCGCCTTCACATGGAAGTGACAGTATTCCTCTCATTTTCACCACCCTCTCATCGCGGGAGTGAGACAGACATCAGAAGCCACATTCACAGAGGAGTGACAGTATCCCTCTCCCTTTCATGCCCCTCATTCACCGGGAGTGAGACAAATGGCAGAAGTGGCATTCATATGGCAGTGACCGGATCCCTCTCACTTTCACCACATTCTCTCACCAGGAGTGAGACAGACGGCAGAAGCTGCATTCGGCTGGCAGTGACAGGATCCCTCTTACTATCATTGCTCTCTCTAACCGGGAGCGAGAAAGACATCAGATGCTGCATTCACCTGGCAGTGACAGTATCCCTCTCGCTGGCACAACCCTCTCTCAGCAGGATTGCGACAGACATCAGAAGCTGCATTCACCTGGCCATGACAGTATGCCTCTCACTCAAGGCCTGCTCGGGTATAAAACTGAAACCCGACTCAGGCCCAACCCGACCACATCCAACAAAAACTTTACCCGGGCCTGATTCCTTTAATCTTTATCTGCACCCGACCCAAACCAACCTGACCACTGTTATAAAGTTAATGATATCAAACTTTTAGCTTTGGTGACTGCAGCTTTGACAGTAGCGGAGGTGCGGGAGCGAGCTGACAGCTGAGAGGACAATTTCAGTGCAAGTCTAAAAGTTAATTCCCTTTTGATTTCGGAGGACAAGGGGACTGCTGGGTAAGTAGAAACAATATATTTGGGTGTTGGCTTTACCCGCGACACTACACATGCAGTGTCTCCCACCCACCCTCCTCCTCCAACCAAAAAAAAAGACTCTGTTGTGTTGATAAGGTAAGCTTTTTATTTAAGAAGTTCTGTCCGTTGGATTGCTAACCTAACAAGTTTTGACTTTTTTTTTTTGGTTTTTCAGTAGATTTGTTGGGAATTTAGAATACAGGGAATGGAGGTTAAGGCAGTTGTATGTTCCTCCTGTAGAATGTGGGAGGTAAAGGTCGCCAAGAGTGTCCCTGCTGACTGCATCTGCGGGAAGTGCACCCAACTCCAGCTCCTGGGACCACTGTTGTTTGTGATATACATAAATGATTTGGAGGAAAGTATAGGTGGTCTGATTAGCAAATTTGCAGACGACACTAAGATTGCTGGAGTAGCAGATAGTGAAGGGGACTGTCAGAGACTACAGCAGTATATAGATAGACTGGAGATTTGGGCAGAGAAATGGCAGATGGAGTTCAATCAGGGCAAATGCGAGGTGATGCATTTTGGAAGATCCAATTCAAGAGTGAACTATACAGTAAATGGAAAAGTCCTGGGGAAAATTGATGTACAGAAGAGATTTGGGTGTTCAGGTCCATTGTTCCCTGAAGGTGGCAACGCAGGTCAATAGAGTGGTCAAGAAGGCATACGGCATGCTTTCCTTCATCGGACGGGGTATTGAGTACAAGAGTTGGCAGGTCATGTTACAGTTGCATAGGACTTTGTTTCGGCCACATTTGGAATACTGCGTGCAGTTCTGGTCGCCACATTACCAAAAGGATGTGGATGCTTTGGAGAGGGTGCAGAGGAGATTCACCAGGATGTTGCCTGGTATGGAGGGCGCTAGCTATGAAGAGAGGTTGAGTAGATTCCGATTATTTTCAATAGAAAGACGGAGATTGAGGGGGGACCTGATTGAGGTGTACAAAATCACGAGAGGTATAGACAGAGTGGATAGCAAGAAGCTTTTTCCCAGAGTGGGGGATTCAATTACAAGGGGACACGAGTTCAAAATGAAAGGGGAAATGTTTAGGGGGGATATGCGTGGAAATTTCATTACGCAGAGGGTGGTGGGTGCAAGGAATGCTTTGCCAGCGGAGGTGGTAGACGCGGGCACGTTAGCGCCTTTTAGGTGTATCTAGACAGATACATGAAATGGCACGAAGTAAAGAGATACAGACCCTTAGAAAATAGGGGACATGTTTAGATGGAGGATTTGGATCGGCGTAGGCTTGGAGGGCCGGAGGGCCTGTTCCTGTACTGTAACTTTCTTTGCTCTTTGTTCTTTGTTCCTCGAGAATCGTGTTAGGAAACTGGAGCTGGAGCTGGATGAACTTCGGATCATTCGGGTGGCGGAGGTGGTTATTGAGAGGATTTATGGGGAGGTAGTCACACCTCAGGTAAAAGAAGTAGGTAGATGGGTTACCGTCAGGGGAAGGAGAGGGAACCAGCAGGCAGTGCAGGGATCCCCTGTGGCCGTTTTCTCAACAACAGGTATACCGTTTTGGATACTGTTGTGGGGGACGACTTACCAGGGGTACGCAATGGGGTGCAGGTCTCTGGCACAGAGTCTGTCCCTGTTGCTCAGAAGGGAAGGGGGAAAAGGAGAAGAGCATTAGTCACTGGGGACTACACCGTTAGGGGAACAGATAGGAGGCTCTGTGGGAACGAGAGAGACTCACGGTTGGTATGTTGCCCACAGGTGCCAGGGTACGTGATATCTCCGATAATGTTTTTGGGATCCTTTAGTGGGAGGGGGAGCAGCCCCAAGTCGTGGTCCACATAGGCACCAACCACATAGGTGGGAAGAGAGATGGGGATTTAAGACAGAAATTCAGGAAGCTAGGGTGGAAGCTTAGAGTGAGAACAAACAGAGTTGTTATCTCTGGGTTGTTGCCCGTGCCACGTGATAGCGAAGTGAAGAAAAGGGAGAGAGCGGAATTGAACATGTGGCTGCAGGGATGTTGCAGGAGGGAGGGTTTTGGTTTCCTGGATAATTGGGGCTCTTTCTGGGGTAGGTGGGACCTCTACAAACAGGATGGTCTTCACCGGAACCAGAGGGTTACCAATATCCTGGGGGGGGGGGGGGGGGGAGATTTGCTAGTGCTCTTCGGGGTGTTTAAACTAATTCAGCAGGGGAATGGGAACCTAAATTGTAGTGCCAGTGTGCAGGATGTTGAGATTAGTGAGGTCAGGGAAATGGTTACAAGGACGCAAGAGGGCACTGGCAAGCAAGAACCTGGTTTAAACTGTATCTACTTCAACGCCAGGAGCATCCGGAATAAGGTGGGTGAGCTGGGGGAAATTATAGCTGGGGGAAAGGAAATTATGATGCGATTAGGCAAGATTTAGGATGCGTAGGATGAGGAAGGAAACTGCAGGGGATGGGAACAATCGAAATGTGGAGCTTATTCAAGGAGCAGCTACTGTGTGTCCTTGATAAGTATGTACCTGTGAGGCAGGGAGGAAGTTGTCGAAGGAGGGAGCTGTGGTTTACTAAAGAAGTTGAAGAGCTTGTCAAGAGGAAGAAGAAGGCTTATGTTAGGATGAGACGTGAAGGCTCAGTTAGGGCGCTTGAGAGTTACAAGCCAGCCAGGAAGGATCTAAAGGGAGAGCTAAGAAGAGCAAGGAGAGGACACGAGAAGTCATTGGCGGATAGGATCAGGGATATCCCTAAGGCTTTCTATAGGTATATCAGGAATAAAAGAATGACTAGAGTTAGATTAGGGCCAATCAAGAATAGTAGTGGGAAGTTGTGTGTGGAATCAGAGGAGATAGGGGAAGTGTTAAATGAATATTTTGCGTCAGTATTTACAGTAGAGAAAGAAAATGTTGTCGAGGAGAATACTGAGATTCAGGCTACTAGGCTCGATTGGATTGAGGTTCACAAGGAGGAGGTGTTATCAATTTTGGAAAGTGTGAAAATAGATAAGACCCCTGGGCCAAATGGGATTTACCCTAGGATTCTCTGGGAAGCCAGGGAGGAGATTGCAGAGCCTTTGTCCTTGAACTTTATGTCGTCATTGTCGACAGGAATAGTGCCGGAAGACTGGAGGATAGCAAATATTGCCCCTTGTTCAAGAAGGGGAGTAGAGACAGCCCTGGTAATTATAGATTGTGAGCCTGACTTCGGTTGTGGGTAAAATGTTGGAAAAGATTATAAGAGACAGGATTTATAATCATCTTGAAAAGAATAAGTTCATTAGCGATAGTCAGCACGGTTTTCTGATGGGCAGGTCGTGCCTCACAAACCTTATTGAGTTTTTCGAGAAGGTGACCAAACAGGTGGATGAGGGTAAAGCAGTGGATGTGGTGTATATTGATTTCATTAAGGCGTTTGATAAGGTTCCCCACGGTAGGCTATTTCAGAAAATACGGAAGTATGGGGTTGAAGGTGATTTAGAAAATTGGATCAGAAATTGGCTAGCTGAAAGAAGACAGAGGGTAGTGGTTGATGGCAAATGTTCATCCTGGAGTTTAGTTACTAGTGGTGTACCGCAAGGATCTGTTTTGGGGCCACTGCTGTTTGTCATTTTTATAAATGACCTGGAAGAGGGTGTAGAAGGGTGGGTTAGTAAATTTGCGGATGACACTAAGGTCGGTGGAGTTGTGGATGGTGCCGAAGGATGTTGTCGGGTGCAGAGGGACATAGATAGGCTGCAGAGCTGGGTTGAGAGATGACAAATGGAGTTTAATGCGGAAAAGTGCGAGGTGATTCACTTTGGAAGGGGTAACCGGAATGCAGAGTACTGGACTAATGGGAAGATTGTTGGTAGTGTAGATGAGCAGAGAGATCTTGGTGTCCAGGTGCATAAATCCCTGAAGGTTTCTACCCAGGTTAATAGGGCTATTAAGAAGGCATATGGTGTGTTAGCTTTTATTAGTAGGGGGATCGGGTTTCGGAGCCACGAGGTCATGCTGCAGCTGTACAAAACTCTGGTGAGACCGCACCTGGAGTATTGCGTGCAGTTCTGGTCACCGCATTATAGGAAGGATGTGGAAGCTTTGGAAAGGGTGCAGAGGAGATTTACTAGGATGTTGCCTGGTATGGAGGGAAGGTCATACGAGGAAAGGCTGAGGGACTTGAGGTTGTTTTCGTTGGAGAGAAGGAGGAGGAGAGGTGACTTAATAGAGACATATAAGATAATCAGAGGGTTAGATAGGGTGGATTCTGAGAGTCATTTTCCTCGGATGGTGATGGCAAACACGAGGGGACATAGCTTTAAGTTGAGGGGTGATAGATATAGGACAGATGTCAGAGGTAGTTTCTTTACTCAGAGAGTAGTAGGGGCGTGGAACGCCCTGCCTGCAGCAGTAGTAGACTCGCCAACTTTCAGGGCATTTAAGTGGTCATTGGATAGACATATGGATGAACATGGAATAGTGTAGGTCAGATGGTTTCACAGGTCGGTGCAACATCGAGGGCCGAAGGGCCTGTAGTGCGCTGTAGTGTTCTAATTCTAATTCTAATTCTGAAACAAACAGGTTATTGTGCTCTACCTTGTCCAAATATTGTGATCCTGTTCATCTGTTCCGGCCGTAGCCTATTCCTGCAGAATGGTGCAGATGGAATTGGGTATCTGAGTTTGATCTCAATGGCGCAACTCCCACCCACCCCCCAACAACTTTCACGCATGAGCCTCCATCGTGCGCTGAAGTGTAGAATCACTTTTGAATGCATGAATACTACAGCATGAGCGCGATGACGCCATGGACAGGCTCACTGCAGAGTGTGTATTCCGGGCTCTACCTTACCCACCTTGACCTGAATGTTCAGTTGAAGACTACTTCCTGGAGTAAGGCAGCACTGACCACGTCCAGCCCGAGCCGACCCGAGGCCGAATGCTGGCCTGGGAAGAGGGACCCGACCCGACCCGTACCCGACATATGTCGTCGGGTCTAGTCGGGTTTTGGGTAGCCACGCTTTCATGCTCGGTGTAGTCGTTCTCCCGGCTGAGGAACAATTGCGCTAAATTGATGAATAACTGAAATATTTGGAATGCAAATAGCAAGATACATTAATTTCTGGTCAGATTCTCCTGCTCTCCCACCATACTTTGGAATCCTCAGTGATAATGTAGTGCAGTAAAACTAGTGTATCTAGGAATTTGTGTATATTTAGTACTTGAACCATAATATAGACATTAATATTGACAAAGGCACAAATTCCAAATAAAACATTGAATGAATATTTTATTATCATTTTAACGTCATTTTCATTGTGCATTAACAATTACATTATAAAACTGCAGTAATTTGTCCACATCGAGTATATAGCAGTGGAGGAAGCACGTAAAATAAATGCAGATAAAAGAGACAGACCACTTCTTTGTTGCCTGACGTATTCTAAACCTTCATTAGTCGGATATGGGAAAGTGAAGCGGTTACAAAACGGACTTTATATAAACTATTCATTAATAAACAATGGTTTTAATCTCTGGGACAGTGTTGATTATTCCATGCAGATTACTGTATCTCAGTATTAGTATAGACAGAAAAATGACCCTAAATAAATTCTCTTCCTTGTATTAATTAAACAGAAAACAGACACTTCCAGACAAAATATGGAGAAAAGTAAAATCTAGTTATTTCAACACACAGTAATATGATGATTGATTAAAATATAGTGATGTTTATATGGTGAAACAAAGTACATTCAGCATGTTCACACTGTTGGAAAAGTTCAGACCATTCTCTCAGATTTAACACAGAATATTTTCCACCAGTCTGTGATCCGCCTCCAGAAATCAGACACATGATCTGAGGCTGAATTTTATCTGAATGGAAAACAAAACCGCCTTGACAGGGTTAAACGAATGCCAACCATCACACAATAAATCAAATACAGTATATGTTCTCTGCTCAGAATATTCCCGTTTCATTAAGCCTTCTATTTCAATAGTAAATACATAGAATGCTCTCTCTTATACTTTGGAATCAGTAACCATTGAAAACAGCACTCATTATGATATTAATATCGGAACTAGCCGGGATTTCACACTGCCAACACAAATAAATGGAACAAATAAGAAAGCATTGGTATTACCGGGTTAATGTAGATGGAACATGTTGAAACATGCAATCACTGGCCAACATCTGCGGAATGTCTGTTATTGTGAACGTGTCACCGCCTGGGATTATCACAGGCCTCCATTGAATTGGCTCTTTCCAGGTGTGGGGGACTCAGAACCACTCCAGCTGAGGTTAAGACAGTCCTGATTTGAACTGGCCTTTAATAAGAACATAAGAACTGGCTGGCAGGAGTAGGTGATTCAGCCCCTCGAGCCTGCTCCGCCATTCAAAACGATCATGGCTGATCTCATCTTGGCCTCAACTCCACTTTCCTGCCCGTTCACCATAATCCTTCAACACCTTTCGAATTAAAAATCTGTCTATTTCCTCCTTAAATTTACTCAATGTCGTCGTATTGACCGCACTCTGGAGTAGTGAACTCCACAGACCCACGACCCTTTGAGAGAAGCAATTTCTCCTCATCTCTGCTTTAGATCTGCTACCCCTTATCCTAAAACTATGACCTCCCGTTCTAGATTGCTCCACCAGAGGAAACATCCTCTCCACGCCTACTTTGTCAGTCCCCTTAATCATCTTATATGACTCAATACGATCTCCTCTCATTCTTCTAAACGTCAGAGAGTAAAGGCCTAAACTGCTCAATCTCGCTTCATAAGACAACCCCCTCATCTCTGGAATCAATCCAGTGAACATCCTCCGAACTGCCTCGAATGCAACTAAATCCCTCCTCAAGTCAGGGGACCAGAACTGTACGCAATACTCCAAGTGTAGTCTCACGAATGCCTTGTACAATTACAGCAGCACTTCTCTACTTCTATATTCTATTGCTTTCGCAATAAATGACAAACATCAATCTGCCTTCCTCATCACCTTCTGCACCTGCATACTAGTTTTCTGTGATTCATGCACGAGGACACCCAGATCTCTCCGCACCGAAGCATTCTGAAGTTTCTCTCCATTTAGATGATGATTTGCCTTTCTATTCTTCCGACCAAAATTGCTAACCTCACACTTATCCACGTTAAACTCCATCTGCCAAATTTTGGCCTATTCACCTAACCAATCCATGTCCATTTGTAAATTTATTATTATTTCATTGCAACTTACTATCTCATCTATTTTAGTGGTCATCTGCAAATTTGGCAAATTTGTAAACAGTTGGGGCCCGAGGACCGAACCTTTTGGTACCCCACTAGTTGCATCTTGCCAACTAGAAAAGGACCCATTGATCCTTAGGCTCTGTTTTCTGTTGGTTAGCCAATCCTCTATTCAAGCTAATAAATTGCCCCTAAACCCAGATGATCTTACCCTGTGTATTACCCTTTTGTGCGGCATCTTATGAAATGCCTTCTGGAAGTCCAGATAAACTACATTAACAGGATCCCCATTATCCACTTTACTTGTGACAGCTTTGAAGAACTCTATCAAATTAGGAAACGCGATTTACCCTTCATAAAATCATGCTGGCTCTGATGGATTGCATTTTGACTTTTTAATGCCCTGTTATTACTTCCTTAATAATGGATTCTAGCAATTTCCCAATGACAGATGTTAAACTAACTGGTCTATAGTTTCCTACTGTCTGCCTCCCTCCCTTTTTGAATATGGGCTTTATATTTGCATTTGTCCAATTCACTGGAATCTTTCCCGCCTCCAGGGAAGTTTACAATATTATAAACAATGGACCTATTATCTCCGCTGCCACTTCTCTTAAGACACTTGGATGTAGGCCATCAGGCCCTAGGGACTTGTCTGCCTTTAAACCCAATAGTTTGCTCAGTACTTTTTCGCTAGTGATTGTAATAAGTTTCTCCCTTTCGATAACGTCTGCATTACCTGTTACTATTGGGATGGGACTAATGTCCTCCACCTTAAAAACGGAGACAAAATACTGATTTAACGTTTCCGCCATCTCTGTGCTTCCCACTTTCAACTTCCCAGTCTCATCCTCCAAGGGATTTAGGTACTCCATTCCCTTTTTTATACTTATAGAAGCTTTTGCTGTCCATTTTTATATTTTGCGCTAGTCTTCTTTCATTATTTATCTTTGCTCTTTTTGTTACATTTTTATTAACCGTTTGTTGATCTTTATAATTTTCCCAATTTTCCCGCTGCCACTGGTCGTGATAATATGGTATGCCTTAGTTTTTGTCTTTATGTTAACCATAACCACCTTGCTTAGCCGTGGATGTTTTTTCCCCTCTTACAATCTTTCGTCCTCTCTGGAATATAGTTTAGTTGGGAGGAATTGAATATGTCCTTAACAATCTGCCATTGCTCATCAACTGTCCTACCTTTTAGTCTTCCAGCCAAGTTCACTCGGACCAAATCTGTCCTCATGCCTATGTAATTACCTTTGCTTAACTGCAGAACGCTAGTGTGGGACTCCGGTTTCTCGCCCTCAAACTGAATTTGAATTTCTAACATGCTATGATCACTCTTCCCGAGAGGTTCCTTTACTATGAGATCATTACACATTACTCATTACACAATACCAAATCTACAATAGCCTGCTCCCTGGTTGGTTCCACAACATATTGCTCCAAAAAAAACCTCTAATACATTCAATGAACTCTCCCTCGAGGCTCCCCTTGCAAATTTGATTAATCCTGTCGATATGCACGTTAAAATCACCCGTGATTATTGCCGTCCCTTTCATACAAGCCCCCAGTATTTCTTGGTTTACACAGTGCCCCACTGCGGAACTACTGTTTGGGGAGCAATAGATTACTTCCACCAGGGATTTCTTTTCCTTGCTATTTCTTATTTCTACCCAGACTGATTCTACATCTTGATCCCCAGTGCTGATATCATTACTCACTACAGCACTGATCTCTTCCTTTACCTACAAAGCTACACCACCTCCTTTTCATCGTGCCTATCCTTCCGAAATATTGAGTACCCTTGGATATTCAATTCCTTAACCTGATTTCCCTGCAACCACGTTTCAGTAATCACCACTAAATCTTACCTACTCGTCTCTATTTGCACTGTTAAGTCATTAATTTTATTTCGAATGCTTCATATATTCAGATACAAAGCCTTTAAGTTTGTTCTATTATCAAATTCCCATACTCTTGTCCGATTCCTTGCTGCAATATGACGTTCACACGTTCTGTCCATGCTATTTTCTTTTCTGGTAATAATCAGCATCATCACTAACCTGCACTCCTACCTTGACCTTTAACTTTGACTTCCTAATTTTCCATGCAACTGAACCCTCCCCCACCCCACCCCCAGCCCCCACTATTTAGATTGTAGCCCTATCTACAGCCCTAATTATGCGATTCGCCAGGATTCTGTCCCAGCTTGATTCAGGTGGAGCCCTTCACATTGGAACAGCTCATTCCGTCCCCAGTACTGATGCCAATGTCCCATGATTTCGAAGCCATTTCTCCCACACCAATCTTTGAGCCACGCATTTACCTCTTTAGTCCTATTGATGCAGTGCCAATTAGTTCGTGGCTCAGGTAGTAATCTGGAGATTATTACCCTATTGGTTCTGCTTCTATCTTTAGCTCCCAGCTGCTCATATTCCCTGAACAGAAACTCTGTCCACCTTCTACCTATGTCGTTGGTATCCATGGGGACCACAACAACTGGATCTTTCCCCTCCCACTCCAAGTTCTTCTGCAGCCCAGATGAGATATCCTGAACACTGGCACCAGGTAGGCAACAAAGCCTTCCGGCCTCTCGATCCTGGCCACAGAGAACAGTGTCTATGCTCCTAACTATACTATCCCCGATTACAACTACATTTATCTTTTCTGCCCCGACTTGAATACTCCCTGTACGAGGGTGCAATGGTCAGTTTGCTTATCCTCCTTACAGGCCCTGCTCTCGTCCACACAGGGAGCAAGAATCTCGAACCTGTTAGACAAGGGCAAGGGCTGAGGCTCGTGCAACACTACCACCTGGATGCCTCTACCTGCCTCACTCATAGTTTGAAATAGCCCTTTCCTGGTGGGTGAGGTGGACTCAGTACCACTCCTGATGGAATCAGCACAGGCCTAATTGAAATTTGAAGTTCCTTGGTGTGTGAGTTGTACTCAATAACATTCCAGCTGGTTTGAATTAGCACTTCCCCTGGTGTGTGCATGGGACTCAGTACCTTTCAGCATGGATTAACACGGCCCTGGTTTGAACTGGCCCTTTCCTAGTGCGTGCATGCGACGCACTACCATTCCAGATAAGATCAACACAGACCCGCATTGACAGGCCCTTTCCTGCTGTGTGAGGGGGACTCAGTACCATTCAAACTGAGATTAACATATGCCTGGTTTGTATTGACCACTGCCTGGTGCGTGAGTTGTACTCAGTGCCTTTAAAGATGACAGGTCTGGTATGAACTGGCTCTTTCTTGCTATGAGAGTGGTAATCAGTACTATTCCAGTTGACATTAACAAAGGCCTGGCTTGAAATCGCTCTTTCGTTGTCTCTGAGGGGGATTCGGTACCACTTAGGGTTAGAGTTAGCGTTTGGCTTAGGGTTAGAAAGGCTTTTGATAAGGTACCGCATAGGAGATTGGTTAAAAAGGTACGAACCCATGGGATCCAGGGTAATTTGGCAAATTGGATTCAAAATTGTCTTCATTAAAGGAGGCAGAGGGTGATGGTCGAGGGTTGTTTTTTGCGATTGGAAGCCTGTGACCAGTGGTGTACAGCAGGGATCGGTGCTGGAACCCTTGCTGTTTGCAGGCATATTAATGATTTAGACCTGAAAATGGGAGGTATGATCAGTAAGTTCGCCTATGACACGAAATTGGTGGTGTCATAAATAGTGAGGAGGAAAGCCT
Organism: Heterodontus francisci; assembly: GCF_036365525.1. Taxonomy (NCBI): domain Eukaryota; kingdom Metazoa; phylum Chordata; class Chondrichthyes; order Heterodontiformes; family Heterodontidae; genus Heterodontus; species Heterodontus francisci. The sequence continues at coordinate 236,692 of NW_027142286.1, forward strand.
TAGAATACAGAATAATATAGATGGGCTGGTAAGATGGGCAGAGAGTGGCAGATGGAGTTTAATTCTGAGAAGTTTGAGGTGATGCACTTTGGAAGGACTAACAAGGCAATGGAACACACAAAGTTGGTAGGACCATAGGGAGTATGGACGGTCAGAGGGACCTTGGTGTGCTTGTTCACAGATCACTGAAGGCAGCAGCACAGGTAGATAAGGTGGTTAGGAAGGCATATGGGATACTTGCCTTTATTAGCTGAGGCACGGAATATAAGATCAGGGAGGTTATGATGGAATTATATAAAACACTAGTTTGGCCACAGCTGGAGCACTGTGTACAGTTCTGCTCAACAAACTATAGGAAGGATGTGATTGCATTGGAGAGGTTGCAGAGGAGATTCACCAGGCTGATGCCTGGGCTGGAGCATTTCAGCTATGAAGAGAGACGGGATAGGCTGGGGTTGTTTTTATTGGAATGAAGAATGCTGATGGGGGGAACCTGATTGAGCTATTCAAAATTATATGAGGGGCATTGATAGGATAGATAGGAAGAAACCTTTTCCCTTACTGGAGGGGTTAATAACCAGGGGGCATGGATTTATAGTCAAGGGCAGGAGGTTTAGATGGAAGTTGAAGGAAAAAAGGTCACCCAGAAGGTGGTTGTAAACTGGAACGCACTGCCTGAAGAGGTGGTCGAGGCAGGAACCCTCACAACATTTAAGAAGTGTTTAGATGAGCACTTGAAACGTCATAGCCTACAAGGCTGTGGGCCAAGTGGAGGAAAATGAGATTAGTTTGGACGCGAGCTTGATGGTCAGCATAGGTGCATTGGGCAAAAGTGTCTCTTTCTGTGATATTATACTGTAAGACTCTACAAGTGACATGCAGTGCAACTATTTTAAGAGACATGCATCGTGCTCATTTTATGTGATATGCACTGCGACCATTTTAAATGACCAAGTGATTCTGACAACGCAAGGGCCCGCTGACGTCATCAGTATGCACCATTCGACACACGTGCGCAGCTACATCTTAGCATGACGAAGTGGCGCCTGCATGGGATGATGTCATCACGCAGAGCCAATGTCATTGTGGGATCCCTGCCTGGCCCATCTTCGCGCATGCCCGATAAAGCGTTATCGGGTATCCAGCGTCACCAACCCCACTCGGCTGCAGGATGAGGTGAAATGGGAAACGTTAAGGCTGGAGCACGATCCCTGCCACTCGATCCCACCCCACTAGATGCTTTACCCCTCGGCAACACGCTCCAGTCCTCGCTGCTTCCCCTCACTTCCCTGCCCGATTCTTCCCCACCCATCGCTTCACACCACCCCGCGCTCGGGCGTCTCGCTCCCCGCTTCCAACTCGACCCCCCACTCCAGACGTTAGCTCTCGCCGCGCCACTTCCATCCCCTTCCAGCCTGCCTTGCTTCTTGGGCAGTGCGTGCAGATGAAACGTGGGTGGAGTGGCCCAGAGGAGGGAAGCGGTGCCGTCTAAAGCTAGCAGCTGGGGATGGCGTGGGGTGGGGGGGGAAGCGGGGAGTGAGTAGCTGCAGAGCTGGGTGGTTCGAGTGGGGAACCATCGGGCAGGGTAGTGACCAGGAGCAGGGAGGTCTGGAGTAAGTGGTGCGCTGAGGGGAAGCGGCTGCTGGGGAGGAGGGAGGAGAAAGCGAGTAGCGGTGGGGGGGGGGGGGGGGTTGGTGGTGGGTGGCGGGAGAGCTGCCTTTGGGTGAAATCAGTCCTGGTCAGTTACATAAAGGAATCACAATATTGAATTGGCAGCACATATTATATTCTGCCCGATTTTCGATCGGGATGACAATTCACTACCTTCCAATGGAAATGCCATCATAAAATTCCTTTGATATTTAATGGGAATACTGGAATATTAAATGGAACTGAGGAGTGCAGTTAGTATCCTGTAACTAGAAGCAGATTACTGTGTTGCCATCCAACTTAATATAAGGTTAGTTTGCTGGACCGATCTAACCAGAAGCATTTCCTGTGATAAATTGAGCAACACCATCTTTAATCCTGGCAGCTGCCTGAAAGTCACAGACACTGACGTTCCAGTTGAAGAGACTACATGTGCGCAAGTACAAGTACAGCACCACTTAGTGGTTGCGTTTTCAGCAAACACAGCCGAAAATAAATGAGGATAAAGGCTCAGAAAAGATCATAAAGTGTGATAAAGGATTACAAACAGTTAGAAAAGAGAATGGATGATTGGAAAGTGTTATACAGGATTAAATGGATTATAAATGGTCAGCAAGTATTAAAGAGGTTATAAAGGGGAATAAAGATGTATAAATAATTACAAATGGTTATAAATATTGATAAACGATCCTAAATATTATAAAGGTATAAATGATTTTATAGAACGGGCCCCACACCACTCCCCATCACCATGGGAAACAGCCCCACCCCCACTCCCCGTCACCATGGGAAACAGGCCCCGCCAGCACACAGGGTCACTATAGGTAATAGGACCCGCCCCCACTCCCCCGCGCCTTCGCTTCAGGTCCCGTCTCCTCTCTCAGCCTCGATAGTGATAGGCCCCGCCCCGTGATGTCTCCATAGTGACGGGCCCGTCCTCCCGCTCTGTCTATTGTGACAGGCCCCGCCCTCCAGTTTCTGGAAATAGTCATTCAGTTCCTCGGATCATTGAATAAATTTAATGATTGTAGTAAAGAGATGTTTCAGCACATTCTTCAACTGCTCTCTGAACTGAGTCTGGGTCACAGCATAAATCGCAGTGTTTGTGCAGCAACACAGGAGCTGCAGCATGAAGCCGACTTCCCGCAGATACAAAGGTAAAAATACAGACCGATACCCCAAATACCACATCCGGTACCATAAAGACCACACCATAAACACTGCCCATAACAGGATGAAATTCCCCGAGATAACTAACAGTAAAATTATGGATTTCCTTCGACTCTCCATCTCTGGATCTCTGCGACGCTCCCCATTGTTATGAGCCCGGAGTCTCCTGCGTCCTCTGCTGCTCACTAAAATGTGCCTGACGGTGAGAGCGTTGAGTAGCAGAATCAGCACAAATGGGAGCCCCGGGGTTATAATGTTGTGCAGGAACTCGATCGTTCCCCAGGCACGAGAAGACCAAAACTCCACTTTTGCCACACAAAACCAGGGTTGATTCACCAGCCAATACCGACCTGTTATTAGAAAATACCAGAAGATGTTCTTTAAACAGCTCAGCACAGTCACTGTTCCCACAACCACAGCCGAAGTTTTCTCACTGCAATATTTACTTTTCAACTTCTGGCAACAAATGGCCACAAATCGATCAAAGGTGAAAGTGACGGTGAACTAGACAGAACAGTCTGTGGCTGCGTAAAGCAGGACGGCGTGGATATTACACACGTGGATGTCATACAGGTACCGAAACTGTTCCAGATAAACAATGGGAATGTGCCTCAATATCAGGTCCAGGATAATGACCAGTAGATCCGCCGCTGACATGGCCACCAGGTAGCGAGTGACACAGTGGGAGAGGCCGCACTTTCCCCGAGACAGGATCCCAATCGTCAGCAAGTTAACTGTGAGGAAGAGAAATAAACAGAGAAATTAGAAATCAGGCTGGAGCAAAGTTACCAGTTTGATTGATGACTTATTGAGATTTATAAATGCGTTCCTGTATCCAGTGATGTATTAAAATGATTGGACAAATGGGAAGATCTGTGATACGGTGGAAGGCAGGAGAGATTAAATAACAAAAAATAAATCTGAAATTGTTAAACTCAATGTTGATCGTAATCCTTCTGCTCCTTCCTTTCACGGTCTGGTTTAAAAAAAAACTGTTCCATCTTTAATCTCACCCAGTTCTGATGAAGGGTCATAGACCTGAAACATTAATTTGGTTTCTCTCTCCGCAGATGCTGCCACACACGCTGAATATTTACAGCATTTTCTGGTTTTATTCCAGATTTGCAGCATCTGCAACACTTTGCTCTTGTATCGAAAATTAAATGTTGGACTGACTGAGAGATTCCCTCACCTGTGACAGGCAGCACGGAATTCAATTATTTCAAAACAATAGTTTGAAATGAGTCCACTGAAAAATCAATGAAACAAATAATCTCAACCGTCACTAAGTTAACTGTCTTCCTCTCTTTGGCCTCCTTGTCTCGGGAAACAATGGGTAAGTGCCTAGAGGTAGTCAGTGGTTTGTGGAGTGGCTATAAAGGCCTTCCAGAGTGACAGACTCGTCCACAGGCGCTGCAGATAAAATTGGCAGTCGGGCCTGTTCCACAGTTGGCTCTCTCCTTGCGCTTTGACTCTTTGACTCGCCACTCTTTAGCTCCGCCTTTTTGGCTGTTCACCAGCTCTGGTGATCACTGGCAATTTACTCCCACGACATGTGGTCAATATCACAGGACTTAAATGTCGCGTTTGCAGACATCCTTAAAGCGGAGACAAGGACAACCGGTGGGTCTGATACCAGTGACGAGTTCTCTGTGCAATGCATCCTTGGGGATACCGCCATCTTCCATGTTGCTCACATGGTCAAGCCATCTCAAGCGGCGCTGGCTCAGTAGGGTGTATATGCTGGGGGTGTTGGCTGCCCCGAGGACTTCTGCATTGGAGATACGGTGCTGCCAAGGATTCTCAGGAGGCCGCGAAGATGGAATCGGTTGAGACAACTCACTTGGCTGACATACATTGCCCAGACCTCGGTGCCGTACAGCAAGGTACTGAGGACACAGGCTTGATACACTCGGCCTTCTGTGTTCTTTTGTGTTCCGTGTCAGTGCACCATTTTCCCACACCCTCTTGGTCAGTCTGGACATAGCAGTGGATGCCTTTCCTATCTGCTTGTTGGTTTCTGCATCGGGAGACAGGTTACTGGTGATAGTTCAGCCTAGGTGGATGAACTCATGAACCACTCGCAGAGCGTGGTCGCCCATATTGATGGATGGAGCATTTCTGACGTCCTGTCCCATGATGTTCGTTTACTTGAGGCTGATGGTTAGGCCAAATTCGTTGCAGGCAGCCGCAATCCTGTCGATGAGTCTCTGCAGACACTCCTCCGTGTGGGATGTTAATGCAGCAACGTCAGCAAAGAGGAGTTCCTGATGAGGACATTCCCAACTTTGGTCTTCGCTCTATGACGGGCAAGGTTGAACAACCTGCCATCTGATCTTGTGTGGAGGAGAATTCCTTCTTCTGAAGACTTAAACGTAAAAGAGAGCAGCAGGGAGAAGAAGATCCCAAACAGTGTAGGTACGAGAACACAGCCCTGTTGCACGCCACTCAGGATAAGAAAGGGGTCTGATGAGACACTGCTATGCTGAATTGTGCCTTTCATATTGTCATAGAATGACGCGATGATACTTCATAGATTTGGTGGACATCCGAGTTTTTCTGGTAGTCTGAAGAGACTACGTCTGCTGAAGAGGTCAAAGGCTTTGGTGAGATCAATGAAAGCAACATAGAGGGGCATCTGTTGTTCACAGCATTCCTGCTGTAGCTGGTGAAGGGAGAACAGCATGTACATGTCAAGTTAAGTGTAAACAAGGGGAATTATGAGGACATTTACACAAGATTACGAGCAAAAAGAATAATTTGAAGGATTTCGGGGTGCCATTTGTACATTTGTTACCACATTCATTGCGTATCAAATTATTGTTCCAGTGACAGGATTTTCTGCTGGTGACAGGCTGGTGAATTTAGTGGAGACAACGGGGGTCCCGACAATAGATGAAAAGGTGAGGACAGCAAAGCCTCAGCATTGCGGAGCCCCCACCCGGTGCAATTCAGTGGCGCCCGGGCAACTAACTGCCTGGTACCATGGTTCACATCCTCTTATGCATGGGGATGCCGCCTGGCAACACTGCTGAACAATCAGAGGGTCAACAGCTCAGGAGTATTAGCAACACCATCGGGAGCAGTGGAACTGCCAGTACTACAGCAGATCTGGGTTCAGGACCATCGCTAGATCACTAGATACTAGATCAGTGTGGCGAGGACACCAGGGGCAGTAAGCCAGTCGATGCCATTATTGGTAATACAGAACAGCACCCCAGGTAAGTATGGCGAGTACACCAGGGCCATCCAGGCAGTGTGTGTGTGTGTCTGTGTGTGTGTGCGTGTGTGTGTGTGTGTTTGTGTGTGTGGGTGTGTGTGGGTGTGCACGTGTGTCACTGTCTGCCTGTCTCAATATCTGTGGTGTTATCTACATTTTCTCTGTGTGTCTGCCTGATTACACCTGGCGTGTAAAGAGTGTGTGCATCTGTGTATGCGTGTGTATAAATCTGGTTCAGTGCCTGGGATGTGATTTGTGTTTGTATGTGTGAGTGTGATGTGTGTGTGTGTGTGTGCATATGTGCGTGTGTGTTTGTCTGTCTCAATGCCTGTGGTATGATATGCTTGTGTGTCTGTGTATCTGGTTCTGATCCTGGGGTTTGATCTGTGTGTGTGTGTGTGTGTGTGTGTGTGTGTGTGTGTGTGTGTTTGCCTGTTTATATCTGGCTCAGTGCCTGGTATGGTAAGAGTTTGTGGCTGTGTGTGTGTCCATGTCTGTCTGTCCCTGTGATGTGATCTGCATGTGTCTATGCGCGTGTGTGTGTATGTGTGTTTGGGTTTGTCTGTGTGTTTGTCTGTCGGTTTGTATCTGACGTAGTTCCGGCCGTGAAAAGAGTGTGCATGTGTGTTTTTCTGGCTCAGTGCCTCGCCTATGATGTGTGCGCGTGCGTGCATTTGTGTATGTAGGTGTGTGTATGTATGTGTATTTGTGCCTTTGTCTGTCTAGCTGTCCCAATGCCTGTGGGTTGATCTGCGTATTTGTGTGTCTGTTTATCTGATTCAGTGCCTGGCGTGTTAAGAGCGTTTGTATGTGTTTATGATTAGATTAGATTAGAGATTAGATTACAGCACTTAAACAGGCCCTTCGGCCCACCGAGTCTGTGCCGAACATCAACCACTCATTTATACTAATCGTACACTAATCCCATTTTCCTACCAAACATCCCCACCTGTCCCGATATTTCCCTACCACCTATCTATACTAGTGACAATTTATAATGGCCAATTTACCTATCAACCTGCAAGTCTTTGGCATGTGGGAGGAAACCGGAGCACCCGGAGGAAACCCACGCAGACACAGGCAGAACTTGCAAACTCCACACAGGCAGTACCCAGAATTGAACCCGGGTTGCTGGAGCTGTGAGGCTGCGGTGCTAACCACTGCGCCACTGTGCCGCCCTATATACCTGGGTCAGTGCTTAGGGTGTGATATGCGTGTGTGTGTACGTGTGTTTGCGCATTTGTCTGTCTGGCTATCTGTCTCAATGCCCGTGGTGTCATCTGCGAGCGTGTATGTGCGTGTGTGTGTGTGTATTTGTGCGCGTCCGCATGTGTCTGTTTGTATCTGACTCAGTGCCAGGCGAGTGAAGATTGTTTGTATTTGCATATGTCTCTGGTTCAGTGCGTGGGGTGTGATATATGTGTGCGTGTGTATGTTTGTGTCTGTGTGTGTATATATATCTGCCTCAGTGGCTGTGGTGTGATATGTGTGTGTGTGCCTGGCTCAGTACCTGGGGTGTCGTCTGCGTGTGTTTTTATGTGTGTGTGTCTGTGAGTGTGTGTCTACATATATTTTTTCTCAGTGTCTGGGCTGTGATATGTGTGTCTGCGTGTGCCTGTGGGTATATCTGGCTCTGTGACAGGGGTGTGATCTGTCTGTTTGTTTTTGGCTCTGTACCTGGGGTGTGATCTCTGTTTCTGTTTGAGTCTGTATCTGGCTCACTGACTGGGATGTGAGCAGCGTGTGTGTGGGTATCTGTTTGAATCTGGCTCAGTGCCTGGTGTGCCATGTGTTTATGTGTGTGTAGGTCTGTGCGTCTGATTCGATGCCTGTGGTGTAATCTGCCAAGGTGCATGTGTGAGTGTGTGTATCAGGCTCAGTGCCTGAGGTGGGATGTGTATGTGTGTGTGTTTTTGTTTGTGTGTGGCTCAGTTCTGGGATGTGATCTCTGTGTGTCCATTTTTGTCTGCGTGTATGTGTATTTTTCTGTTCGTCAGGCTCAGAGGCTGGGGTGTGACCTCTGTGTGAATGTGCATCTGTATGTCTGGTTCAGTGTCCACCCAGTGCCTGTGTGTGATTTGCGTCTGTGTGTGTGCGTATGTGCTTCTTTGTGTGTCTGTTAGTGTCTGACTCAGTGCCTGGCGTGTAAAGTGTGTGTGTGTATGTGTCCCACTGCCTGTGCTGTGAGCTACGTGTGCCTGTGCGTCTGTTTGTGAGCTTGTGTGAGTGTGCACGCCTTTGTGTGCGTATCTGCCTCGGTGCCTGTGTTGTTATCTGCATGTGTGAGTGTGTATGTGTGTGTCTGTTTGTATCGGACACAATGCCTGGGGTGAGATGATTGTGTGTGTGTGTGTGTGTGTGTGTGTGTGTTTGTGTGACTGTCTGCTTCAGTGCCAGGGGTGTGATATGGGTGTAAGTTTGCATATTTTGCTCAGTTCCTTGGGTGTGATCCTTCTGTCTTTGTGTGTGCAAGCGTGCGTTTATCTACGGCCCAGTGCCTGTGATGTGATCGTGTGCGTGTATCTGTGTATGAGTGTGTGTGTATCAGGCTCAGTGCCAGTGGGGCGATGCTTATGTGTGTGTGTGCCTGCGTGTATGTGTGGCTCAGTGCTAGTGTGTGATCTCTGTGTATTCGTTTTCGCCTGCATATATAGAAGATAGAACATAGAACAGTACAGCACAGTACAGGCATTTCGGCCCATGATGTTGTTCCCAACCTTTAACCTACTCTAAGATCAAACTAACTACCTACTTCATTCTATGATCATCCATGTACGTATCCAAGAGTCGCTTAAAGGCCCCTAATGTATCTGCTTCTCTACCACCGCTGACAGTGCATTCCACGCACCCACCACTCTCTGTGTAAAGAACCTACCTCTGACATCTCCCCGAAACATTTCTCCAATCACCTTAAGATTATGCCCCCTGGTGATAGCACTTTCTACCCTGGGAAAAAGTCTCTGGCTATCCTCTCATCATCTTGTACCCCTCTAACAAGTCACCTCTCATCCTTCTTCGCTCCAATGAGAAAAGCCCTCGCTCCCTCAATCTTTCTTCGTAGGACATGCCCTCCAGTCCAGGCTGCATCATGGTAAATCTCCTCTGCAACCTCTCTAAAGCATCCGCATCCTTCCTATAATGAGGCGACCAGAACTGAACACAATATTCCAAGTGTGGTCGAACCAGGGCCTTATAGAGATGCAGCATAACCTCGCAGCTCTTAAACTCAATCCCTCTGTTAATGAAAGGCAACACACCATGCGCCTTCTTAACAACCCTATCAACTTGGGTGGCTTTATTGAGCGATCTATGGACATGGACCCCAGGATCCCTCTGTTCCTCCACACTACCAAGAATCCTGTCTTTAAGCCTGTATTCCGCATTCAAATTCGACCTTCCAAAATGAATCACTTCGCACTTTTCCAGGTTGAACACCATCTGCCACTTCTCAGCCCAGCTCTGCATCCTGTCAATGTCCCGTTGCAACCTACAACAGCCTTCCACACTATCCACAACTCCAGCAACCTTCGTGTCATCGGCAAACTTGCGAACCAGCCTTCCACTTCTTCATCCAAGTCATTTATGAAAATCACAACGAGCAGAGGTCCTATAATAGATCCTTGTGGAACACCACTGGTCACCGAGCTCCATGCTGATTACTTTCCATCTACTACCACCCTCTGACTTCTATGGGCCAGCCAATTTTGTATCCAGACAGCCATGCCTCCATACTTTTTGAATGAGCCTAACATGGGGAACCTTATCAAACGCCTTGCTAAAATCCATATACACCACATCCACTGCTCTTCCTTCATCAATGTGTTTTGTCACATCTTCAAAGAATTCAATAAGGCTTGTGAGGCATGACCTGCCCCTCACAAATCCATGCCGACTGTCTCTAATCAAACCATGCTTTCCCAAATAATCATAAATCCTGTCTTTCAGAATCCTCTCCAATAATTTTCCCACGACCGACGTGTGACTGACTTGTCTATAATTCGCAGGGTTATCCCTATTCCATTTCTTGAACAAGGGAATAACATTTTGAGACCCTCCAATCATCCGGTACTACTCCAGTGGACAGTGAAGACGCAAAGATCATCTCCAAAGGAGCAGCAATCTCTTCAGTCGCTTCCCGTAATATCCTTGGGTATATCCCGTCTGTCCCCGGGGACTTATCTGTCCTCATATCATTCAGAATTTCCAGCACATCCCCCCTCTTTACCTCAACCTGTTCGAGCATATCAGCCTGTTCCACGCTGTCCTCACAAACGACCAGGTCCCTCTCACTAGTGAATACTGAAGCAAGGTATTCATTTAGGACCTCCCCTACCTCCTCCACCTCCATGCACAAGTTCCCTCCACTATCCCTGATCGGCCCTACCCTCACTCTGGCCATCCTCTTGTTCCTCACATAGGTGTAGAACGCCTTGGGATTTTCCTTAATCCTACCCGCCAAGACTTTTTCATGTCCCCTTCTAGCTCTCCTAAGTCCTTCCTTCAGTTCCTTCCTGGTTACCTTGTAACCCTCTAGAGCCCTGTCTGATCGTTGCTTCCTCAACCTTAAGTAAGCTTCCTTCTTCCCCTTGGCTAGCTGTTCCACATCTCTTGTCATCCAAGGTTCCTTCACCCTACCATCCCTTCCCTGCCTCATCGGGACAAACCTATCCAGCAGTCGCAGCAAGTGCTCCCTAAACAAGCTCCACATTTCTGTCGTGCATTTCCCTGAGGATATCTGTTCCCAATTTATGCTCCCCAGTTCCTGCGTAATAGCATTGTAATTCCCCCTCCCTCAATTAAATATTTTCCCATCCCGTCTGCTCCTGTCCCTCTTCATGACTTTAGTAAAGGTCAGGGAGTTGTGATCACTATCACCGAAATGCTCTCCCACCGAGAGATGCCACCTGGCCTGGTTCGTTGCCAAACATCAAGTCCAACATAGCCTCCCCTCTAGACGGCCTATCTGCATATTGTGTCAGGAAACCTTCCTGGACACACCTGACAAAAACTGATCCATCCAAACTATTTGCACTAAGGAGGTTCCAATCAATATTACAATCAATAATGAAGTCACCCATGACAACAACCCTCTTACTTCTGCACCTTTCCGAAATCTGCCTCCCAATCTGTTCCTCCATGTCTCTGTTGCTATTGGGGGGTCAATAGAAAACTCCCAACAAAGAGACTGCACATTTCCTGTTTCTGACTTCCACCCATAATGACTCAGTAGACAAACCCTCCTCGACTACGTCCCTTTCTGCAGCTGTGATACTATCCCTGATTAACAATGCCACTCCCCCACCTCTTTTACCTCCCTCCCTATTCCTCTTGAAACATCTAAACCCCGGAGCATCTAACATCCATTCCTGCCCCTGGGATATCCACGACTCTGTAATGACAACAACAGCGTAGCTCCAAGTACTGATCCATGCTCTAAGTTCATCAGCCTTATTCCTGACACTTCTTGCGATAAAATACACACACTTCAACACATCATACTGGCTGCAACTTTGCCCTGTCAACTGTCTAACCTTCCTCACATCTCTCTGCACTCGGTATCTGCCTGTTCAACAGCTACCCCTTCCACTGATCCGTGGCTCCGGTTCCCGTCCCCCTGCCAAACTAGTTTAAATCCTCCCAAAGAGCTCTAGCAAACCTCCCGCCCAGGATATTGGTGCCCCTCCAGTTCAGATGATTTCCGTCCTTCTTGTACAGGTCCCACCTTCCCCAGAAGGTATCCCAATGACCCACATATCTGAATCCCTCCCTCCTACACCAGTTCTGTAGCCACGTATTCAGCTGCACTTGCTCCCTGTTTCTAGCCCCACTAGCACGTGGCACTGGTAACAATCCTGAGATTCCTACTCTTCTCGTCTTACCTTCAGCTTCCACCCTAACTCCCTTTATTCGCTTTTCAGGTCCTCATCCCTTTTCCTAGCTATGTCATTGGTACCAATATGTACCACGACCTCTGGCTGCTCCCTCTCCCCCTTAAGAATCCTGTAGACTCGATCCGAGACATCCCTGACCCTGGCATCCGGGAGGCAACATACCATCTGGGAGTCTCGTTCGCGACCACAGAATCTCCTGTCTGTTCCTCTAACCATTGAATCTTCTATCACAATCGCTCTCCTATTCTCCCCCCTTCCCTGCTGAGCCACTGAGCCAGGCTCAGTGCCAGAGACCTGGCCACTGTGGCTTTCCTCTGGTAGGTCGTCACCCCAAACGTATCCAAAACGGTATTCATATTATTAAGGGGAACGGCCACAGGGGATCCCTGCACTGGGCGCCTATTCCCTTTCCCTCCCCTGACGGTCACCCAGCTACCTTTATCCTGTAACTTAGGTGTCACTACTTCCCTATAACTGCTCTCTATCACCCCCTCCGCATCCTGAATGATCCAAAGTTCATCCAGCTCCAGCACCAGTTCCCTAATGAGTCTGCGAGGAGCTGGAGTTGAGTGCACTTCTCACAGGTGAATTTCTCTCTGTGTCTGGCTCAGAGGTTGGGGTGTGACTTGTGTGTGAATGTGCATCTGTATGTCTGGATCAGTGTCAACCGAGTGCCTGTGTGTGATTTGCGTCTGTTTGTGTGTGTGTGTGTGATTGTGTGTGTCGATGCGTGTGTGTTTCTTTGTGTGTCAATTTGTGTCTGACTCAGTGCCTGGCGTGTAACGTGTGTGTGTGTGTGTGTGTGTGTGTGTGTGTGTGTGTGTGTGTGTGTGTGTGTGTGTCTGTGTTTGCGTGTGTGTGTGTGTGTGTGAGTGTGTGTGTGTTTCCCACTGCCTTTGATGTGATATGCGTGTGTCTGTGCATCTGTTTGTGTGCTTGTGTGAGTGTGCACTCCGGTGTGTACATATCTGTCTCAGTGCCTGTGGTGTTATCTGCGCATGCGTGTGTGTGTATGTGTGTTCTAGTGTGTGTGTGTGTGTGTGTGTGTGTGTGTGTGTGTTTGTGTCTGGGTGTGTATGTGTCTGTCTGTCTGCTTCAGTGTGATATGTGTGTTCGCGTGCATATTTTGCTCAGGACCTGGGGTGTGATCCTTCTGTGTGTGTGTGTGTATCTGCGGCCCAGTGCCTGCGTTGTGATCGTGTGCATGTGTGTTTGTGTGTATGTGTGTGCCTGGCTCAATAGCTGGGGTGCGCCTGTGTGTATATCTGTTTGTATGTGTTAGTGTGTGTGTCTGTTTGTTTGTTAGTGTGTGTGTGTCTGTGTGTGTGTGTGTGTGTGTGTGTGTGTGTGTATGTGTGTGTGTGTGTGTGTGTGTGTTTCTGTGTGTGAGTGTGTGTGCATGCGTGCGTGCTTGTCTCAATGCCTGGGATGTAATGTGTGTGTTTGTGGCTGTGTGTGTGTGTATGTGTGTGTGTGTGTGTACCTGTGTGCTTGTTTGTATTTGACTCAGTTCCCGGTGTGTAAAGAGTATGTGTGTGTGTTTTGTGTGTTTCTATGACAAATGTGCATGTGTGCCGTGTGTGTATATGGATTTGTACCGAGGGTGTGATATGTCTGTGTGAGTGTGTATGTGTTTGTGTGTCTGTTGTTATCTGACACAGTGCCTCGGGTGAGAAGATTGTGTTTGGGTGCATGTGTGTGTGTATCTGGGTCAATGCGTGGGGTGTGATATGACTGTGTGTGTGTATATCTGATTCAGTGCCTGGGGTGTGATGTGTGCGTGTGTGTGGGTATGTGTGTGTGTTTGTCTGTCTGCTTCCGTGCCTGGTGTGTGATATGTGTGTACACGTGCATATTTTGTTCAGTGTCTGGGGTGTAACCTTTCTTTGTGTGTGTGTGTGCGTGTATGTGTGTGTATATGTGTGTATGTATATTTAGATATATCTGGCTCAGAGTCTGGGGTGCGATCGACCTCTGTGTGTGTGGGTGCCTGTCTGTATGTTTTTGTGTGTGTGAGTGCGTGTTTGTGCGTGAATCTGGCTCAGTGACTGGGTTGTGATGTGTGTGTGTGCGCGTGTGAGTATGTGCGTGTGTGTGTGCAGGTGTGTGTATCTGGTACAGTGTCGGAAGTGTGATCTTTCTGTCTGTATGTGTTTGTGTGTGTGAGTGCATGTTTGAGCGTGAATCTGGCTCAGTGCCTTGGTTGTGATGCGTGTTTGCGTGTGTGTGTGTGTGTATGGCTCAATTCCTGTGCTTGGTCTGTGTGTGTGTGTGTACCTGGCTCAGTGCCTAAGTGATGACCATTGTGTATTTCTATGTCCTTGGCTTAGTGCCTGGGGTGCGATCTCTGTGTGTGCGTGTGTGTGTTGTGATGCTTATGTCTGACTCACTTCCTGGATGTGATCAGTGTGTGTGTACCTGGCTCAGTGGCTGTGTTACAATCATTGTGTGTTTCTGTGTCCCTGGATCAGTGCCTGGTGCGATCTGTGTGACGGTGTGTGTGTGTGTGTGCGTGTGTGTGTGTGTCTCTGTCCCAGTGTCTGGGTTGTGATCTGTGTATGTCTCTGCGTGTGTTTGTCTCTGCATGTGTGTGTGTGCGTGTGTGTGTGTCTGGCTCAGTGCCTGTGTTGTGATCTGTGTGTATGTGTGCGTGTGTCTGTGTGTGTGTGGGAGGTGTCCTGGCTGGTTCATTGATTCTTGGCCGGGGCCCTCCGTGTGCCATGGATTGCCCATGGAGGAGGGATACTGCCCAAGCCCGCAGGGAGGAACCCCATTTTACAGGGTGCCCTTCCCACATGGCAGAGGTTTCCCATCGCTGGTGAGATCCCAGCAGTGGCGGGAACTTACGTCGTGAAGATACCGCTCCGGCAAGATCACTTGGCGAAAAGCTGATGACAGGCCTTCTGCTCCCACCGTCCATCGCGATTCTCTGGCCTCCAGTCTCCGACCTCGACTCTGGAAGGCACATAGAATCTAGCCCAGGGAGTAGTGAGCCCATGGAGGAATTTGAAAACCAAGATGAGAATTTTATAATCAAGATCTTGGTCAGCGAGTGCAGGAGTTATAGGTGAACGGGACTAACTGTGAGTTAACAGTAACAGAGAGCACTACAGTGGTGCAGTGTTTCGCACCGCAGCCTCGTAACTACAGCAACCCTGATTCTGTTTTGGGTACTGCCTGTGTGGAGTTTGCAAGTTCTCCCTGTGACCACGTGCGTTTCTACTGGGTGCTCTGCTTTCGTCCCACAGCCAAAGACTTGCAGGTTGATAGGTTAATTGGCCATTGTAAATTGCTCCTAGTGCAGGTAGGTGGTAGGAGAATGCTGGGGATGTGGTAGGGAACATGGGGTTAATGTAGGATTAGCATAAATGGGTGGTTGTTGGTCGGCGCAGTCAGGGCCAAAGGGCCTGTTTCAGTGCTGTATCTCTCTATGACTCTGCAACACATCAGCTGCAGAGCTTTGGATGAGCTGAAGTTTACAGACAGTAGAATGCTGGAAATCCGCAGCAGGGCATTGGAATGGTCAAGTCTAGAGGGAATGAATGAGGGTTTTGAGCTGAGGGGCTGAGACAGGGGTGACATCTTGCGATGTAATGGAGAATTTCTTCTCGCCTGCATTCAGGAGAACGATTGTGCCCAGTATGTAGCAAGTCCAAGAAGAGTGGGCACAGTTTTAGACTTAGTTTCAGGGAAGGAAGATGGCAGATGGAAGGAGCGGCACTGGGGAGGGCATTTTGGTGATAGTAATCATAATTCAGTCAGTTTGAAATTAGGTATGGAAAAGGACAAAGATAGGACAGGAATTAGTGTTCTCAATTTGGGAAAGGCCAAATTAACTAAACTGAGGAGTGATGTAGCAAAAGTGGACTAGAAAAAGCTACTTGAAGGTAAATCAGTGTCAAAAAAGTGGGAGGTATTCAAAGGGAGACTCAAGGGGTTTAGGGTAAACATGTTCCCACAAAGAAACAAGGTGAGACGGCCAAACCTAGAGCCCCATGGAGGGCAAGAAACTTACAGGATAAGATAAGGCAGAAAAGGAAACCTTATGTCCAACACCGAGAACTCAATACTACAGAAAACCAATAGTATAGCAAGTGGAGGGGTGAAATCAAAAAGGAAATTAGGAAAGCAAAGCGAGGGCGTGAAAGAATATTGACAAGCAAAATCAGGGTGAACTCTTAAGATCTTTTATCAATATAGTAAGCGTAAGAGTATAACTAAGGAAAGAATAGGACCCATAATAGACCAAAAAGTTAACCTACGTGTAGGGCTGGAAGATGTTAATGTGGTTCTTACTGAATATTTTGTGTCTGTCTTCACAGAAGAGCGACACGATGCAGACATTATAGTGAAGGAAGAGCGGTGTGAAGGACTGGATGTGATAAACATAGGGATAGAAGGGTTATTAATGGGATTAGAATCCTTGAATGTTGATAAGTCACCAGTACCGATGAAATTTTTCCTCGGTTGTTGGAAGAAGCAAGAAAGGAAATAGCAATGGTTCTGACCATCATTCCCAGTTGTAACTGGATACAGATGTGGTGCCGGAGGATTGGAGAACTGCTAATGTTTTACAAAGGAAGCGAGGGATAGACCAAATAATTACAGGCCAGTTTGTCTAACCTCAGTAGTGGGAAAATTATTGGAATCTGTCCTGCAAGAGAGGATAAGCTGTTCCTTAGAAGGGCATGGATTAATCACGAATAGTCAGCATGGATTTGTTAAGGGAAGACCGTGTATAACTAACTTGGATGAAATATTTGAAGAAGTAACAAGGAAGATTAATGAGTGTAGTGCACGTGATGTTGTCTACATGGATTTTAGCAAGGTTATTGACAAGGGCCCACATGAAATAGTGGTTAACAAAATAAAAGCCCATGGAATCCAGGGAAATGCAGCAAAGTAGATACAAAGTTAGCTCAGTTGCAGGGAACGAATGGTAAATGCTGACAGCTGTTTTAGCGACTGCAGGGCTGTTTACAGTGGCGTTCTGCAGGGTTCAGTACTGGGTCCCCTTCTTTTTCTGGTGTATGTTAACGATTTGGACCTAAATGAAGGGGTCATGCTCAAGAATGTTGCAGACAACACAAAACATGGCCGTGTGGTAGAGAGCGAGGAGGATAGCTGTTGGCTGCAGGAATATATTAATGCACTCTGTGTTACGCATGCTTTTCGCTGCGTCATCTTGCTCTCTCTTTCCTCATTCAGAGAGCTAGGGCTTTATTTTTTCTACCTTTGCCCCTCATGGGAACGTATCTCGATTTTGAATCCTCCCAGGATTACAGGTATCTGCAGGACATACAACATTCCTCGGACTGCTGTTCTTATGGCATCCTGAGTCCCACACTCAGCGTCATGCGCTGTCACATGTCACTACATTTCTAACCTTTGCCAGTTATGATGTAACGCCACAGCCCCGAAATATTAACTCTATTGCTCTCTACACAGATGCTGCCAGACCTGCTGAGTATTTCCAGAACTTTCTGTTCTCATATACTCCAGGTATCATTTTAAAGGAAGCTCACGGTTCAGTTACAGTTTTGCCTGCCAATCTTTTATTCCAACTTGCCTGGGCCAGGTCTGTTCTCACCCCATTGAAGTTGGGCCTCCCCTGATTAATTATCTTTACTCTGGATTTGTTTCTTTTCCTTTTCCATAGCGAACTTAAATCGTCTGCTACTCTGATAACTGGCCCCTAAATGACCTCGGCTGAGATTCAATTCACTTGTCCCACCTTATTCCCTGTAACCCGATTCAGGAATGCCTCCTTCCTTATTGGACCAGAAACATACTGATGTAGAAAATTGTCCGCACACTTCAGACACTCCCCACCACCCCCCGCCCGATACACTATTACGATCCCACTATATATCAGGAAAGTTAAGCGCCAAACCCGCCCCCCACCCCGATTATAACTACTCTATAAATTTTTCACCTCTCTGGAACTTACTTACAAAATTGTCGCTCTAAATAGCACAGAATAAGTGGCTAGTAAAAGGTGGAGTGGGGCCTATTGAGGACAAAGAAGGCGATTTATGCTTGGAGGTACAGGACAAGGCTAGAATGCATAATGACTACTTTTATCAGTGTTTACTAATGAAGAACAATCTGCCAAAATATCAGTGGAAGCAGAGATTAGAGACATTGGATAGGTAAAAATGGAGAGGGATAAGGTACTGGAAAAGGGTGATAAGTCACCTATTCCGGATGTCCTGCATCCCAGATTGCTTAAGGCAATGGGTATAGAATAGTGTAATGGCATACCATAATCTCCCAATCTTTCCTCGATATGGGGGAGGATTGCAGAGTGGCAAATGTGACAGCGTTATTCAAGAAAAATGTAAGGAAACTCGGAGCACCTGCAAGCCAGTTAGTTTAACATCAGTGTTGGGTAATGTTTTAGAAACAATAATCAGTGAAAAAATCAAACGGCACTTCGGCAAGTTTGAGTTAATTAAGGATAGCCAGCACGGATTTGTAAAAAGCAGATCATGCTTGACTTATCTCATGGAATGTTTTGATGAAGTAACAGAGAATTTCGATGAAGGGAATGCGGCGGCTGCTGTCTATATGATTTTAAGAACGTGTTTCATAAAGTACCACCTAAAAGGATGATTAACAAAACTGAGGCTCATGGAATAGAAAGGTAAATGAATGAAAAATTGGCTTCAGGACAGTAGACAGTAAGTCACAGTAAATTGTTGTTTCTCAGATTGGAAGATGGTCGGCATTGATGTTTCCCAAGGGTCAGTGCTGGGGCCACTGCTAATTTTGCTATATATAAATGACTTGGATCTTGAAATGTAGGGTATGATTTTAAAGTTTGCCAATGACACCAATCATGGAGAAGTGGTCAGCGGCGAGAATGATGCTAACTTGCTGCCAGAGGACATAGATAGGCTAGCAGAATGGACAGACAGGTGAGATCTGGTGCATTTTGGCAGAAGGGAAAGGGTGAGACAATATAGCCTTAATGGCACAGTTATAAAGAGTGAGTAAGAACAGAGGGACCTGGGGGGTGCATGTACGTCAATCTTTGAATGTGGCAGGACAGGAAAGTGATTAGTAAAGCATATGGGATTTTGGGCTTCATAAATAGAGGCACAGAGTACAAAAGCAGGGCAGTTATTCCGAGCATTTATAAATCTCTGGTTAGGCCGCTAACTGGAGTATTACGTCCAGTTCAGGTCAAAACACTATAGGAAGGGTGTCAAAGTCCTTGTCAGAGTGCAGAGGAGATTTACGAGAATGGTTCCAGGGATGAGGGACTTTACTTACAAGGTTGGGTTGGAAAAGGCGGGGTTGAGAGTGATTTGATAGAGGTGTATACGATTATGACAGGCTCAGATAATTAGACAGGAAAAACTGTTCCCATTAACTGATGAAACCGAGAACATTCGGGATGATGCTATGTTTCTGCCTTCTGTCCCTTCTTAACTCCCACCTCCCCCTCATCCTACTGTCTGAGATGATGTACAAGCTGCAGATGGTGGGACCATGGATGCCTCTGTGGTATATACGTGAGGTTGAGTAATTTGTGGAGAGCACGTTTCTAGATGTGGTCACCCCACAGATTAAGGGTATTCAGAGAGGGAGGGAATGGGTGATCACCATACAGTCAAGAAGTATCAGGAAGGTAGCGCATGAGACCCCTGAGTGCATCTCACTCTCCAACCAGTATTCAATACTGAGGAAAGTGATGGTTCATCTGGGGACTGCAGCCAGAGACAAGGCCATGTTATCAGGGCTGTCTCAGCTGTACTGGGAGGTACAAGGAAGACTGCAATGTTGTTAGTGATAGGAGATTCGATAGTAACTGACACAAACATGCATTTCTGTGGCCGCATGCACTTATCCAGGATGTTGTGTTTCCTCCCTGGTGTCAGGGTCAAGGACATCACTGAGCTGCTGCAGAGCAGCGGGAAGGTGGACGGTTATCAGCCAGCAGTCGTTGTCCACATCAGAACCAACGACATAGGCAGAAAGAGGGCGGGTGGTCCTGCAGTCAGAATTCAGGGAGCTGGGAAAGAAGTTAGCAAGCAGGACGTCAAAAAATAGTAATGTCCGGATTACTCTCAGTACCCATTGCGAGTGAATACGGAAATAGGAGGATAGTGCAGATTAATGCGTAGCTGGAAAGATCCTGCAGAAGCGGGGAAGCTTAGGTTCCTTGACGGTGGGAACAGTTCTGGAGAATGCGCAATTGTGCAGTCCGGATGGGTTGCAACTGAAGAGAGCTGTGATTAGTTTCCTTGCGGGGTGATTTGTTTGTGCTATTGGGCAGGGAACCAGGAGTAAAAATCAGAGAGGAATTCCAAGGGGCACAGAATACTGGGAGAGATGGATAGCACTATAGTAGGGATTAGAAAGTTATTCAGTGGGGTCTGAGTAAGGGATAAAGCAATAAAGTTTATGTCAGGGTTAATGCCCATGTATATAAATGCATGGAGTGGGGTTGATAAGATTGCAGAGGTGCAGGAGCAGATTGCCATAAGGAATTATTATGCTGTGGCTATAACAGAGAACTGACTCAAAGAAGGGCTGGACTGGGTGTTAAATATTCCTGGATACAATGTGTTCAGGAAAGATAGGAATGGAAGATAAAAATTAGGGTGGTGTTATTTATTAAGGAGAACATTATAGTGCTGGAGAGAGAGAAAGCCCCGCTGGGACAGGGAGGAGGGGTAAGGGGATGTAGTGGGTGTGTCAAGGACAGAATCAATTTGGATGGAGCGAAGAAGCAAAAAAAGTGCAGTTCCATTGCTCGGTGTTGTCTATAGGCCACCAGCTATTGGAAGGACATGGAGGAACAGATTTGCAAGGAAATTACTGAAAGATGCAAGAATGGTAGTCTAGTTACAATGGGGGAACATGCATTATCCAGATATGGACTGGGATAGTAGTAATATCAAGGACAGAGAGAGCCAGGAGTTCCTAGAGTGTGTTCAGGAAAATGTTCTACAACAGTATGTTGTTAGTCCAACGTGAAAGGAGGCACTGCTAGACCTGGTTCTTGGGAATGAGCTGGGCCAAGTGGATCAAATATCAATAGGAGAACATTTAGGGGCCAATGATCATTGTAGCATAGGGTTAAGGCTCGCAATGGAAAAGGATAAAGAACAATCCAGCATAAGAATAATTAACTGGGATAAAGTCAACTTCAATGGGGTAAGAACGGAGCTGGGGCTAATAAATTGTAGCTTCACAATGAGCTACCTTCAAAGAAGGGATAGTTCGGGCACAGTCAAGGCATATTCCCTCGAAGGGGAAAGGTAGGGTAAGCAAAAACAGAGACCAATGGATGACAAAAGGGATATAGTTGAAGATGAAGAAGAGAAGGTGTGCTTATGACAGATGTCAGGTAGATAATACAGTAGAGGACCAGGCTGAATATAGAAGGTCCAGAGGGAAAGTGAAAAAGCAACTAAGAGAAGCAAAGAGAGAGCATGAAAAGAGACTGGCAGCTAGCATTAAAGATAATCCTAAAGTTTTTCTGCAATCTCCCCCAGTGAAAGTCAGCAGCCTTAATCCAGCCATGCGGGAGCCACTGGGTAAACACTGTGTAGGAGCACCAGGCAAATCGAGAGAACCCTCAAGACAGGCACTAAGGGAATACACAAGTGTGAATAGCTCAGTTTTGTTTGTATAATTGGATGTGTTGTTGGATAAAAATGTTAATGAAAATACTTTTGCTGGCCGTTTTTATTGCAGGATGGTAACCAAGGGGACACTGTGATGGAGCGTGTCAGATGGGTGTAATGGTGGAGAAATAGGGATGCATGGTGGGAAAGAAAAATTGTCCAATGGGAACCGGAATCTTAGCAGGGACTCTCCGAAAGCCTGTCTGGGTCGAAGGCATCCAGGAAAAGTCCTCCCTGCCTCCTCCTCTTCCTGAGGTGCCTCCAGACTCCCGATGTCAATGTCTGTGTCCTCAGGATGGTGATGATATGAAGGGTGCAGTGAAATACCATGAATTAGGACACCTGCTCCATTGTGTACTGGAGGGCTCCCCCCGAATGGTTCAAACATTGGAATCATTGCTTCATCACACTGATGGCCTGTTCCATGATGTTCCTGGTGACTGTATAGCTTACGTTATACACGTTAATTGCATGTGGTTGAATGGCAGTGGGAGGTGGTTTGGGGGTGTAGAAAAATGAGCTGTGTCTAGAGGAGGGTTCCCTTTATCTCTGAGAAGTCACATTCTCGTTCTGCATGAAGACCCGAAGTGTTGGGTCCGGCGAACTGCTTCAGAATTAAGATATGGTGGCTGCTAAAAAGTGGACATTCACCAACATGATGTACTGGGCGTGCTCACACACCAACTGTACATTCATGGAGTGAGAGTTCTTTCAGTTCCTGTACCTCTCCCATTAACATGGGGGCCCCGCAGAGGCACCTACACCATCAGGAATCCCGCTATCCTAACAAAGTCACGGGACCTGTCATCCTGCTTCTCCCTGCTGAGGGAGAAAATGATGACATAGATGGTCACCCTCACCTCCCAGAATTATCAATAGACAGCATACAGGCCTGGCAACTACTGGTCAGTTAGTTTAACATCAGTGGTGAGTAAGGTTTTAGGAACAATAATCAAGGAAAAAAATCAACACACACTTGGAGAGGTTTGAGTCAATTAAAGGTTGTCAGCACGGATTTCTAAAAGGCAGATCATGCTTTACTAATCTAATTGAATGTTTTGATGAAGTAACATGAGCAGGTTGATGAACAGAATGTGGTGGATGTTATCTACATGGATTTTAAGAAAGAGTTTGATGAAATACCACACAAAAAAGGTCAGCTAACAAAAGTGAAGCTCACGGAATAGTATCCAATTGGATCAAATATTGTCTGAAGGACATAAAAGATCAATTCGTGGTAAATGGTTGTTTTTCAGACTGGAGGATGGTAGACAGTGATGTTCCCCAACGTTCAGTGCGAGGAACACTGTTGGTTTTGTTTTGTTTTTTGCTATATAGAAATGACTTGGAGCGTGGAATACAGAGTACAATTTGAATATTTTGCAATGATACCAATCTCAGAGGAATGGTAAGCAGGAAGGATGATACAAACTGCCTGCAACAGGATATAGATAGGCTAGCAGAATGAACAGAGAAGTGGCAGGTGGAATTTAATGCAGAGGATTGTGAGGTGATACATTTTGTCAGAAGGAAAAGGATGGCAATATAGACTTAATGACACCGTTCTAAAGATTGTCAAGGAACAGAGGGACCTGGGGCTCCACATGTATTGATCTTTGAAGGTGCTAGGACATATTTGGAGAGTGTTTTGCAAAACATATCAGATCTTGGGCCTCATCATTAGAGGCAAAGATACAAAAGCAGGGACGTTATGCTGAGACATTATAAAGCTTTGGCTAGGCCCCAACTAGAGAACTGTGTCCAGTTATGCTCACCACACTTTAGGAAGGATGTGAAAGTCCTTGAGACGGTGCAGAGGAGAATACCAAAATGGTTTCATGGATCGGGGTGGGGGGGGGGGGGGGGGTCGTGGTTTGGTAACAAGATTAGTTTTGAGAAACTGGAGTTGTTATTCATGGAATAAAGGAGATTGAGAGGGATTTGATAGAGGTGTACAAGATTATGATAGGCTTAGATCAGACAGAAAAGGAAAAACAGTTCCCTTTAACCAATGAAACACGGACTAGGGGACAAAAATGTAAGGTTTTAGGGAAGAGATACAGGGGAAATATGAGGAAGAACTTTTTTACACAGTGGATGGTATTGAGCTCGAACTCATTGCCCATGAGGGTGTTGGAAGCCGAGACAATCACTGATTTCAAAATGAGACTGGATGGACACCTGAAGGAAATGAACTTGCAGGGCTATGGGCAGTGAGCGTGGAAGTGGGACCGACAGGATTTTTCCACAAACAGCTGGCATGGAGGGACCGAATCGTCTCCTTCTATGTTATAAATTACTCTGTGACTCCATCAATCTCCACGACTCTATGTTGGATACGGCGCCTGCTCCTGTCTAAATACATAGAAGTTCACTGAAATGGTGACCTCAACGGCCACAGACAGCTCCATCCTCATCCTGGTGTGAGGCTCCAGGTCGTGTTGCAGGAGGTGACACAGCTCTGTGTCCACCTCCTTATTGAATCAGAGTCACCTCACACACTGCTCCTGGGTTAGGTGTAGGTCGGAAAAGTACTCTTGGAAAAGCCGGGCTGGGTATGACAGAGCCCCCTCCTCCCCCCTCTTTACAGAGCTTTCCCTCTCTGCAGCCTCTGCTCTATTTGTTGCTCATGCTGCAGATCCAGAGAGACCATAAGTACATTCCCCAAAACTCGTACGGAGCTGTGCGACAAATCCTCTGTCCTCCCTGAATGTCTGCAGCAGCTCACAACACAACCTCGACAGCATCATGCACAGCACCTCCACTAACTTTACAATAGCAGAAGTAAGTCAAAATCCCCTCGCCTGTAAGTTGGATGCCTGGTCCCTTTAAATAACACTGGATGGGGTTCCTCGTGCTGCTGAATGTATGTTCAGCTGAGTGTGAGCAACACAGGCGGTCAGTGAACATGCACAGACCAAGTTTCAAAGGCGTACATCAGAGCTGCTGGCATGGCACAAGGACGTCACATTCAAATCCATCCTCAATAAGCAGCACATACGTGGTACAACTAGGATAGATTCCTGCTCAGCATGCGCCACTATGCTTGCCACACCGGAGCCCTGCGAAGCATGGGGCACTATGCTGGCCAGACGACCAGTGGCCGGCTGTGTGGTTCACATAATTTTATGGATCCCAGCTTCCATACCGGCAGCACCAGTGGTTCTGTAGAGTCGAAAATTGTGGCTAGCGTCAGATACAGAAGGAAAGAAATTCACCTGAAAAGGAGAACTGAAAAAAGATTGAAGGGATAGAATTTGCAGGAATAAGGGAATGGACAGGGGAATGGGACGATTTGGAGAGGTGAGGCCATGGAGGGATTCAAACTCTAGAATGAGAATATTAAAATTAAGGTGCTGCCAGACAGGGAGCCAATGTAGATAAGTGAGCACAGGGGTGATGGGTGATCGGGATTTGGTGTGAATTAGAATACAAGCAGCAGAGTTCTGGATGGACAGTGGTTTATGGAGGTTTATAACTGGGAGGGTGACCAAGATAGAATTGGAATAGTCAAGTGTGGATTTAACAGTGACACGGATGAGGGTTTATGCAGCAGATGGGTTGAGGCAGAGGTGGAGACGAGTAAAATCACAGAGGTGGCAGTAGGCAGGGTTGGTGATGGAGAGAATATGGAGATGAACTCAGCAGAGGTGTAAATAGAACACAGAGGTTATAAACAGTCTGGCTCAGGCTCAGACATTAGCCATGGTTGGGTATGTGTTTCACAGATAGGGAATGGGGTTTGTGATGAAGACCAATGAAACTGAACATAGAACATAGAACATAGAACAGTACAGCACAGTACAGGCCCTTCGGCCCACGATGTTGTGCCGAACCTTTAACCTACTCTAAGTTCTAAGTAACTACCTACCCTTCATTCTACTATCATCCATGTACCTATCTAAGAGTCGTTTAAAGGCCCCTAATGTATCTGCTTCTACTACCACCGCGGGCAGCGCATTCCACGCACTCACCAATCTCTGTGTAAAGAACCTACCTCTGACATCTCCCCGAAACCTTCCTCCAATCACCTTAAAATTATGCCCCCTGGTGATAGCCCTTTCCACCCGGGAAAAAGTATCTGGCTATCCACTCTATCTATGCCTCTCATCATCTTGTATCCCTCTATCAAATCTCATCCTTCTTCGCTCCAATGAGAAAAGTCCTAGCTCCCTCAAACTTTCTTCGTAGGACATGCCCTCCAGTCCAGGCAGCATCCTGGTCAATCTCCTCTGCACCATCTCTAAAGCAGCCACATCCTTCCTGTAATAAGGCGACCAGAACAGAACACAATATAGAGCTGCAGCATAAACTCACGGCTCTTAAACTCAATCCTCCTGTTAATGAAAGCCAACACACCATACGCCTTCTTAACAACCCTATCAACTTGCGTGGCAACTTTGAGCGATCTATGGACATGGGCCCCAAGATCCCTCTGTTCCTCCACACTACCAAGAATCCTGTCTTTAAGTCTGTATTCCCCATTCAAATTAGACCTTCCAAAATGAATCACTTCACACTTTTCCAGGTTAAACTCCATCTGCCACTTCTCAGCCCAGCTCTGCATCCTGTCAATGTCCCGTTGCCACCTACAACAGCCTTCCACACTATGGACAGCTCCAGAAACCTCCGTGTCATCGGCAAACCTGCTAACCCAGCCTTCCACTTCCTCATCCAAGTCATTTATGAAAATCACAAAGAGCAGACGTCCCAGAACAGATCCTTGTGGAACACCACTGGTCACTGAGCTCCATGCTGAATACTTCAAATCTACTTCCACCCTCTGACTTCTATGGGCCAGCCAATTTTGTATCCACACAGCGAGCTTTCCCTGAATCCCATGCCTCCTTACTTTCTGAATGAGCCTACCATGGTGAATCTTATCAAACGCCTTGCTAAAATCCATATACACCACATCCACTGCTCTTCCTTCATAAATGTGTTTTATCACATCTTCAAATAAGGCTTGTGAGGCATGACCTGCCCCTCACAAAGCCATGCTAACGGTCTCTAATAAAACCATGCTTTTCCAAGTAATCATAAATCCTGTCTCTCAGAATCCTCTTCAATAATTTGCCCACTACCGAGTGAGACTGACTGGTCTATAATTCCCAGGGTTATCCCTATTCCATTTCTTGAACAAGGGAACAACATTTGCCACCCTCCAACCAATCGCTACTACTCCAGTGGACAGTGAAGACGCAAAGATAATCGCCAAAGGCGTAGCAATCTCTTCCCTCGCTTCCTGTAATATCCTTGAGTATATCCCGTCTGGCCCCGGGGACTTATCTGTCCTCATATCATTCAAAATTTCCAGCACATGCTCCCTCTTAACCTTAACCTGTTCAAGCATATCAGCCTGTTCCACGCTGTCCTCGCCAACGATCAGGTTCCTCTCACTAGTGAATACTGAAGCAAAGTATTCATTTAAGACCTCCCCTACCTCCTCCGACTCCATGCACAAGTTCCCTCCACTATCCCTGATCGGCCCTACCCTCACTCTGGCCATCCTCTTGTTCCTCACATAAGTGTAGAACGCCTTGGGGTTTTCCTTTCTCCTCCCCACCAAGACTTTTTCATGTCCCTTTCTAGCTCTCCTAATTCCTTCTTCAGTTCCTTCCTGGCTACCTTGCAACCCTCTTGAGCCCTGTCTGATCCTTGCTTCCTTAACCTTAAGTAAGCTTCCTTCTTCCTCTTGACTAGCTGTTCCACATCTCTTGTCATCCACGGTTCCTTCACCCTGCCGTCCCTTCCTTGCCTCATCGGGGCAAACCTATCCAGCAGTCGCAGCAAGTTCTCCCTAAACAACACCCACATTTATGTCGAGCATTTCCCTGAGAACATTTGCTCCCATTTATGCTCCCCAGTTCCTGCCGAATAGCACTGGCTTCAATATTCCTAAAATCTACATTACAGAACAGTATTTCAGTGAAACAGGGTTTACAGATTTCCTCGCTAGAAAGTGAAACAACAGCAGCAGCAATGATGTGAGCGTAAATGACAAAAACTGTGATACTGTTAGTAATGGTTTGTAGAGCTAATAGCTGGAGATAGATATTCACGAGGAATAACAACAGCAGCAAGGAGGGCAGAGTAAATTCCAGGAGCAGTAATGCTGTTAAACATGTTTTATAGAATTAAGAGCTGGATAGAGATGCTTACCAGGGACACCAATAGTAAGGATGGGGTAGTAAATGTATTGAATAATCTTCAGTGCGAGATAAAGACGATTGTCTAATGAGTACCGATCATAATATGTGGAAAGAAAGTAAAGATCAGAGGAGAAACTCCTGTCCATTGTTGTAACATTCCAATAACTTGTTCTCAGATTCAGACCCATTGTTGTAACAAACCAGTCAGTTGTTCTCAGATTCTGATCTATTCTCTCCCTCTCTCTGGAGCCGCTGATCTCTGCTCATTCCAGGGATGATGCTCCCACTGACACTATGCGATGACACATTGAAAGAAGTCCTGTATTAATAGAGTAGGGAAACCCTCCAGTGATACAATTAGGGCCCATGGAGACTGATATTAATTACAGTCACTGAACAAATAGGTACAGTTAACCCCTTTCAATCCAAGACTTCTTGTACCACAGTAAAGTGGAGCATTTACCCTGTCTGGATGGGATGTATGAGAATTGCTGACGGAAGGAATGGTGGAAATAGCAGAGGCACTGGCCAGAATCTTCCAATCCTCCTTGGCTATGTTACAATTTATATAAAAAGGAGAGATGGGGTAAACCCTGTAATTACTGACCGGTTAGACTAGTGCCATTACTGGGGACATTTCTCCAGTTGACAACGCTGGAGAAAAATATTTGTTGCTTGGAAAAACAGTGGACAGAAACTGGCTAGCAACGTGGAAACGCTGATGACAAATAATGTCTGGCAAACATCAACATCAAGTTATAATATCCCAAGGACCTTCACAGGAGCATTATGAAGCAGAATATGACGATAAGACACAACAGCCTTGTCAAAGAGGTAGGTTTTAAGGAGTGTCTTAAAGGACAAAAGTGAGGTGGAGAGGTGTAGGGAGGATATTACAGAGCTTGGGACCCCAGTAGCTGAAGGCACGACCACCAGTGGTGCAGTGATGAAAATCAGGGGTACACAAGATGTGAGGTGGGAGTGACTGCCTTTGACATCAAGGCAGCATTTGGAATCAAGTAGCCCGAGCTAAACTGAAGTCAATGGGAATCAGGGGGAAACTCTCTGCTGATTAATGTCATACCTAGCGCAAAGGAAGACGGTGGTGATTGTTGGAGGTCATCATCTCAACTCCAGGACAGCACTGCAGGAGTTCCTCGGGGTATTGACCTCGGCCCAACCGTCTTCAGCTGCTTCATCAGTGACCTTCCTTCAATCATAAGGTCAGAAATGGGGATGTTCGCTGATGATTGCACAATGTTCAGCACCATCCGTGACTCCTCAGATACTGAAGCAGTCCTTGCAGAAATGCTGAAAGACCTGGACAATATCCAGGCTTGGGCTCATAACTGGCAAGTAACATTCGAGCCACACAATGCCAGGTAATGACCATCTCCAACAAGAAAAAATCTAACAATCTCTCCTTGACATTCAATGGCATTACCATCGCTAAGTCCCCCACTATCAGAATCCTAGGGGCTACCATTGACCAGAAACTGAACTGGAGTAGACATATAAAAACCGTGGCTACAAGAGCATGTCATAGCATAGGAATCCTGCGGCGAGTAACTCACCCTCTGACTCCCCAAAACCTGTCCCCAATTTACAAGGCACAAGTCAAGAGTGTGATGGAATACACTCCACTTGCCTGGATGGGTGCAGCTCCAACAACACTCAAGAAGCTCGACACCATCCAGGACAAAGCAGCGGCTTGATTGGCCCCGCGTCCACCATCGACGCACAGTGGCAGCAGTGTGTACCATCTACAAAATGCACTGCAGCAATGCACCAAGGCTCCTTAGACAGCACTTTCCAAACCCGCGACCTCTACCACCTCGAAGGACAAGCGCGACAAATACATGGGAACACCATCAACTGCAGGTTCCCCTCTAAGACACACACCATCCTAACTTGGAACTATATTGCCGTTCCTTCACCATCGCTGGGTGAAAATCCTGGAACTCTCTCCCTAACAGCACTGTGGGTGTACCTACCCCACATGGACTGCAGCGGCTCAAGAAGGCAGCTCATCACCACCTTCTGAAGGACAATTAGGGATAGGCAATAAATGCTGGCCTGGCGAGTGATACCCACATCCCATGAATGAATAAAAACATAGTCCAGAATTAAAGGAGCACAGATATCTCAGTGGGTTGTGGAACAGGAGGACATTACAGAGATATGGATGGACGAGGCCATGGAGGGATCTGAAAACAAGGATGAGAATTTTAAAATCAAAACTTTGCTTGACTGGGAGTCAATGCCAGTTAGTGATAGATGAACGGGGCCTGGTGTGAGCTAAGACATGGGCAGCAAAGTTTTGGATTGCCTCAAGTTGACAGAGAGTAGAATGCGGGAGATCAGCCAGGAGTGAGTTGGAATAGTCGCATCTAGAGGTGATGAAGACATGAATGGGGATTGAGAGAGCAGATGGGCTGAGACAGGGTTGAAGTCGGGCGCTGTTACTGAGGTATAAATAGGAAAGGTGCTCTTGAAATACCCGGGGTGCGTAGGACAGAGCCCCTCCGCCTTCCTCTTTACAGAGCTTCCCCTCTCTTCAGTCTCTGCTCCATTTGTTGGTCCTGTTACAGACCCAGAGACACTGTAACTACAGTCCCCATCCCACGTCCAGAGTTGGGTCACCAAATCCTCTGCCCTCCCTGAATGTCTGCAGCAGCTCACAACACAACCTCCAGAAAACCATCCACAGCACCTCCACTAACTTTACAATAGCAGAAGTAAGTCAAAAGCTACTCACCTGCAAGTTGATTGTCTTGTCCCTTTAAATAGCAGTAGATGGGTTCCTCGTACTTCTGAATCTATGTTCAGCTGAGCGTGACTAACACAGGCGGTCAGTGGACATGCAAAGACCAAGTTTCTATGACGTGCATCAAAGCTGCCAGAATGGCTGATTGACGCGATATTTAGACCCCTCCACAGACTACCGACAGACACACGTTACACCCATGCTCGCACCCCGGCCAGCCTGGGTGTCCTGCACAATGTGTTGGATGTGACCAGCAGTGCAGCTCACAGCATTTTATGGATCCAAACTTCCACAGCACCAGTGGAGCTGGAGAGATAAAATGTGTGGTCCGAGCGAGAAAGAGACAGAGAGAAAGAAACTCTTTTCAAAAAGGGAGTTAGGAAAAGACTTTAAGATGAACTAGTTTCAGGAATATTGGAAATGGATAGGGGATTGGGATAATTCGAGGGATGAGGATATGGAGGGATTTGATCACATGAGTGAGAATATTAAATGTGAGGTGTTACTGGATCAAGAGCCAATACAGGTCAGTGAGTACAGGGATGTTGGGTGAATAGAATTTGGTGTAAATTAGAAGATGGCAGCAGAGTTTTGGATGATCACAAGGTGACAGAGAATAGAATGTGGGAGACCAGTCAGGAGTGTGTTAGAATAGTCAAGTCTCGAGGTAACAACGGCATGGATGAGGGTTTCAGCAGCAGATAAGCTGAGATGGGTCTCCCTCCCTGTCTCCCTGTCTCCCTATTACCCTCACTGTCTCCCTCACTTGCTCTGTGCCACCCTGAGAATCTTATGTTTCATTCAAGTCACCTTTTACTCTTCAGCTGATGAAAGCCTAACCTGTCCGGCCTTTCCTCATAAGGCAACACACCCATTCCAGATATTAGTCTAGTAAACCTTCTGTGAACTGCTTCCAACGCATTTACAAACTTCCTTAAATAAGGCAACCAGTAGTGTACACAACACTCCAGATGTGGTTTCACCAATGCCCTGTACAACTGAAATATAACGGCCCGACATTCGTGTTCAATTCCTCTTGCAATAAACCATAACATTCTATTCGTTTTCCTAATTACTTTCTGTATCTGATACTAACCATTTGTGATTCGTGCACTACTACACGCAGTTCCCCCTGCATCTTAGAGTTCTGAAATTCCTCACCATTTAGATAATAGTCTTTTTTATTCTTCCTGCCAAAATGGACAACTACATATTTTCCCACATGATAATTCATTTGTCACGTCTTTTCCCACTCACTTAATCTATCTAGTTTCCTTTGTAGCCTCCTTATATCCTCTTAACTACTTATTTTCCGACCTATCTTTGTATCATCAACAAATTTAGCAACTATACCTTCGGTCCCTACGTCCAAGTCATTTATTTAAATTGTAAAAAGTTAAGGCCCCAGCACTGCTCCCTGCGGTACACCAGTAATTAAATCTTGCCAACCAGAAAATGACCCATTTATACCCATTCTCTGTCTCCGGTTAGCTGGCTAATCTTCTATCCATGCCAATACATTACCCCTCTCCACCATGAGCTTTTATCTTCCGAATTGACCTTTGATGTGGCACCTAATCAAATGCCTTCTGGAAATCAAATACAGTAAATCCACCAGTTCTCGTTTATCCCCAGCACATGTTACTTCTTCAAAGAACTCCAATAAATTGGGTAAACATGATTTCTCTTTCAAAGAAACATGTTGATTCTGCCTGACCGTCTTGAATTTTTCTACGTGCTCTTCTATAAGTTCTTCAGTAATAGCTTCCAACAACTTTTCCAAAGCCAGAAAGCATTTCTCACCTGAGACAGGTCGTATGTCTACTATGTATATTCTGATGTTGTGCTGTATTTGAACTGTCACTCCTCAATAAACTGCTGGCAACACTTAACCTCGTTTTGGTTCAGCTGTAACCAGAGATCAGATCTACGGTGGTGTAGGAGAGGGTACAGATTTCATGTCAAAGTCCTGCCTCCCTTTTATATGATCCTACATAATGGACAGGGACTACTGGGCAGTAATGTGCTGGAAGGTTATCAGCAGTAATTGATTATCCCTATATTTGTATATTGTAGAACATTAAAACTTACCCCAACTCTGGTGTCCATTGTACCCTCAATATACATGATTAAACTATCAGAGGAGTGTGAACCAGACACCTCTGATCACCCTGAGGTACAGGCGATTCTCGAATAGGTGCTGAGTGTATTCACAACCAATAAAGATGACTGTAGAAACATGAGCAGACCCGCAGAATTTAACTGACCATCGCATGATCCTTGAAGCAATATTATTACCCAGCTGAGATTATATCATATATTCCAGACACCATCAGGTCATATTTATACCAGGGTGTAGTTCACAAAGAAACATTCACTACTAACTGCCCGATTTGGCCGGTTAGGAAACAGGATGGCAGCTGGTGACTGACGATTAACCACCACAAACTCAACTCAGTCACCCATGTGTGAACCTGGTTGTCTGAGAGACACCCACCATACTCTCCCGGATTCCAAGCGGCTGGGCTGTGTCTTCTCCACCCTGGATATATCTAATGGTTATTGGAGTACCCAAGTAAAAGTCGAGAAAAAATTAAAATCGCACTCACGTTTGAGGACCAGAGATACACCTGGACATGTATGTCACAAGGGGTCCCACAATAACCCCACTATTTTCCACAAAGGTATGGCCGGGGCCCTTATAAGCTTTTCACAGTCTTCCTGCTCGCTGAAATATGCCGATGATCTGCTCCAGATCACCACAGACCGTGTCCATACAGTTTACCCTTCTACAGGAACGACTGCAGTTACTTTGGGAGCTGGACGAAAAGACAATCCACGTAAGGCCCGGCTGGTGTAAGATCGAGTCACCATTCTAGGGGTCCAGATTGGATCATCCAGCATCAGCCCAGAGCAACATCAGGTCGAGACTATCCAGTGTCTATCCTTGTCCACAGCAAAGACTGCCCTATGTCCTATCCTCAGACTGCTGGGGTATGGGTGGACCCTCATCCAGTGTCTACCCCTGTCCACTTCAAAGACCGCCCTGTGTCCTATCCTCAGGCTTGTGGGGCATCAGTGAAGCCTCAGCCAATGTCTACCCCGGTCCACCTCAAAGACTGCCCTGTGTCCGATCCTCAGGCTGGTGGTGTATCAGTGGACCCTCATCCAGTGTCTACCTGTCCACCTCAAAGACTGCCATGTGTCCTATCTTCAGGTTGGTTGGGTATCAGCTGACCCTCATCCAGTAACTACCCCTGTCCACATCAAAGACTGCCCTGTGTCCTATCCTCAGGCTGGTGAACTATCAGTGGACCCTCATCCAGTGTCTACCCCTGTTTACCTCAAAGACTGCCCTGTATCCTATCCTCAGGTTGGTTGGGTATCAGCTGACCCTCATCCAGTAACTACCCCTGTCCACCTCAAAGACTGCCCTGTGTCCTGTCATCAGGCTGGTGTGGTATCAGTGGACCCCCATCCCTCGATTTGCAGAGACTGTGACTCCTCTTTTTGAACTACCAAATGATGATGATGACCAGGTTTAACCGGGTTGGACTGAAGAGAGCACAGAAGCAGTAATACAATTGAAGAAAGCTGTCGCCCAGGCAACATGTCTTATCTCACCTAACCCTGACAAGACTTTCTACATGGAGGTGGGGGACACAGAGAAAAGCCTTGCAGCTGTCTATTTAGAGAAAATCAGGAGTATCTACTTCCCATTGTGAATGACTCCAGAATTGTGAGTGGGTCTGAACTGATTTATTCTGTTTGTGCAGGACATTTGTTCACCACGTTCTGAGGCATCAAGCATTTCACTTATATCATGGGGTTCAACAGGGTGATACTGCCCAGTCCATTATAAACGTTCATGGTATATGAAAGCTATGATAATTGTATTCCCCTGTCATAGACCCATATATTCATAATGCCACAGAAGGAGGCCATTCAGCCCAACGAGACCATTCCAGCACTCTGTAGAGCAATCCAGTCAGTCTCATTCTCCTGCTCTATCCCTGTAGCCCTGCAGAGATATTTCGCTCAAGTCTCACCCAATTTCCTTTGAAATCATTGATCATCTCTGCTTGCACCACCCTCGTAGTCATCGAGTTCCTGGTCATTACATACCAACCCACATACAAACATTCGAATTTGGTGAGTAGTAGATCATTCGGCCGCTCGAGCCTGCTCCACCATTTGATAGGATCATGGCTGATCTGATTGTACCCTCAACTCTACTTTCCTGTCCACCTACTACAACCTTGTCAATCAGAAATCTATTGAACCCAGCCATAAAAATATTCAATGACCCATACTCCACTGCTGCCAGGGAAGAGAATTTCGCAGACTAACGAGCCTCTGAGAGAAAAATAAATCTCCTCATCTCATTCTCAAATGCGAGAGCCCCTAATTTTAAAACTATGCCCCCCTAGTTCTAATCTCTGCCATGGGGGAAGCATCCGCTGCACATCCACCCTGTGAAGTCCACTAAGGAACTTACATGATTCAATGAGATCACCTCTCATTCTTCTGGACTCCAGTCGATGCAGGCCCGACCTGTCCAACCTGTCCTCAGAACATAACCCCTTGAGCCCCGAATCAGTCGAGTAAACCTTCTCTGAACTGTTTCAAATGCACTGTTTTCCTTCCTTCAGTCAGGAAATCAAAACTGCAGCCAGACCTGCTGAGTATTTCCAGAACTTTGTTTTTATTTCTCATTTACAGGCTCTGCAGTATTTTGATTTAATTTCCCTTGAACAAAATCCTGTTGACTTTACCTGATCACATGAACTGTTTCTAAGTGCACTGCTATAACCTCCTTCATAACAGATTCACGCATTTTCCCTATGGCAGATGTTAGGTCAAGTGACGTATTTTTTCTTGCTTTCTGTCTCCCCCTTCCTTGAAAAAAGAAGCTACATTGCAAAATTACAAGCAATGCATCCACTATTTCAGCAGCGACTTCTTTGAAGACCCTAGGATGCAGGCTATCATTATGCAACTTTTCGTTCTGATAGTTTGCTCAGTACCCTTTCCTTTGTGACTGCAACTGTTTTAGGTTTTCCCTCCCTTTCACTTCCTGTATTTCTGAGATATTACCCGTGTCTTCTACAGTGAACCAGGCACAAACTATCTGTTTAACACTTCCCTCATTTCCTATTAATTCCCCTTATCCAATGTCAAAAGGACCAATGCTAAGTTTAGTTATTCGGTTATTTTAAATACCTGCAAAAATTCTTACTATCCGTGTTTATATTTCTAGCTAGCTTTCGCTCATACTCTAATTTTTCCCTGTGTATTTTTTCTCGTCAATCTTTGCTGGTTTTTACATTATGTCCAATCCTCTGAGGTTACAACAATCTCCCTAAAAGGTTTTTGTCTTTATCGTTAATTTGGTGCGATCCATAACTTTCATTGTTCACTCCGGATGGTGCCTGCTTCTCATTGAGTCTTTCCATCTGTCTGAAATATATTTTTGCTGAGTGTTACAAAATATCTCTTGAAGTGTCTATCACTACATCTCCACACTCCTCCCTTTTAACCTAATTTCCTAATTCATTTTAGAGAGCTCTGCCTTCGGACCTTTGAAATTGTCTTTCCGGACGTTTCTCCATGAACAAAGAACAAAGAACAAAGAAAATTACAGGAACAGGCCCTTCGGCCCTCCACGCCTGCGCTGATCCAGATCATCTATCCAAACATGTCGCCTATTTTCTGAGGGTCGGTATATCCTTGCTTCCTGCCCATTCATTTATCTGTCTAGATACATCTTACAAGATGCTATCATGCCCGCGTCTACCACCTCCACTGGCAATGAATTCCAGGCACCCACCACCCTCTGTGTAAAGAACTTTCCACGCATATCCCCCTAAACATTTCCCCTCTCACTTTGAACTCGTGACCCCGAGTAATTGAATACCCCACTCTGGGAAAAAGCTTCTTGCTATCCAGCCTGTCTACACCTCTCATGATTTTGTACACCTCAATCAGGTCCCCCCTCAACCTCCGTCTTTCCAATGAAAATATTCCTAATCTACGCAACCTCTCCTCATAGCTAGCGCCCTGCATACCAGGCAACATCCTGGTGAACCTCCTCTGCACCCTCTCCAAAGCATCTACATCCTTTTGGTAATGTGGCGACCAGAACTGCACGCAGTATTCCAAATGTGGCCGAACCAAAGTCCTATACAACTGTTACATGACCTGCCAACTCTTGTACTCAATACCCCGTCAGATGAAGGAAAGCATGCCGCATGCCTTCTTGACCAATCTATTGACCTGCGTTGCCACCTTCAGGGAACAATGGACCTGAACACACAAATCTCACTGCACATCAATTTTCCCCAGGGCTTTTCCACTTACTGTATAGCTCACTCATGAGGGAGAGAGTGCGAGGAGCCAGAACAGCCCGATGAGCAGCAGGACCGAAGGAATCAAAAAATCATCACACAAACATCGCCTAATCATCACACACACACCCCTAACCATCACACACACACAACCTTATCATCACACACACACACATACCTAATCATCAAACATTCACCCTCGAGTCATCACACACACACAACCTAAACATCACACAAACATCATCATTCACTTACCCCATAAACATCACACACTCACCCTAATCAACACAAACACAACCTAATCATCACATACACACACACTAATAATCACACACAGACACTAATCATCACACACACACGCTAACAATCACACACACAAACCCGATTCATCACATACTCACCCCCTAAACATCACACACACACCCTAATCAACACAAACACAACCTAATCATCACATACACACACACTAATAATCACACACAGACACTAATCATCACACACACACCCTAACAATCACACACACAAACCCGATTCATCACATACTCACCCCCTAAACATCACACACACACCCTAATCTTCACACACTCACACCCCTAATCATCACACACTTACCCCCGAATCTCAAAAACACACCCCCTAATCATCACACGCACCCCTTAATCATCACACAAACACCCGAATCATCACACACACACACCCTAATCATCACACACACACCCAATCATCACACACACACCCTAATCATCACACACTAAGCCTGATCATCACACACTCACACCCTAATCATCACACTCACACCCAATCATCACACACACACCCTAATCATCACACACTAAGCCTGATCATCACACACTCACACCCTAATCATCACACTCACACCCTAATCATCACACACTCACCCTAATCATAACACACTCACCCTAATCATCACACACACACTCACCCTAATCATCACGCACACACCCCCAATCATCACACACTCACCCTAATCATCACCACTCACCCTAATCATCACACACACTCACCCAAATCATCACACACACACACCCCCTAATCATCACACTCACACCCTAATCATCACACACTAACCCTAGTAATCACACCCCCACCCCCTAATAATCACACACTCATCCTAATCATCATCACACACTCACCCCCTAATCATCACACACACAACCTAATCATCACAAACTCACCCTAATCATCACGAACTGACCCCCTAATCATCACACACTCATTCCTAATCATCAAACACTCACCCCAGAATCATCACACACACGCCCTAATCAACACACACTCACCCTAATCATCACACACTCACCCACGAATCATCACACACTCACCCTAATCATCACACACTCACCCTAATCGTCACACACTCACCTCCTAATCATCACACACTCACTCTAATCATCACACACACCGCCTCATCATCACACACACACCCTAATCATCACACACTCACCCTAATCAACACACACTCACCCTAATCATCACACACTCACCCACGAATCATCACACACTCACCCTAATCATCACACACTCACCCTAATCGTCACACACTCACCTCCTAATCATCACACACTGACTCTAATCATCACACACACCGCCTCATCATCACACACACACCCTAATCATCACACACTCACCCTAATCATCACACACTCACCCTAATCATCTCGAACTGACCCCCTAATCATCACACACTCATTCCTAATCATCAAACACTCACCCCAGAATCATCACACACACGCCCTAATCATCACACACGCACGCCCTAATCAACACACACTCACCCTAATCATCACACACACACACCCAAATCATCACACACACACTCCCCAATTGTCACACACTCACCCTAATCATCACACACTCACCCACTAATCTCACACACACGCACCCTAATCATCACACACACACGCTAATCATCACACTCACCTCCTAATCACCACACACTAACCCTAGTAATCACACCCCCACCCCCTAATAATCACACACTCATCCTAATCATCATCACACACTCACCCCCTAATCATCACACACACAACCTAATCATCACAAACTCACCCTAATCATCACACGCTCACCCCCTAATTGTCACACACTCACCCTAATCATCACACACTCACGCCCCTAATCAACACACACACACA
Source organism: Heterodontus francisci (assembly GCF_036365525.1). Lineage (NCBI taxonomy): Eukaryota > Metazoa > Chordata > Chondrichthyes > Heterodontiformes > Heterodontidae > Heterodontus > Heterodontus francisci. The sequence goes on from NW_027142286.1 coordinate 275,686, forward strand.
CAATAATCATCACACTCACCCCCAAATCATCACACACTCACCCTAATCAACCCACACTCACCCCCTAATCATCACACACTCAGCCTAATCCACACACACACACACAATAATCATCACACTCACCCCTAATCATCACACACTCAACCTAATCAACCCACACTCACCCCCTAATCATCACACACTCAACCTAATCAATCCACACTCACCCCCTAATCATCACACACTCACCTCCTAATCATCACACACTCACCATAATCATCACGAACTGACGCCTTAATCATCACACACACACACCCTAATCATCACACACTCACCCTAATCATCACACACTCAGCTCCTAATCATCACACACACACCCTAATCATCACACACTCCCCCCTAATCATCACACACTCACCCTAATCATCACACACTCAGCTCCTAATCATCACACACTCACCGTAATCATCACACACTCACGCCCCTAATCATCACACACTCACACACTAATCATCACACTCACCCCCTAATCATTACACACTCACCCTAATCATCACACACTCACCCACGAATCATCACACACAGACCCTAATCATCACACACTCAGCCTAATCAACACACACACACACAATAATCATCACACTCACCCCTAATCATCACACACTCACCCTAATCAACCCACACTCACCCCCTAATCATCACACACTCACCCTAATCATCACACACTCACCCACGAATCATCACACACTCACCCTAATCATCACACACTCACCCTAATCATCACACACTCACCTCCTAATCATCACACACTCACTCTAATCATCACACAGCCACCCTAATCATCACACACACCGCCTCATCATCACACACTCACCATAATCATCACGAACTGATGCCTTAATCATCACACACACACACCCTAATCATCACACACTCACCCTAATCATCACACACTCACCTCCTAATCATCACACACACACCCTAATCATCACACACTCACCCTAATCATCACACACACACCCTAATCATCACACACTCACCGTAATCATCACACACTCACGCCCCTAATCATCACACACACACACACTAATCATCACACTCACCCCCTAATCATTACACACTCACCCTAATCATCACACACTCACCCACGAATCATCACACACAGACCCTAATCATCACACACTCACCCTAATCATCACACACTCACCCTAATCATCACACTCTCACCTCCTAATCATCACACACTCACCCTAATCATCACACACTCACCTCCTAATCATCACACACTCACCCACGAATCATTACACACTCACCCTAATCATCACACACTCACCCACGAATCATCACACACATCCCCTAATCATCACACACTCACCGTAATCATCACACACTCACCCCCTAAGCATCACACACTCACCCACGAATCATCACACACATCCCCTAATCATCACACACTCACCGTAATCATCACACACTCACCCCCTAAGCATCACACACTCACCCACGAATCATCACACACAGACCCTAATCATCACACACTCACCCCCTAATCATCACTCACTCACACTAATCATCACACTCTCACCCCCTAATCATCACACTCTCACCCCCTAATCATCACACACTCATCCCTAATCATCACACATCCATCCTAATCATCAAACACTCTCCCCAGAATCATCACACACACACCCCAATCATCACACACTCACCCTAACCATCACACACACACATCCTAATCATCACACACACACCCCAATCATCACACTCTCACCCACTAATCATCACACACACACACTCACCCTAATCATCACACACTCACCCTAATCATTACACACTCACCCCTTAATCATCAAAGATTCATCCCTAATCATCACACTCACCCCCTAATCATCACACACTCACCCTAATCATCACACACAAACATCCTAATCATCACACACTCACCCCAATCATCACACACACACCCTAATCATCACACACTCACCCTAATCATCACACAGACACCCCCTAATCATCACACACTCACCCTAATCATCACACACACACCCCCTAATCATCACACACTCACCCTAATCATCACACACTCACCCCCTAATCATCACACTCACACTATTCATCACACTCTCCCCCCTAATCATCACACACTCACCCTAATCATCACACACTCACCCACGAATCATCACACACAGACCCTAATCATCACACACTCACACTAATCATCACACACTCACCCTAATCATCACACACTCATCCCTAATCATCACACATCCATCCTAATCATCAAACACTCTCCCCAGAATCATCACACACACGCCCTAATCATCACACACTCACCCTAACCATCACACACAGACCCTAATCATCACACACACCCTAATCATCACACTCACACTATTCATCACACTCTCCCCCCTAATCAACACACACTCACCCTAATCATCACACACACACCCCGATCATCACACACTCAGCCCCTAATCATCACACACTGACCCTAATCATTACACTCTCACCCACTAATCATCACACACACACACTCACCCTAATCATCACACACTCACCCTAATCATCACACACTCACCCCTTAATCATCAAAGATTCACCCCCTAATCATCACACACACCCCCTAATCATCGCACACTCACCCCCTAATCATCACACACACGCACCGTAATCATCAGACAAACACCCCATAATCATCACACACTCACCCTGGTCATCACACACTCAACCCACAATCATCACACACTCACCCTAATCATCAAACATTCACCCCCTAATCATCACACACACCCCCTAATCATTAAACACTCACCCCAGAATTATCACACACACCCCCTAATCATCACACACTCACCCTAATAATCACACACTCATCCCTAATCATCACACACTCACCCCGTAATCATCACACACTCACCCTAATCATCACACACTCACGCCCCTAATCATCACACTCACCCCCTAATCATCACACACTCACCCTAATCATCACACTCACCCCCTAATCATCACACACTCACCCTAATCATCACACACAAGCATCCTAATCATCACACACTCACCCCAATCATCACACTCACCCCCTAATCATCACACACTCACCCTAATCATCACACACACACCCTAATCATCACACACTCACCCACTAATCTCACACACACGCACCCTAATCATCACACACACACACTAATCATCACACTCACCTCCTAATCATCACACAGTAACCCTAATAATCACACGCCCACCCCTAATCATCACACACTCACCCTAATCATCACACACACGCCCTAATCATCAAACACTCACCCTAATCATCACACAGACACGCTAATCATCACACTCACCTCCTAATCATCACACACTAACCCTAATAATCACACACCCACCCCCTAATAATCACACACTCATCCTAATCATCATCACACACTCACCCACTAATCTCACACACATGCACCCTAATCATCACACACACACACGCAAATCATGACACACACCCCCTAATCATCACACACACAACCTAATCATCACACACTCAACCCTAATCATCACACACTCACCCCCTAATTGTCACACACTCACCGTAATCATCACACACATACGCCCCTAATCAACACACACACACACACAATAATCACCACACTCACCCCCTAATCATCACACACTCACCTCCTAATCATCACACACTCACTCTAATCATCACACAGCCACCCTAATCATCACACACACCCCCTAATCATCACACACTCACCTCCTAATCATCACACACTCACTCTAATCATCACACAGCCACCCGAATCATCACACTCACACCCTAATCTTCACACACACACACCCTAATCATCACACAGTCACCCTAATCATCACACACACACCCTAATCATCACACACTCACCCGATTCATCACACACTCACGCCCCTACTCATCACACACACACACACTAATCATCACACTCACCCCCTAATCATCACACACTCACCCTAATCATCACACACTCACCCACGAATCATCACACACAGAACCTGATCATCACACACACACCCTAATCATCACACACACACCCTAATCATCACACACTCACTCTAATCATCACACACACACCCTAATCATCACACACTCACTCTAATCATCACACACACACCCTAATCATCACACACTCACACTAATCATCACACACTCCCCCCTAATCAACACACATTCACCCAAATCATCACACACTCACCCTAATCATCACACACTCACACTAATCATCACTCACACCCCCTAATCATCACACACTCACCCTAATCATCACCCACACACCCCCTAATCATCACACACACACACTAATCATCACACTCACCCCATAATCATCACACACTCACCCTAATCATCACACACTCACCCACGAATCATCACACACAGACCCTAATCATCACACACACACCCTAATCAACACACATTCACCCTAATCATCACACACTCACCCTAATCATCACACACTCACCCACGAATCATCACACACAGACCCTAATCATCACACACACACACTAATCATCACACACTCACCCTAATCATCACACACTCACCCACGAATCATCACACACAGACCCTAATCATCACACACACACCCTAATCATCACACACTCACCCTAATCATCACACAGTCACCCTAATCATCACACACACCGCCTAATCATCACACACTCACACTAATCATCGCGAACTGACCCCCTAATCATCACACACTCACCCTAATCATCACACACTCACACTAATCATCACACAATCATCCACGAATAATCACACACTCACCCTAATCATCACACAGTCACCCTAATCATCACACGCACACCCTAATCATCACACACTCACCGTAATCATCACACACTCACGCCTGTAATCATCACACACACGCACCCTAATCATCACACACACACGCTAATCATCACACTCATCTCCTAATCATCACACACTAACCCCAATAATCACACACTCACCCCCTAATTGTCACACACTCACCGTAATCATCACACACTCACGCCCCTAATCAACACACACACACACACAATAATCACCACACTCACCCCCTAATCATCACACACACACCCTAATCATCACACACACACTCCCTAATCATCACACACTCACCTCCTAATCATCACACACTCACTCCAATCATCACACAGCCACCCTAATCATCACACACACCCCCTAATCATCACACACACACACTAATCATCACACACACACACCCTAATCATCACACAGTCACCCTAATCATCACACACACACCCTAATCATCACACACTCACCCTAAACATCACACACTCACCCCCTAATTATCACACACTCACCCGATTCATCACACACACACCCCCTAATTATCACACACTCACCGTAATCATCACACACTCACGCCCCTAATCATCACACACACACACACTAATCATCACACTCACCCCCTAATCATCACACACTCACCCTAATCATCACACACTCACCCACGAATCATCACACACAGACCCTAATCATCACACACACATCCTAATCATCACACACACACCCTAATCATCACACACTCACTCTAATCATCACACACACACCCTAATCATCACACACTCACTCTAATCATCACACACACACCCTAATCATCACACACTCACTCTAATCATCACACACACACCCTAATCATCACACACTCACTCTAATCATCACACACACACCCTAATCATCACACACACACCCTAATCATCACACACTCACTCTAATCATCACACACACACCCTAATCATCACACACTCACTCTAATCATCACACACACACCCTAATCATCACACACTCACTCTAATCATCACACACACACCCTAATCATCACACACTCACTCTAATCATCACACACACACACTAATCATCACACACACACGCTAACAATCACACACACAAACCCGATTCATCACATACTCACCCCCTAAACATCACACACACACCCTAATCAACACAAACACAACCTAATCATCACATACACACACACTAATAATCACACACAGACACTAATCATCACACACACACCCTAACAATCACACACACAAACCCGATTCATCACATACTCACCCCCTAAACATCACACACACACCCTAATCTTCACACACTCACACCCCTAATCATCACACACTTACCCCCGAATCTCAAAAACACACCCCCTAATCATCACACGCACCCCTTAATCATCACACAAACACCCGAATCATCACACACACACACCCTAATCATCACACACACACCCAATCATCACACACACACCCTAATCATCACACACTAAGCCTGATCATCACACACTCACACCCTAATCATCACACTCACACCCAATCATCACACACACACCCTAATCATCACACACTAAGCCTGATCATCACACACTCACACCCTAATCATCACACTCACACCCTAATCATCACACACTCACCCTAATCATCACACAGTCACACACTAATCATCACACACTCACCCTAATCATAACACACTCACCCTAATCATCACACACACACTCACCCTAATCATCACACACACACTCACCCTAATCATCACGCACACACCCCCAATCATCACACACTCACCCTAATCATCACCACTCACCCTAATCATCACACACACTCACCCAAATCATCACACACACACACCCCCTAATCATCACACTCACACCCTAATCATCACACACTAACCCTAGTAATCACACCCCCACCCCCTAATAATCACACACTCATCCTAATCATCATCACACACTCACCCCCTAATCATCACACACACAACCTAATCATCACAAACTCACCCTAATCATCACGAACTGACCCCCTAATCATCACACACTCATTCCTAATCATCAAACACTCACCCCAGAATCATCACACACACGCCCTAATCAACACACACTCACCCTAATCATCACACACTCACCCACGAATCATCACACACTCACCCTAATCATCACACACTCACCCTAATCGTCACACACTCACCTCCTAATCATCACACACTCACTCTAATCATCACACACACCGCCTCATCATCACACACACACCCTAATCATCACACACTCACCCTAATCAACACACACTCACCCTAATCATCACACACTCACCCACGAATCATCACACACTCACCCTAATCATCACACACTCACCCTAATCGTCACACACTCACCTCCTAATCATCACACACTGACTCTAATTATCACACACACCGCCTCATCATCACACACACACCCTAATCATCACACACTCACCCTAATCATCACACACTCACCCTAATCATCTCGAACTGACCCCCTAATCATCACACACTCATTCCTAATCATCAAACACTCACCCCAGAATCATCACACACACGCCCTAATCATCACACACGCATGCCCTAATCAACACACACTCACCCTAATCATCACACACACACACCCTAATCATCACACACACACTCCCCAATTGTCACACACTCACCCTAATCATCACACACTCACCCACTAATCATCACACACACACTCCCCAATTGTCACACACTCACCCTAATCATCACACACTCACCCACTAATCTCACACACACGCACCCTAATCATCACACACACACGCTAATCATCACACTCACCTCCTAATCACCACACACTAACCCTAGTAATCACACCCCCACCCCCTAATAATCACACACTCATCCTAATCATCATCACACACTCACCCCCTAATCATCACACACACAACCTAATCATCACAAACTCACCCTAATCATCACACGCTCACCCCCTAATTGTCACACACTCACCCTAATCATCACACACTCACGCCCCTAATCAACACACACACACACAATAATCATCACACTCACCCCCAAATCATCACACACTCACCCTAATCAACCCACACTCACCCCCTAATCATCACACACTCAGCCTAATCCACACACACACACACAATAATCATCACACTCACCCCTAATCATCACACACTCAACCTAATCAACCCACACTCACCCCCTAATCATCACACACTCAACCTAATCAATCCACACTCACCCCCTAATCATCACACACTCACCTCCTAATCATCACACACTCACCATAATCATCACGAACTGACGCCTTAATCATCACACACACACACCCTAATCATCACACACTCACCCTAATCATCACACACTCAGCTCCTAATCATCACACACACACCCTAATCATCACACACTCCCCCCTAATCATCAGACACTCACCCTAATCATCACACACTCAGCTCCTAATCATCACACACTCACCGTAATCATCACACACTCACGCCCCTAATCATCACACACACACACACTAATCATCACACTCACCCCCTAATCATTACACACTCACCCTAATCATCACACACTCACCCACGAATCATCACACACAGACCCTAATCATCACACACTCAGCCTAACCAACACACACACACACAATAATCATCACACTCACCCCTAATCATCACACACTCACCCTAATCAACCCACACTCACCCCCTAATCATCACACACTCACCCTAATCATCACACACTCACCCACGAATCATCACACACTCACCCTAATCATCACACACTCACCCTAATCATCACACACTCACCTCCTAATCATCACACACTCACTCTAATCATCACACAGCCACCCTAATCATCACACACACCGCCTCATCATCACACACTCACCATAATCATCACGAACTGATGCCTTAATCATCACACACACACACCCTAATCATCACACACTCACCCTAATCATCACACACACACCTCCTAATCATCACACACACACCCTAATCATCACACACTCACCCTAATCATCACACACACACCCTAATCATCACACACTCACCGTAATCATCACACACTCACGCCCCTAATCATCACACACACACACACTAATCATCACACTCACCCCCTAATCATTACACACTCACCCTAATCATCACACACTCACCCACGAATCATCACACACAGACCCTAATCATCACACACTCACCCTAATCATCACACACTCACCCTAATCATCACACTCTCACCTCCTAATCATCACACACTCACCCTAATCATCACACACTCACCTCCTAATCATCACACACTCACTCTAATCATCACACTCACCCCCTAATCATTACACACTCACCCTAATCATCACACACTCACCCACGAATCATTACACACTCACCCTAATCATCACACACTCACCCACGAATCATCACACACATCCCCTAATCATCACACACTCACCGTCATCATCACACACTCACCCCCTAAGCATCACACACTCACCCACGAATCATCACACACAGACCCTAATCATCACACACACACCCTAATCATCACACACTCACCCCCTAATCATCACACACCGCCTAATCATCACACACTCACACTAATCATCACGAACTGACCCCCTAATCATCACACACTCACCCACTAATCATCACACACTCACCCTAATCATCACACACACACCCTAATCATCACTCACTCACACTAATCATCACACACTCACCCTAATCATCACACACACACCCTAATCATCACTCACTCACACTAATCATCACACACACCCCCTAATCATCACACACTCACCCTAATCATCACACACACCCCCTAATCATCACACACTCACCCTAATCATCACACACACCCCCTAATCATCACACACTCACCCTAATCATCACACACACCCCCTAATCATCACACACTCACCCTAATCATCACACACACCCCCTAATCATCACACACTCACTCTAATCATCACACAGTCACCCTAATCATCACACACACACCCTAATCATCACACACTCACCCTAATCATCACACACTCACCCTAATCATCACACAGTCACCCTTGTCATCACACACACCCCCTAATCATCACACACTCACCCTAATCATCACACAGTCACCCTTGTCATCACACACACCCCCTAATCATCACACACTCATCCCTAATCATCACACATCCATCCTAATCATCAAACACTCTCCCCAGAATCATCACACACACACCCCAATCATCACACACTCACCCTAACCATCACACACACACATCCTAATCATCACACACACACCCTAATCATCACACACACACCCCAATCATCACACACTCACCCTAACCATCACACACACACATCCTAATCATCACACACTCACCCTAATCATCACACTCTCCCCCCTAATCAACACACACTCACCCTAATCATCACACTCTCACCCACTAATCATCACACACACACACTCACCCTAATCATCACACACTCACCCTAATCATTACACACTCACCCCTTAATCATCAAAGATTCACCCCTAATCATCACACTCACCCCCTAATCATCACACACTCACCCTAATCATCACACACACACCCCCTAATCATCACACACTCACCCTAATCATCACACACAAACATCCTAATCATCACACACTCACCCCAATCATCACACACACACCCTAATCATCACACACTCACCCTAATCATCACACAGACACCCCCTAATCATCACACACTCACCCTAATCATCACACACACACCCCCTAATCATCACACACTCACCCTAATCATCACACACACACCCCCTAATCATCACACACTCACCCTAATCATCACACACTCACCCACGAATCATCACACACAGACCCTAATCATCACACACTCACACTAATCATCACACACTCACCCTAATCATCACACACTCATCCCTAATCATCACACATCCATCCTAATCATCAAACACTCTCCCCAGAATCATCACACACACACCCCAATCATCACACACACACCCCAATCATCACACACTCACCCTAACCATCACACACAGACCCTTATCATCACACACACCCTAATCATCACACTCACACTAATCATCACACTCTCCCCCCTAATCAACACACACTCACCCTAATCATCGCACACACACCCCGATCATCACACACTCAGCCCCTAATCATCACACACTGACCCTAATCATTACACTCTCACCCACTAATCATCACACACACACACTCACCCTAATCATCACACACTCACCCTAATCATCACACACTCACCCCTTAATCATCAAAGATTCACCCCCTAATCATCACACACACCCCCTAATCATCGCACACTCACCCCCTAATCATCACACACACGCACCGTAATCATCAGACAAACACCCCATAATCATCACACACTCACCCTGGTCATCACACACTCAACCCACAATCATCACACACTCACCCTAATCATCAAACATTCACCCCCTAATCATCACACACACCCCCTAATCATTAAACACTCACCCCAGAATTATCACACACACCCCCTAATCATCACACACTCACCCTAATAATCACACACTCATCCCTAATCATCACACACTCACCCCGTAATCATCACACACTCACCCTAATCATCACACACTCACGCCCCTAATCATCACACTCACCCCCTAATCATCACACACTCACCCTAATCATCACACTCACCCCCTAATCATCACACACTCACCCTAATCATCACACACAAACATCCTAATCATCACACACTCACCCCAATCATCACACTCACCCCCTAATCATCACACACTCACCCTAATCATCACACACACACCCTAATCATCACACACTCACCCACTAATCTCACACACACGCACCCTAATCATCACACACACACACTAATCATCACACTCACCTCCTAATCATCACACAGTAACCCTAATAATCACACGCCCACCCCTAATCATCACACACTCACCCTAATCATCACACACACGCCCTAATCATCAAACACTCACCCTAATCATCACACAGACACGCTAATCATCACACTCACCTCCTAATCATCACACACTAACCCTAATAATCACACACCCACCCCCTAATAATCACACACTCATCCTAATCATCATCACACACTCACCCACTAATCTCACACACATGCACCCTAATCATCACACACACACACGCAAATCATGACACACACCCCCTAATCATCACACACACAACCTAATCATCACACACTCAACCCTAATCATCACACACTCACCCCCTAATTGTCACACACTCACCGTAATCATCACACACACACGCCCCTAATCAACACACACACACACACAATAATCACCACACTCACCCCCTAATCATCACACACTCACCTCCTAATCATCACACACTCACTCTAATCATCACACAGCCACCCTAATCATCACACACACCCCCTAATCATCACACACTCACCTCCTAATCATCACACACTCACTCTAATCATCACACAGCCACCCGAATCATCACACTCACACCCTAATCTTCACACACACACACCCTAATCATCACACAGTCACCCTAATCATCACACACACACCCTAATCATCACACACTCACCCGATTCATCACACACTCACGCCCCTACTCATCACACACACACACACTAATCATCACACTCACCCCCTAATCATCACACACTCACCCTAATCATCACACACTCACCCCCTAATCATCACACACACACCCTAATCATCACACACTCACTCTAATCATCACACACACACCCTAATCATCACACACTCACTCTAATCATCACACACACACCCTAATCATCACACACTCACACTAATCATCACACACTCCCCCCTAATCAACACACATTCACCCAAATCATCACACACTCACCCTAATCATCACACACTCACACTAATCATCACTCACACCCCCTAATCATCACACACTCACCCTAATCATCACCCACACACCCCCTAATCATCACACACACACACTAATCATCACACTCACCCCATAATCATCACACACTCACCCTAATCATCACACACTCACCCACGAATCATCACACACAGACCCTAATCATCACACACACACCCTAATCAACACACATTCACCCTAATCATCACACACTCACCCTAATCATCACACACTCACCCACGAATCATCACACACAGACCCTAATCATCACACACAGACCCTAATCATCCCACACACACACTAATCATCACACACTCACCCTAATCATCACACACTCACCCACGAATCATCACACACAGACCCTAATCATCACACACACACCCTAATCATCACACACTCACCCTAATCATCACACAGTCACCCTAATCATCACACACACCGCCTAATCATCACACACTCACACTAATCATCGCGAACTGACCCCCTAATCATCACACACTCACCCTAATCATCACACACTCACACTAATCATCACACAATCATCCACGAATAATCACACACTCACCCTAATCATCACACAGTCACCCTAATCATCACACGCACACCCTAATCATCACACACTCACCGTAATCATCACACACTCACGCCTGTAATCATCACACACACGCACCCTAATCATCACACACACACGCTAATCATCACACTCATCTCCTAATCATCACACACTAACCCCAATAATCACACACTCACCCCCTAATTGTCACACACTCACCGTAATCATCACACACTCACGCCCCTAATCAACACACACACACACACAATAATCACCACACTCACCCCCTAATCATCACACACACACCCTAATCATCACACACACACTCCCTAATCATCACACACTCACCTCCTAATCATCACACACTCACTCCAATCATCACACAGCCACCCTAATCATCACACACACCCCCTAATCATCACACACACACACTAATCATCACACACTCACACCCTAATCATCACACAGTCACCCTAATCATCACACACACACCCTAATCATCACACACTCACCCTAAACATCACACACTCACCCCCTAATTATCACACACTCACCCGATTCATCACACACACACCCCCTAATTATCACACACTCACCGTAATCATCACACACTCACGCCCCTAATCATCACACACACACACACTAATCATCACACTCACCCCCTAATCATCACACACTCACCCTAATCATCACACACTCACCCACGAATCATCACACACAGACCCTAATCATCACACACACATCCTAATCATCACACACACACCCTAATCATCACACACTCACTCTAATCATCACACACACACCCTAATCATCACACACTCACTCTAATCATCACACACACACCCTAATCATCACACACTCACTCTAATCATCACACACACACCCTAATCATCACACACTCACTCTAATCATCACACACACACCCTAATCATCACACACTCACACTAATCATCACACACTCCCCCCTAATCAACTCACATTCACCCTAATCATCACACACTCACCCTAATCATCGCACAGTCACCCTAATCATCACACACACCGCCTAATCATCACACACTAACACTAATCATCACGAACTGACCCCCTGATCATCACACACACCCCCTAATCATCACACACTCACCGTAATCATCACACACTCACGCCCCTAATCATCACACACACACACACTAATCATCACACTCACCCCCTAATCATCACACACTCACCGTAATCATCACACACTCACGCCCCTAATCATCACACACACACACACTAATCATCACACTCACCCCCTAATCATCACACACTCACCCTAATCATCACACACTCACCCACGAATCATCACACACAGACTCTAATCATCACACACACACCCTAATCATCACACGCACACCCTAATCATCACACACTCACTCTAATCATCACACACACACCCTAATCATCACACACTCACTCTAATCATCACACACACACCCTAATCATCACACACTCACACTAATCATCACACACTCCCCCCTAATCAACACACATTCACCCTAATCATCACACACTCACCCTAATCATCGCACAGTCACCCTAATCATCACACACACCCCCTAATCATCACACACTCACACTAATCATCACGAACTGACCCCCTGATCATCACACACTCACCCTAATCATCACCCACACACCCCCTAATCATCACACACTCACCGTAATCATCACACACTCACGCCCCTAATCATCACACACACCCCCTAATCATCACACACTCACCCTAATCATCACACACTCACCCACGAATCATCACACACAGACCCTAATCAACACACATTCACCCTAATCATCACACACTCACCCTAATCATCACACAGTCACCCTAATCATCACACAATCATCCACGAATAATCACACACTCACCCTAATCATCACACAGTCACCCTAATCATCACACACACACACACTAATCATCACACTCACCCCCTAATCATTACACAGTCACCCTAATCATCACACACTCACCCCCTAATCATCACACACAGACCCTAATCATCACACACTCACACTAATCATCACACACTCCCCCCTAATCATCACACACTCACCCCCTAATCATCACACACTCACCCACGAATCATCACACACAGACCCTAATCATCACACACTCACACTAATCATCACACACTCCCCCCTAATCATCACACACACCGCCTAATCATCACACACTCACACTAATCATCGCGAACTGACCCCCTAATCATCACACACTCACCCTAATCATCACACACTCACACTAATCATCACACAATCATCCACGAATAATCACACACTCACCCTAATCATCACACAGTCACCCTAATCATCACACACACACCCTAATCATCACACACTCACCGTAATCATCACACACTCACGCCTGTAATCATCACACACACACACACTAATCATCACACTCACCCCCTAATCATTACACACTCACCCTAATCATCACACACTCACCCCCTAATCATCACACACTCACCCTAATCATCACACACTCACCCACGAATCATCACACACTCCCCCCTAATCATCACACACACACCCTAATCATCACTCACCCATTAATCATCACACACACACCCCAATCATCACACACTCACCCTAACAATCACACACACACATCCTAATCATCACACACACACACTAATCATCACTCACCCATTAATCATCACACACTCCCCCCTAATCAACACACACTCACCCTAATCATCACACACTCACCCTAATCATCACACTCACACTAATCATCACACACTCCCCCCTAATCATCACACACACACCCTAATCATCACTCACCCATTAATCATCACACACACACCCCAATCATCACACACTCACTCTAATCATCACACACACACCCTAATCATCACACACACACATCCTGATCATCACACACACACCCTAATCATCACTCACCCATTAATCATCACACCCTCCCCCCTAATCATCACACACACACCCTAATCATCACTCACCCATTAATCATCACACACACACCCCAATCATCACACACTCACCCTAACAATCACACACACACACCCCAATCATCACACACTCACTCTAATCATCACACACACACCCTAATCATCACACACACACATCCTAATCATCACACACACACCCTAATCATCACTCACCCATTAATCATCACACACTCCCCCCTAATCATCACACACACACCCTAATCATCACTCACCCATTAATCATCACACACACACCCCAATCATCACACACTCACCCTAACAATCACACACACACATCCTAATCATCACACACTCACCCTAATCATCACACACTCACCCACGAATCATCACACACAGACCCTAATCAACACACATTCACCCTAATCATCACACACTCACCCTAATCATCACACAATCATCCACGAATAATCACACACTCACCCTAATCATCACACACTCACCCTAATCATCACACACTCACCCACGAATCATCACACACAGAACCTGATCAGCACACACACACCCTAATCATCACACACACACCCTAATCATCACACACTCACTCTAATCATCACACACACACCCTAATCATCACACACTCACTCTAATCATCACACACACACCCTAATCATCACACACTCACACTAATCATCACACACTCCCCCCTAATCAACACACATTCACCCTAATCATCACACACTCACCCTAATCATCACACACTCACACTAATCATCACTCACACCCCCTAATCATCACACACTCACCCTAATCATCACCCACACACCCCCTAATCATCACACACACACACTAATCATCACACTCACCCCGTAATCATCACACACTCACCCTAATCATCACACATTCACCCTAATCATCACACACTCACCCTAATCATCACACACTCACCCACGAATCATCACACACAGACCCTAATCATCACACACACACACTAATCATCACACACTCACCCTAATCATCACACACTCACCCACGAATCATCACACACAGACCCTAATCATCACACACACATCCTAATCATCACACACTCACCCTAATCATCACACAGTCACCCTAATCATCACACACACCGCCTAATCATCACACACTCACACTAATCATCGCGAACTGACCCCCTAATCATCACACACTCACCCTAATCATCACACACTCACACTAATCATCACACAATCATCCACGAATAATCACACACTCACCCTAATCATCACACAGTCACCCTAATCATCACACGCACACCCTAATCATCACACACTCACCGTAATCATCACACACTCACGCCTGTAATCATCACACACACGCACCCTAATCATCACACACACACGCTAATCATCACACTCATCTCCTAATCATCACACACTAACCCCAATAATCACACACTCACCCCCTAATTGTCACACACTCACCGTAATCATCACACACACACTCCCTAATCATCACACACTCACCTCCTAATCATCACACACTCACTCCAATCATCACACAGCCACCCTAATCATCACACACACCCCCTAATCATCACACACACACACTAATCATCACACACACACACCCTAATCATCACACAGTCACCCTAATCATCACACACACACCCTAATCATCACACACTCACCCTAAACATCACACACGCACCCCCTAATTATCACACACTCACCCGATTCATCACACACACACCCCCTAATTATCACACACTCACCGTAATCATCACACACTCACGCCCCTAATCATCACACACACACACACTAATCATCACACTCACCCCCTAATCATCACACACTCACCCTAATCATCACACACTCACCCACGAATCATCACACACAGACCCTAATCATCACACACACATCCTAATCATCACACACACACCCTAATCATCACACACTCACTCTAATCATCACACACACACCCTAATCATCACACACTCACTCTAATCATCACACACACACCCTAATCATCACACACTCACTCTAATCATCACACACACACCCTAATCATCACACACTCACTCTAATCATCACACACACACCCTAATCATCACACACACACCCTAATCATCACACACTCACTCTAATCATCACACACACACCCTA
Source organism: Heterodontus francisci (assembly GCF_036365525.1). Classification (NCBI taxonomy): domain Eukaryota; kingdom Metazoa; phylum Chordata; class Chondrichthyes; order Heterodontiformes; family Heterodontidae; genus Heterodontus; species Heterodontus francisci. The sequence goes on from NW_027142286.1 coordinate 293,983, forward strand.
ATCATCACACACACACCCTAATCATCACACACTCACTCTAATCATCACACACACACCCTAATCATCACACACTCACACTAATCATCACACACTCCCCCCTAATCAACTCACATTCACCCTAATCATCACACACTCACCCTAATCATCGCACAGTCACCCTAATCATCACACACACCGCCTAATCATCACACACTAACACTAATCATCACGAACTGACCCCCTGATCATCACACACACCCCCTAATCATCACACACTCACCGTAATCATCACACACTCACGCCCCTAATCATCACACACACACACACTAATCATCACACTCACCCCCTAATCATCACACACTCACCGTAATCATCACACACTCACGCCCCTAATCATCACACACACACACACTAATCATCACACTCACCCCCTAATCATCACACACTCACCCTAATCATCACACACTCACCCACGAATCATCACACACAGACTCTAATCATCACACACACACCCTAATCATCACACGCACACCCTAATCATCACACACTCACTCTAATCATCACACACACACCCTAATCATCACACACTCACTCTAATCATCACACACACACCCTAATCATCACACACTCACACTAATCATCACACACTCCCCCCTAATCAACACACATTCACCCTAATCATCACACACTCACCCTAATCATCGCACAGTCACCCTAATCATCACACACACCCCCTAATCATCACACACTCACACTAATCATCACGAACTGACCCCCTGATCATCACACACTCACCCTAATCATCACCCACACACCCCCTAATCATCACACACTCACCGTAATCATCACACACTCACGCCCCTAATCATCACACACACCCCCTAATCATCACACACTCACCCTAATCATCACACACTCACCCACGAATCATCACACACAGACCCTAATCAACACACATTCACCCTAATCATCACACACTCACCCTAATCATCACACAGTCACCCTAATCATCACACAATCATCCACGAATAATCACACACTCACCCTAATCATCACACAGTCACCCTAATCATCACACACACACACACTAATCATCACACTCACCCCCTAATCATTACACAGTCACCCTAATCATCACACACTCACCCCCTAATCATCACACACAGACCCTAATCATCACACACTCACACTAATCATCACACACTCCCCCCTAATCATCACACACTCACCCCCTAATCATCACACACTCACCCACGAATCATCACACACAGACCCTAATCATCACACACTCACACTAATCATCACACACTCCCCCCTAATCATCACACACACCCTAATCATCACTCACCCATTAATCATCACACACTCACTCTAATCATCACACACACACCCCAATCATCACACACTCACTCTAATCATCACACACACACATCCTAATCATCACACACACACCCTAATCATCACTCACCCATTAATCATCACACACTCCCCCCTAATCATCACACACACACCATAATCATCACTCACCCATTAATCATCACACACACACCCCAATCATCACACACTCACCCTAACAATCACACACACACCCCAATCTTCACACACTCACCCTAACAATCACACACACACATCCTAATCATCACACACACACCCTAATCATCACTCACCCATTAATCATCACACACTCCCCCCTAATCAACACTCACTCACCCTAATCATCACACACTCACACTAATCATCACACTCACACTAATCATCACACACTCCCCCTAATCATCACACACTCACACTAATCATCACACTCACACTAATCATCACACACTCCCCCCTAATCATCACACACACACCCTAATCATCACTCACCCATTAATCAACACACACTCACCCTAATCATCACACACTCACCCTAATCATCACACACTCACCCCCGAATCATCACACACTCACCCCCGAATCATCACACACACACCCTAATCATCACACTCACACTAATCATCACACACTCCCCCCTAATCAACACACACTCACCCTAATCATCACACACTCACCCTAATCATCACACACTCACCCCCGAATCATCACACACACACCCTAATCATCACACTCACCCTAATCATCACACACTCACCCCCGAATCATCACACACTCACCCCCGAATCATCACACACACACCCTAATCATCACACTCACACTAATCATCACACACTCCCCCCTAATCAACACACACTCACCCTAATCATCACACACTCACCCTAATCATCACACACTCCCCCCTAATCATCACACACTCACCCTAATCATCACACTCACCCCCGAATCATCCCACACATCCACTAACCATCACTCACACCCCCTAATCATCACACACACCCCCGAATCATCACTCACACCCCCTAATCATCACACACTCACCCCCGAATCATCTCACACATCGACTAATCATCACTCACACCCCCTAATCATCACACGCTCACCCTAATCATCACACACTCACCCTAATCATCACACTCACCCCCGAATCATCCCACACATCCACTAACCATCACTCACACCCCCTAATCATCACTCACACCCCCTAATCATCACACACACCCCCGAATCATCACTCACACCCCCTAATCATCACACACTCACCCCCTAATCATCACACACACCCCCTAATGATCACACTCACCCCGAATCATCACTTACACCCCCTAATCATCACACACACCCCCGAATCATCACTCACACCCCCTAATCATCACACTCATCCCGAATCATCACACTCACCCCGAATCATCACACTCACCCCGAATCATCACACTCACCCCTAATCATCACTCACGCCCCCTAATCATCACACTCACCCCTAATCATCACACACACCCCCTAATCATCACACTCACCCCTAATCATCACACTCACCCCTAATCATCACACTCACCCCGAATCATCACACTCACCCCGAATCATCACACTCACCCCTAATCATCACTCACACCCCCTAATCATCACACTCACCCCTAATCATCACACTCACCCCGAATCATCACACTCACCCCTAATCATCACACTCACCCCGAATCATCACACTCACCCCTAATCATCACACTCACCCCTAATCATCACACACACCCCCTAATCATCACACTCACCCCTAATCATCACACTCACCCCTAATCATCACACTCACCCCGAATCATCACACTCACCCCTAATCATCACACTCACCCCTAATCATCACTCACACCCCGTAATCATCACACTCACCCCTAATCATCACACTCACCCCTAATCATCACTCACACCCCCTAATCATCACACTCACCCCTAATCATCACACTCACCCCGAATCATCACACTCACCCCTAATCATCACACTCACCCCTAATCATCACTCACACCCCCTAATCATCACACACACCCCCTAATCATCACACTCACCCCTAATCATCACACTCACCCCTAATCATCACACTCACCCCTAATCATCACACTCACCCCTAATCATCACTCACACCCCGTAATCATCACACTCACCCCTAATCATCACACTCACCCCTAATCATCACTCACACCCCCTAATCATCACACTCACCCCTAATCATCACACTCACCCCGAATCATCACACTCACCCCTAATCATCACACTCACCCCTAATCATCACTCACACCCCCTAATCATCACTCACACCCCCTAATCATCACACTCACCCCCGAATCATCACACTCACCCCGAATCATCACACTCACCCCTAATCATCACTCACACCCCCTAATCATCACACTCACCCCCTAATCATCACACTCACCCCGAATCATCACACTCGCCCCTAATCATCACTCACATCCACTAATCATCACACACACCCCCTAATCATCACACACACCCCCGAATCATCACTCACACCCCCTAATCATCACACTCACCCCTAATCATGACTCACACCCCCTAATCATCACTCACACCCACTAATCATCACACTCACCCCTAATCATCACACACACCCCCGAATCATCACTCACACCCCCTAATCATCACACTCACCCCTAATCATCACTCACACCCCCTAATCATCCCACACATCAACTAATCATCACACTCACCCCCTAATCATCACTCACACCCCCGAATCATCACACATACCCCTAATCATCACTCACACCCCCTAATCATCACACTCACCCCCTAATCATCACACTCACCCCGAATCATCACACTCACCCCTAATCATCCCACACACCCCTAATCATCACTCACACCCCCTAATCATCACACTCACCCCCTAATCATCACACTCACCCCGAATCATCACACTCACCCCTAATTATCCCACACACCCCTAATCATCACTCACACCCCCTAATCATCACACTCACCCCTAATCATCACACACATCCCCTAATCATCACTCACACCCCCTAATCATCACACTCACCCCTAATCATCACACACATCCACTAATCATCACACACTCACCCCTAATCATCCCACACATCCCCTAATCATCACACTCACCCCTAATCATCACACACATCCACTAATCCTCACTCACACCCCCTAATCATCACACACATCCACTAATCATCACTCACACCCCCTAATCATCACACTTACCCCTAATCATCACACTCACCCCCTAATCATCACACAAACCCCCTAATCATCACACTCACCCCTAATCATCACACACATCCCCTAATCATCACTCACACCCCCTAATCATCACACTCACCCCTAATCATCACACACATCCACTAATCATCACTCACACCCCCTAATCATCACACTCACCCCTAATCATCACACACATCGCCTAATCATCACTCACACCCCCTAATCATCACACACACCCCTAATCATCACACTCACCCCCTAATCATCACACACACCACCTAATCATCACACTCACCCCTAATCATCACACACATCCCCTATTCATCACTCACACCCCCTAATCATCACACACACACCCCCTAATCATCACACTCACCCCTAATCATCACACACATCCCCTAATCATCACTTACACCCCCTAATCATCGCACTCACCCCTAATCATCACACACATCCACTAATCATCACTCACACCCCCTAATCATCCCACTCACCCCTAATCATCACACACATCCACTAATCATCACTCACACCCCCTAATCATCACACTCACCCCTAATCATCACACTCACCCCCTAATCATCACACTCACCCCTAATCATCACACACACCCCCTAATCATCACAGTCACCCTTAATCATCACACACATCCCCTAATCATCACACACACCCCCTAATCATCACACTCACCCCTAATCATCACTCACATCCCCTAATCATCACTCACACCCCTAATCATCACACACACCCCCTAATCATCACACTCACCCCTAATCATCCCACTCACCCCTAATCATCACACACACCCCCTAATCATCACACTCACCCCTAATCATCACACACACCCCCTAATCATCACACTCACCCCTAATCATCACACACACCCCCTAATCATCACACACACCCCCTAATCATCACACTCACCCCTAATCATCACACACACCCCCTAATCATCACACTCACCCCTAACCATCACACACACCCCCTAATCATCACACTCACCCCTAATCATCACACACATCCACTAATCATCACACACACCCCCGAATCATCACTCACACCCCCTAATCATCACACTCACCCCTAATCATCACTCACACCCCCTAATCATCACACACACCCCCTAATCATCACACTCACCCCTAATCATCACACACACCCCCTAATCATCACTCACACCCCCTAATCATCACACACACCCCCTAATCATCACACTCACCCCTAATCATCCCACACATCCACTAATCATCACACTCACCCCTAATCATCACTCACACCCCCTAATCATCACTCACACCCACTAATCATCACACTCACCCCTAATCATCACTCACACCCCCTAATCATCACACACGCACCCTAATCATCACACACACACGCTAATCATCACACTCACCTCCTAATCATCACACACTAACCCTAATAATCACACACCCACCCCCTAATAATCACACACTCATCCTAATCATCATCACACACTCACCCACTAATCTCACACACATGCACCCTAATCATCACACACACACACGCAAATCATGACACACACCCCCTAATCATCACACACACAACCTAATCATCACACACTCAACCCTAATCATCACACACTCACCCCCTAATTGTCACACACTCACCGTAATCATCACACACACACGCCCCTAATCAACACACACACACACACAATAATCACCACACTCACCCCCTAATCATCACACACTCACCTCCTAATCATCACACACTCACTCTAATCATCACACAGCCACCCTAATCATCACACACACCCCCTAATCATCACACACTCACCTCCTAATCATCACACACTCACTCTAATCATCACACAGCCACCCGAATCATCACACTCACACCCTAATCTTCACACACACACACCCTAATCATCACACAGTCACCCTAATCATCACACACACACCCTAATCATCACACACTCACCCGATTCATCACACACTCACGCCCCTACTCATCACACACACACACACTAATCATCACACTCACCCCCTAATCATCACACACTCACCCTAATCATCACACACTCACCCACGAATCATCACACACAGAACCTGATCATCACACACACACCCTAATCATCACACACACACCCTAATCATCACACACTCACTCTAATCATCACACACACACCCTAATCATCACACACTCACTCTAATCATCACACACACACCCTAATCATCACACACTCACACTAATCATCACACACTCCCCCCTAATCAACACACATTCACCCTAATCATCACACACTCACACTAATCATCACTCACACCCCCTAATCATCACACACTCACCCTAATCATCACCCACACACCCCCTAATCATCACACACACACACTAATCATCACACTCACCCCATAATCGTCACACACTCACCCTAATCATCACACACTCACCCACGAATCATCACACACAGACCCTAATCATCACACACACACCCTAATCAACACACATTCACCCTAATCATCACACACTCACCCTAATCATCACACACTCACCCACGAATCATCACACACAGACCCTAATCATCACACACACACACTAATCATCACACACTCACCCTAATCATCACACACTCACCCACGAATCATCACACACAGACCCTAATCATCACACACACACCCTAATCATCACACACTCACCCTAATCATCACACAGTCACCCTAATCATCACACACACCGCCTAATCATCACACACTCACACTAATCATCGCGAACTGACCCCCTAATCATCACACACTCACCCTAATCATCACACACTCACACTAATCATCACACAATCATCCACGAATAATCACACACTCACCCTAATCATCACACAGTCACCCTAATCATCACACGCACACCCTAATCATCACACACTCACCGTAATCATCACACACTCACGCCTGTAATCATCACACACACGCACCCTAATCATCACACACACACGCTAATCATCACACTCATCTCCTAATCATCACACACTAACCCCAATAATCACACACTCACCCCCTAATTGTCACACACTCACCGTAATCATCACACACTCACGCCCCAATCAACACACACACACACACAATAATCACCACACTCACCCCCTAATCATCACACACACACCCTAATCATCACACACACACTCCCTAATCATCACACACTCACCTCCTAATCATCACACACTCACTCCAATCATCACACAGCCACCCTAATCATCACACACACCCCCTAATCATCACACACACACACTAATCATCACACACACACACCCTAATCATCACACAGTCACCCTAATCATCACACACACACCCTAATCATCACACACTCACCCTAAACATCACACACTCACCCCCTAATTATCACACACTCACCCGATTCATCACACACACACCCCCTAATTATCACACACTCACCGTAATCATCACACACTCACGCCCCTAATCATCACACACACACACACTAATCATCACACTCACCCCCTAATCATCACACACTCACCCTAATCATCACACACTCACCCACGAATCATCACACACAGACCCTAATCATCACACACACATCCTAATCATCACACACACACCCTAATCATCACACACTCACTCTAATCATCGCACACACACCCTAATCATCACACACTCACTCTAATCATCACACACACACCCTAATCATCACACACTCACTCTAATCATCACACACACACCCTAATCATCACACACTCACTCTAATCATCACACACACACCCTAATCATCACACACTCACACTAATCATCACACACTCCCCCCTAATCAACTCACATTCACCCTAATCATCACACACTCACCCTAATCATCACACACACCGCCTAATCATCACACACTAACACTAATCATCACGAACTGACCCCCTGATCATCACACACACCCCCTAATCATCACACACTCACCGTAATCATCACACACTCACGCCCCTAATCATCACACACACACACACTAATCATCACACTCACCCCCTAATCATCACACACTCACCGTAATCATCACACACTCACGCCCCTAATCATCACACACACACACACTAATCATCACACTCACCCCCTAATCATCACACACTCACCCTAATCATCACACACTCACCCACGAATCATCACACACAGACTCTAATCATCACACACACACCCTAATCATCACACGCACACCCTAATCATCACACACTCACTCTAATCATCACACACACACCCTAATCATCACACACTCACACTAATCATCACACACTCCCCCCTAATCAACACACATTCACCCTAATCATCACACACTCACCCTAATCATCGCACAGTCACCCTAATCATCACACACACCGCCTAATCATCACACACTAACACTAATCATCACGAACTGACCCCCTGATCATCACACACACCCCCTAATCATCACACACTCACCGTAATCATCACACACTCACGCCCCTAATCATCACACACACACACACTAATCATCACACTCACCCCCTAATCATCACACACTCACCGTAATCATCACACACTCACGCCCCTAATCATCACACACACACACACTAATCATCACACTCACCCCCTAATCATCACACACTCACCCTAATCATCACACACTCACCCACGAATCATCACACACAGACTCTAATCATCACACACACACCCTAATCATCACACGCACACCCTAATCATCACACACTCACTCTAATCATCACACACACACCCTAATCATCACACACTCACACTAATCATCACACACTCCCCCCTAATCAACACACATTCACCCTAATCATCACACACTCACCCTAATCATCGCACAGTCACCCTAATCATCACACACACCCCCTAATCATCACACACTCACACTAATCATCACGAACTGACCCCCTGATCATCACACACTCACCCTAATCATCACCCACACACCCCCTAATCATCACACACTCACCGTAATCATCACACACTCACGCCCCTAATCATCACACACACCCCCTAATCATCACACACTCACCCTAATCATCACACACTCACCCACGAATCATCACACACAGACCCTAATCAACACACATTCACCCTAATCATCACACACTCACCCTAATCATCACACAGTCACCCTAATCATCACACAATCATCCACGAATAATCACACACTCACCCTAATCATCACACAGTCACCCTAATCATCACACACACACACACTAATCATCACACTCACCCCCTAATCATTACACAGTCACCCTAATCATCACACACTCACCCCCTAATCATCACACACAGACCCTAATCATCACACACTCACACTAATCATCACACACTCCCCCCTAATCATCACACAGTCACCCTAATCATCACACACACACACACTAATCATCACACTCACCCCCTAATCATTACACAGTCACCCTAATCATCACACACTCACCCCCTAATCATCACACACAGACCCTAATCATCACACACTCACACTAATCATCACACACTCCCCCCTAATCATCACACACACCGCCTAATCATCACACACTCACACTAATCATCGCGAACTGACCCCCTAATCATCACACACTCACCCTAATCATCACACACTCACACTAATCATCACACAATCATCCACGAATAATCACACACTCACCCTAATCATCACACAGTCACCCTAATCATCACACACACACCCTAATCATCACACACTCACCGTAATCATCACACACTCACGCCTGTAATCATCACACACACACACACTAATCATCACACTCACCCCCTAATCATTACACACTCACCCTAATCATCACACACTCACCCCCTAATCATCACACACTCACCCTAATCATCACACACTCACCGTAATCATCACACACTCACGCCTGTAATCATCACACACACACACACTAATCATCACACTCACCCCCTAATCATTACACACTCACCCTAATCATCACACACTCACCCCCTAATCATCACACACTCACCCTAATCATCACACACTCACCCACGAATCATCACACACAGACCCTAATCATCACACACTCCCCCCTAATCATCACACACACACCCTAATCATCACTCACCCATTAATCATCACACACACACCCCAATCATCACACACTCACCCTAACAATCACACACACACATCCTAATCATCACACACACACACTAATCATCACTCACCCATTAATCATCACACACTCCCCCCTAATCAACACACACTCACCCTAATCATCACACACTCACCCTAATCATCACACTCACACTAATCATCACACACTCCCCCCTAATCATCACACACACACCCTAATCATCACTCACCCATTAATCATCACACACACACCCCAATCATCACACACACACCCTAATCATCACACACACACATCCTAATCATCACACACACACCCTAATCATCACTCACCCATTAATCATCACACACACACCCCAATCATCACACACTCACCCTAACAATCACACACACACACCCCAATCATCACACACTCACTCTAATCATCACACACACACCCTAATCATCACACACACACATCCTAATCATCACACACACACCCTAATCATCACTCACCCATTAATCATCACACACTCCCCCCTAATCATCACACACACACCCTAATCATCACTCACCCATTAATCATCACACACACACCCCAATCATCACACACTCACCCTAACAATCACAGACACACATCCTAATCATCACACATTCACCCTAATCATCACACACTCACCCTAATCATCACACAGTCACCCTAATCATCACACAATCATCCACGAATAATCACACACTCACCCTAATCATCACACAGTCACCCTAATCATCACACACACACACACTAATCATCACACTCACCCCCTAATCATTACACAGTCACCCTAATCATCACACACACACCCTAATCATCACACACTCACCCTAAACATCACACACACACCCTAATCATCACACACTCACCCGATTCATCACACACACACCCCCTAATTATCACACACTCACCGTAATCATCACACACTCACGCCCCTAATCATCACACACACACACACTAATCATCACACTCACCCCCTAATCATCACACACTCACCCTAATCATCACACACTCACCCACGAATCATCACACACAGACCCTAATCATCACACACACATCCTAATCATCACACACACACCCTAATCATCACACACTCACTCTAATCATCGCACACACACCCTAATCATCACACACTCACTCTAATCATCACACACACACCCTAATCATCACACACTCACTCTAATCATCACACACACACCCTAATCATCACACACTCACTCTAATCATCACACACACACCCTAATCATCACACACTCACACTAATCATCACACACTCCCCCCTAATCAACTCACATTCACCCTAATCATCACACACTCACCCTAATCATCACACACACCGCCTAATCATCACACACTAACACTAATCATCACGAACTGACCCCCTGATCATCACACACACCCCCTAATCATCACACACTCACCGTAATCATCACACACTCACGCCCCTAATCATCACACACACACACACTAATCATCACACTCACCCCCTAATCATCACACACTCACCGTAATCATCACACACTCACGCCCCTAATCATCACACACACACACACTAATCATCACACTCACCCCCTAATCATCACACACTCACCCTAATCATCACACACTCACCCACGAATCATCACACACAGACTCTAATCATCACACACACACCCTAATCATCACACGCACACCCTAATCATCACACACTCACTCTAATCATCACACACACACCCTAATCATCACACACTCACTCTAATCATCACACACACACCCTAATCATCACACACTCACACTAATCATCACACACTCCCCCCTAATCAACACACATTCACCCTAATCATCACACACTCACCCTAATCATCGCACAGTCACCCTAATCATCACACACACCCCCTAATCATCACACACTCACACTAATCATCACGAACTGACCCCCTGATCATCACACACTCACCCTAATCATCACCCACACACCCCCTAATCATCACACACTCACCGTAATCATCACACACTCACGCCCCTAATCATCACACACACCCCCTAATCATCACACACTCACCCTAATCATCACACACTCACCCACGAATCATCACACACAGACCCTAATCAACACACATTCACCCTAATCATCACACACTCACCCTAATCATCACACAGTCACCCTAATCATCACACAATCATCCACGAATAATCACACACTCACCCTAATCATCACACAGTCACCCTAATCATCACACACACACACACTAATCATCACACTCACCCCCTAATCATTACACAGTCACCCTAATCATCACACACTCACCCCCTAATCATCACACACAGACCCTAATCATCACACACTCACACTAATCATCACACACTCCCCCCTAATCATCACACACTCACCCACGAATCATCACACACAGACCCTAATCATCACACACTCACACTAATCATCACACACTCCCCCCTAATCATCACACACACCGCCTAATCATCACACACTCACACTAATCATCGCGAACTGACCCCCTAATCATCACACACTCACCCTAATCATCACACACTCACACTAATCATCACACAATCATCCACGAATAATCACACACTCACCCTAATCATCACACAGTCACCCTAATCATCACACACACACCCTAATCATCACACACTCACCGTAATCATCACACACTCACGCCTGTAATCATCACACACACACACACTAATCATCACACTCACCCCCTAATCATTACACACTCACCCTAATCATCACACACTCACCCCCTAATCATCACACACTCACCCTAATCATCACACACTCACCGTAATCATCACACACTCACGCCTGTAATCATCACACACACACACACTAATCATCACACTCACCCCCTAATCATTACACACTCACCCTAATCATCACACACTCACCCCCTAATCATCACACACTCACCCTAATCATCACACACTCACCCACGAATCATCACACACAGACCCTAATCATCACACACTCCCCCCTAATCATCACACACACACCCTAATCATCACTCACCCATTAATCATCACACACACACCCCAATCATCACACACTCACCCTAACAATCACACACACACATCCTAATCATCACACACACACACTAATCATCACTCACCCATTAATCATCACACACTCCCCCCTAATCAACACACACTCACCCTAATCATCACACACTCACCCTAATCATCACACTCACACTAATCATCACACACTCCCCCCTAATCATCACACACACACCCTAATCATCACTCACCCATTAATCATCACACACACACCCCAATCATCACACACACACCCTAATCATCACACACACACATCCTAATCATCACACACACACCCTAATCATCACTCACCCATTAATCATCACACACACACCCCAATCATCACACACTCACCCTAACAATCACACACACACACCCCAATCATCACACACTCACTCTAATCATCACACACACACCCTAATCATCACACACACACATCCTAATCATCACACACACACCCTAATCATCACTCACCCATTAATCATCACACACTCCCCCCTAATCATCACACACACACCCTAATCATCACTCACCCATTAATCATCACACACACACCCCAATCATCACACACTCACCCTAACAATCACACACACACATCCTAATCATCACACATTCACCCTAATCATCACACACTCACCCTAATCATCACACAGTCACCCTAATCATCACACAATCATCCACGAATAATCACACACTCACCCTAATCATCACACAGTCACCCTAATCATCACACACACACACACTAATCATCACACTCACCCCCTAATCATTACACAGTCACCCTAATCATCACACACTCACCCCCTAATCATCACACACAGACCCTAATCATCACACACTCACACTAATCATCACACACTCCCCCCTAATCATCACACACACCGCCTAATCATCACACACTCACACTAATCATCGCGAACTGACCCCCTAATCATCACACACTCACCCTAATCATCACACACTCACACTAATCATCACACAATCATCCACGAATAATCACACACTCACCCTAATCATCACACAGTCACCCTAATCATCACACACACACCCTAATCATCACACACTCACCGTAATCATCACACACTCACGCCTGTAATCATCACACACACACACACTAATCATCACACTCACCCCCTAATCATTACACACTCACCCTAATCATCACACACTCACCCCCTAATCATCACACACTCACCCTAATCATCACACACTCACCGTAATCATCACACACTCACGCCTGTAATCATCACACACACACACACTAATCATCACACTCACCCCCTAATCATTACACACTCACCCTAATCATCACACACTCACCCCCTAATCATCACACACTCACCCACGAATCATCACACACAGACCCTAATCATCACACACTCCCCCCTAATCATCACACACACACCCTAATCATCACTCACCCATTAATCATCACACACACACCCCAATCATCACACACTCACCCTAACAATCACACACACACATCCTAATCATCACACACACACACTAATCATCACTCACCCATTAATCATCACACACTCCCCCCTAATCAACACACACTCACCCTAATCATCACACACTCACCCTAATCATCACACTCACACTAATCATCACACACTCCCCCCTAATCATCACACACACACCCTAATCATCACTCACCCATTAATCATCACACACACACCCCAATCATCACACACACACATCCTGATCATCACACACACACCCTAATCATCACTCACCCATTAATCATCACACACTCCCCCCTAATCATCACACACACACCCTAATCATCACTCACCCATTAATCATCACACACACACCCCAATCATCACACACTCACCCTAACAATCACACACACACACCCCAATCATCACACACTCACTCTAATCATCACACACACACCCTAATCATCACACACACACATCCTAATCATCACACACACACCCTAATCATCACTCACCCATTAATCATCACACACTCCCCCCTAATCATCACACACACACCCTAATCATCACTCACCCATTAATCATCACACACACACCCCAATCATCACACACTCACCCTAACAATCACACACACACATCCTAATCATCACACACTCACCCTAATCATCACACACTCACCCACGAATCATCACACACAGACCCTAATCAACACACATTCACCCTAATCATCACACACTCACCCTAATCATCACACAATCATCCACGAATAATCACACACTCACCCTAATCATCACACACTCACCCTAATCATCACACACTCACCCACGAATCATCACACACAGAACCTGATCAGCACACACACACCCTAATCATCACACACACACCCTAATCATCACACACTCACTCTAATCATCACACACACACCCTAATCATCACACACTCACTCTAATCAT
Source organism: Heterodontus francisci (assembly GCF_036365525.1). NCBI lineage: Eukaryota > Metazoa > Chordata > Chondrichthyes > Heterodontiformes > Heterodontidae > Heterodontus > Heterodontus francisci. The sequence continues at coordinate 310,057 of NW_027142286.1, forward strand.
CACACACACACCCTAATCATCACACACTCACACTAATCATCACACACTCCCCCCTAATCAACACACATTCACCCTAATCATCACACACTCACCCTAATCATCACACACTCACACTAATCATCACTCACACCCCCTAATCATCACACACTCACCCTAATCATCACCCACACACCCCCTAATCATCACACACACACACTAATCATCACACTCACCCCGTAATCATCACACACTCACCCTAATCATCACACATTCACCCTAATCATCACACACTCACCCTAATCATCACACACTCACCCACGAATCATCACACACAGACCCTAATCATCACACACACACACTAATCATCACACACTCACCCTAATCATCACACACTCACCCACGAATCATCACACACAGACCCTAATCATCACACACACATCCTAATCATCACACACTCACCCTAATCATCACACAGTCACCCTAATCATCACACACACCGCATAATCATCACACACTCACACTAATCATCGCGAACTGACCCCCTAATCATCACACACTCACCCTAATCATCACACACTCACACTAATCATCACACAATCATCCACGAATAATCACACACTCACCCTAATCATCACACAGTCACCCTAATCATCACACGCACACCCTAATCATCACACACTCACCGTAATCATCACACACTCACGCCTGTAATCATCACACACACGCACCCTAATCATCACACACACACGCTAATCATCACACTCATCTCCTAATCATCACACACTAACCCCAATAATCACACACTCACCCCCTAATTGTCACACACTCACCGTAATCATCACACACTCACGCCCCTAATCAACACACACACACACACAATAATCACCACACTCACCCCCTAATCATCACACACACACCCTAATCATCACACACACACTCCCTAATCATCACACACTCACCTCCTAATCATCACACACTCACTCCAATCATCACACAGCCACCCTAATCATCACACACACCCCCTAATCATCACACACACACACTAATCATCACACACACACACCCTAATCATCACACAGTCACCCTAATCATCACACACACACCCTAATCATCACACACTCACCCTAAACATCACACACGCACCCCCTAATTATCACACACTCACCCGATTCATCACACACACACCCCCTAATTATCACACACTCACCGTAATCATCACACACTCACGCCCCTAATCATCACACACACACACACTAATCATCACACTCACCCCCTAATCATCACACACTCACCCTAATCATCACACACTCACCCACAAATCATCACACACAGACCCTAATCATCACACACACATCCTAATCATCACACACACACCCTAATCATCACACACTCACTCTAATCATCACACACACACCCTAATCATCACACACTCACTCTAATCATCACACACACACCCTAATCATCACACACTCACTCTAATCATCACACACACACCCTAATCATCACACACTCACTCTAATCATCACACACACACCCTAATCATCACACACTCACACTAATCATCACACACTCCCCCCTAATCAACTCACATTCACCCTAATCATCACACACTCACCCTAATCATCGCACAGTCACCCTAATCATCACACACACCGCCTAATCATCACACACTAACACTAATCATCACGAACTGACCCCCTGATCATCACACACACCCCCTAATCATCACACACTCACCGTAATCATCACACACTCACGCCCCTAATCATCACACACACACACACTAATCATCACACTCACCCCCTAATCATCACACACTCACCGTAATCATCACACACTCACGCCCCTAATCATCACACACACACACACTAATCATCACACTCACCCCCTAATCATCACACACTCACCCTAATCATCACACACTCACCCACGAATCATCACACACAGACTCTAATCATCACACACACACCCTAATCATCACACGCACACCCTAATCATCACACACTCACTCTAATCATCACACACACACCCTAATCATCACACACTCACTCTAATCATCACACACACACCCTAATCATCACACACTCACACTAATCATCACACACTCCCCCCTAATCATCGCACAGTCACCCTAATCATCACACACACCCCCTAATCATCACACACTCACACTAATCATCACGAACTGACCCCCTGATCATCACACACTCACCCTAATCATCACCCACACACCCCCTAATCATCACACACTCACCGTAATCATCACACACTCACGCCCCTAATCATCACACACACCCCCTAATCATCACACACTCACCCTAATCATCACACACTCACCCACGAATCATCACACACAGACCCTAATCAACACACATTCACCCTAATCATCACACACTCACCCTAATCATCACACAGTCACCCTAATCATCACACAATCATCCACGAATAATCACACACTCACCCTAATCATCACACACAGACCCTAATCATCACACACTCACACTAATCATCACACACTCCCCCCTAATCATCACACACTCACCCCCTAATCATCACACACTCACCCACGAATCATCACACACAGACCCTAATCATCACACACTCACACTAATCATCACACACTCCCCACTAATCATCACACACACCGCCTAATCATCACACACTCACCCTAATCATCACACAGTCACCCTAATCATCACACAATCATCCACGAATAATCACACACTCACCCTAATCATCACACAGTCACCCTAATCATCACACACACACACACTAATCATCACACTCACCCCCTAATCATTACACAGTCACCCTAATCATCACACACTCACCCCCTAATCATCACACACAGACCCTAATCATCACACACTCACACTAAACATCACACACTCCCCCCTAATCATCACACACTCACCCCCTAATCATCACACACTCACCCACGAATCATCACACACAGACCCTAATCATCACACACTCACACTAATCATCACACACTCCCCCCTAATCATCGCGAACTGACCCCCTAATCATCACACACTCACCCTAATCATCACACACTCACACTAATCATCACACAATCATCCACGAATAATCACACACTCACCCTAATCATCACACACACACCCTAATCATCACACACTCACCGTAATCATCACACACTCACGCCTGTAATCATCACACACACACACACTAATCATCACACTCACCCCCTAATCATTACACACTCACCCTAATCATCACACACTCACCCCCTAATCATCACACACTCACCCTAATCATCACACACTCACCCACGAATCATCACACACAGACCCTAATCATCACACAGTCCCCCCTAATCATCACACACACACCCTAATCATCACTCACCCATTAATCATCACACACACACCCCAATCATCACACACTCACCCTAACAATCACACACACACATCCTAATCATCACACACACACACTAATCATCACTCACCCATTAATCATCACACACTCCCCCCTAATCAACACACACTCACCCTAATCATCACACACTCACCCTAATCATCACACTCACACTAATCATCACACACTCCCCCCTAATCATCACACTCACACTAATCATCACACACTCCCCCCTAATCATCACACACACACCCTAATCATCACTCACCCATTAATCATCACACACACACCCCAATCATCACACACTCACTCTAATCATCACACACACACCCTAATCATCACACACACACACATCCTGATCATCACACACACACCCTAATCATCACTCACCCATTAATCATCACACACTCCCCCCTAATCATCACACACACACCCTAATCATCACTCACCCATTAATCATCACACACACACCCCAATCATCACACACTCACCCTAACAATCACACACACACACCCCAATCATCACACACTCACTCTAATCATCACACACACACCCTAATCATCACACACACACATCCTAATCATCACACACACACCCTAATCATCACTCACCCATTAATCATCACACACTCCCCCCTAATCATCACACACACACCCTAATCATCACTCACCCATTAATCATCACACACACACCCCAATCATCACACACTCACCCTAACAATCACACACACACATCCTAATCATCACACACTCACCCTAATCATCACACACTCACCCACGAATCATCACACACAGACCCTAATCAACACACATTCACCCTAATCATCACACACTCACCCTAATCATCACACAATCATCCACGAATAATCACACACTCACCCTAATCATCACACACTCACCCTAATCATCACACAATCATCCACGAATAATCACACACTCACCCTAATCATCACACAGTCACCCTAATCATCACACACACACACACTAATCATCACACAGTCACCCTAATCATCACACACACACACACTAATCATCACACTCACCCCCTAATCATTACACACTCACCCTAATCATCACACACTCACCCCCTAATCATCACACACAGACCCTAATCATCACACACTCACACTAATCATCACACACTCACACTAATCATCACACACTCCCCCCTAATCATCACACACTCACCCCCTAATCATCACACACTCACCCCCTAATCATCACACACAGACCCTAATCATCACACACTCACCCCCTAATCATCACACACAGACCCTAATCATCACACACTCACACTAATCATCACACACTCACACTAATCATCACACACTCCCCCCTAATCATCACACACTCACCCCCTAATCATCACACACAGACCCTAATTATCACACACTCACACTAATCATCACACACTCCCCCCTAATCATCACACACTCACCCACGAATCATCACACACAGACCCTAATCATCACACACTCACACTAATCATCACACACTCCCCCCTAATCATCACACACACCGCCTAATCATCACACACTCACACTAATCATCGCGAACTGACCCCCTAATCATCACACACTCACCCTAATCATCACACACTCACACTAATCATCACACAATCATCCACGAATAATCACACACTCACCCTAATCATCACACAGTCACCCAAATCATCACACACACACCCTAATCATCACACACTCACCGTAATCATCACACACTCACGCCTGTAATCATCACACACACACACACTAATCATCACACTCACCCCCTAATCATTACACACTCACCCTAATCATCACACACTCACGCCCTAATCATCACACACTCACCCTAATCATCACACACTCACCCACGAATCATCACACACAGACCCTAATCATCACACACTCCCCCCTAATCATCACACACACACCCTAATCATCACTCACCCATTAATCATCACACACACACCCCAATCATCACACACTCACCCTAACAATCACACACACACATCCTAATCATCACACACACACCCTAATCATCACTCACCCATTAATCATCACACACTCCCCCCTAATCATCACACACACACCATAATCATCACTCACCCATTAATCATCACACACACACCCCAATCATCACACACTCACCCTAACAATCACACACACACATCCTAATCATCACACACACACCCTAATCATCACTCACCCATTAATCATCACACACTCCCCCCTAATCATCACACACACACCATAATCATCACTCACCCATTAATCATCACACACACACCCCAATCATCACACACTCACCCTAACAATCACACACACACATCCTAATCATCACACACACACCCTAATCATCACTCACCCATTAATCATCACACACTCCCCCCTAATCATCACACACTCACCCTAATCATCACACTCACCCTAATCATCACACACTCACCCTAATCATCACACTCACACTAATCATCACACACTCCCCCCTAATCATCACACACACACCCTAATCATCACCCACCCATTAATCATCACACACACACCCCAATCATCACACACTCACTCTAATCATCACACACACACATCCTAATCATCACGCACACACCCTAATCATCACTCACCCATTAATCATCACACACTCCCCCCTAATCATCACACACACACCATAATCATCACTCACCCATTAATCATCACACACACACCCCAATCAACACACACTCACCCTAATCATCACACATCACCCTAATCATCACACTCACACTAATCATCACACACTCCCCCCTAATCATCACACACACACCCTAATCATCACCCACCCATTAATCATCACACACACACCCCAATCATCACACACTCACTCTAATCATCACACACACACATCCTAATCATCACACACACACCCTAATCATCACTCACCCATTAATCATCACACACTCCCCCCTAATCATCACACACACACCATAATCATCACTCACCCATTAATCATCACACACACACCCCAATCATCACACACTCACCCTAACAATCACACACACACCCCAATCTTCACACACTCACCCTAACAATCACACACACACATCCTAATCATCACACACACACCCTAATCATCACTCACCCATTAATCATCACACACTCCCCCCTAATCAACACTCACTCACCCTAATCATCACACACTCACACTAATCATCACACTCACACTAATCATCACACACTCCCCCCTAATCAACACACACTCACCCTAATCATCACACACTCACCCTAATCATCACAGACTCACCCCCGAATCATCACACACTCACCCCCGAATCATCACACACTCACCCTAATCATCACACACTCACCCTAATCATCACACACTCACCCCCGAATCATCACACACACACCCTAATCATCACACTCACCCTAATCATCACACACTCACCCTAATCATCACACACTCACCCCCGAATCATCACACACTCACCCCCGAATCATCACACACACACCCTAATCATCACACTCACACTAATCATCACACACTCCCCCCTAATCAACACACACTCACCCTAATCATCACACACTCACCCTAATCATCACACACTCCCCCCTAATCATCACACACTCACCCTAATCATCACACTCACCCCCGAATCATCCCACACATCCACTAACCATCACTCACACCCCCTAATCATCACACACACCCCCGAATCATCACTCACACCCCCTAATCATCACTCACACCCCCTAATCATCACACACTCACCCCCGAATCATCCCACACATCGACTAATCATCACTCACACCCCCTAATCATCACACGCTCACCCTAATCATCACACTCACCCCCGAATCATCCCACACATCCACTAACCATCACTCACACCCCCTAATCATCACTCACACCCCCTAATCATCACACACACCCCCGAATCATCACTCACACCCCCTAATCATCACACACTCACCCCCTAATCATCACACACACCCCCTAATGATCACACTCACCCCGAATCATCACTTACACCCCCTAATCATCACAAACACCCCCGAATCATCACTCACACCCCCTAATCATCACACTCATCCCGAATCATCACACTCACCCCGAATCATCACACTCACCCCGAATCATCACACTCACACCTAATCATCACTCACGCCCCCTAATCATCACACTCACCCCTAATCATCACACACACCCCCTAATCATCACACTCACCCCTAATCATCACACTCACCCCTAATCATCACACTCACCCCGAATCATCACACTCACCCCGAATCATCACACTCACCCCTAATCATCACTCACACCCCCTAATCATCACACTCACCCCTAATCATCACACTCACCCCGAATCATCACACTCACCCCTAATCATCACACTCACCCCGAATCATCACACTCACCCCTAATCATCACACTCAACCCTAATCATCACACACACCCCCTAATCATCACACTCACCCCTAATCATCACACTCACCCCTAATCATCACACTCACCCCGAATCATCACACTCACCCCTAATCATCACACTCACCCCTAATCATCACTCACACCCCGTAATCATCACACTCACCCCTAATCATCACACTCACCCCTAATCATCACTCACACCCCCTAATCATCACACTCACCCCTAATCATCACACTCACCCCGAATCATCACACTCACCCCTAATCATCACACTCACCCCTAATCATCACACTCACCCCTAATCATCACTCACACCCCGTAATCATCACACTCACCCCTAATCATCACACTCACCCCTAATCATCACTCACACCCCCTAATCATCACACTCACCCCTAATCATCACACTCACCCCGAATCATCACACTCACCCCGAATCATCACACTCACCCCTAATCATCACTCACACCCCCTAATCATCACACTCACCCCCTAATCATCACACTCACCCCGAATCATCACACTCACCCCTAATCATCACTCACATCCACTAATCATCACACACACCCCCTAATCATCACACACACCCCCGAATCATCACTCACACCCCCTAATCATCACACTCACCCCCGAATCATCACACTCACCCCGAATCATCACACTCACCCCTAATCATCACTCACACCCCCTAATCATCACACTCACCCCCTAATCATCACACTCACCCCGAATCATCACACTCACCCCTAATCATCACTCACATCCACTAATCATCACACACACCCCCTAATCATCACACACACCCCCGAATCATCACTCACACCCCCTAATCATCACACTCACCCCTAATCATGACTCACACCCCCTAATCATCACTCACACCCACTAATCATCACACTCACCCCTAATCATCACACTCACCCCTAATCATCACTCACACCCCGTAATCATCACACTCACCCCTAATCATCACACTCACCCCTAATCATCACTCACACCCCCTAATCATCACACTCACCCCTAATCATCACACTCACCCCTAATCATCACACTCACCCCTAATCATCACACTCACCCCTAATCATCACACTCACCCCTAATCATCACACTCACCCCTAATCATCACTCACACCCCGTAATCATCACACTCACCCCTAATCATCACACTCACCCCTAATCATCACTCACACCCCCTAATCATCACACTCACCCCTAATCATCACACTCACCCCGAATCATCACACTCACCCCTAATCATCACACTCACCCCTAATCATCACTCACACCCCCTAATCATCACTCACACCCCCTAATCATCACACTCACCCCCGAATCATCACACTCACCCCGAATCATCACACTCACCCCTAATCATCACTCACACCCCCTAATCATCACACTCACCCCCTAATCATCACACTCACCCCGAATCATCACACTCACCCCTAATCATCACTCACATCCACTAATCATCACACACACCCCCTAATCATCACACACACCCCCGAATCATCACTCACACCCCCTAATCATCACACTCACCCCTAATCATGACTCACACCCCCTAATCATCACTCAGACCCACTAATCATCACACTCACCCCTAATCATCACACACACCCCCGAATCATCACTCACACCCCCTAATCATCACACTCACCCCTAATCATCACTCACACCCCCTAATCATCCCACACATCAACTAATCATCACACTCACCCCCTAATCATCACTCACACCCCCGAATCATCACACATACCCCTAATCATCACTCACACCCCCTAATCATCACACTCACCCCCTAATCATCACACTCACCCCGAATCATCACACTCACCCCTAATCATCCCACACACCCCTAATCATCACTCACACCCCCTAATCATCACACTCACCCCCTAATCATCACACTCACCCCGAATCATCACACTCACCCCTAATCATCCCACACACCCCTAATCATCACTCACACCCCCTAATCATCACACTCACCCCTAATCATCACACACATCCCCTAATCATCACTCACACCCCCTAATCATCACACTCACCCCTAATCATCACACACATCCACTAATCATCACACACTCACCCCTAATCATCCCACACATCCCCTAATCATCACACTCACCCCTAATCATCACACACATCCACTAATCCTCACTCACACCCCCTAATCATCACACACATCCACTAATCATCACTCACACCCCCTAATCATCACACTTACCCCTAATCATCACACTCACCCCCTAATCATCACACAAACCCCCTAATCATCACACTCACCCCTAATCATCACACACATCCCCTAATCATCACTCACACCCCCTAATCATCACACTCACCCCTAATCATCACACACATCCACTAATCATCACTCACACCCTAATCATCACACTCACCCCTAATCATCACACACATCGCCTAATCATCACTCACACCCCCTAATCATCACACTCACCCCTAATCATCACACTCACCCCCTAATCATCACACACACCACCTAATCATCACACTCACCCCTAATCATCACACACATCCCCTATTCATCACTCACACCCCCTAATCATCACACACACACCCCCTAATCATCACACTCACCCCTAATCATCACACACATCCCCTAATCATCACTTACACCCCCTAATCATCGCACTCACCCCTAATCATCACACACATCCACTAATCATCACTCACACCCCCTAATCATCCCACTCACCCCTAATCATCACACACATCCACTAATCATCACTCACACCCCCTAATCGTCACACTCACCCCTAATCATCACACTCACCCCCTAATCATCACACACACCCCCTAATCATCACAGTCACCCTTAATCATCACACACATCCCCTAATCATCACACACACCCCCTAATCATCACACTCACCCCTAATCATCACTCACATCCCCTAATCATCACTCACACCCCTAATCATCACACACACCCCTAATCATCACACTCACCCCTAATCATCCCACTCACCCCTAATCATCACACACACCCCCTAATCATCACACTCACCCCTAATCATCACACACACCCCCTAATCATCACACTCACCCCTAATCATCACACACACCCCCTAATCATCACACACACCCCCTAATCATCACACTCACCCCTAATCATCACACACACCCCCTAATCATCACACTCACCCCTAACCATCACACACACCCCCTAATCATCACACTCACCCCTAATCATCACACACATCCACTAATCATCACACACACCCCCGAATCATCACTCACACCCCCTAATCATCACACTCACCCCTAATCATCACTCACACCCCCTAATCATCACACACACCCCCTAATCATCACACTCACCCCTAATCATCACACACACCCCCTAATCATCACTCACACCCCCTAATCATCACACACACCCCCTAATCATCACACTCACCCCTAATCATCCCACACATCCACTAATCATCACACTCACCCCTAATCATCACTCACACCCCCTAATCATCACTCACACCCACTAATCATCACACTCACCCCTAATCATCACTCACACCCCCTAATCATCACACACGCACCCTAATCATCACACACACACGCTAATCATCACACTCATCTCCTAATCATCACACACTAACCCCAATAATCACACACTCACCCCCTAATTGTCACACACTCACCATAATCATCACACACTCACGCCCCTAATCAACACACACACACACACAATAATCACCACACTCACCCCCTAATCATCACACACACACCCTAATCATCACACACACACTCCCTAATCATCACACACTCACCTCCTAATCGTCACACACTCACTCTAATCATCACACAGCCACCCTAATCATCACACACACCCCCTAATCATCACACACACACCCTAATCATCACACACACACACCCTAATCATCACACAGTCACCCTAATCATCACACACACACTAATCATCACACACTCACCCTAAACATCACACACTCACCCGGTAATTATCACACACTCACCCGATTCATCACACACACACCCCCTAATTATCACACACTCACCGTAATCATCACACACTCACGCCCCTAATCATCACACACACACACACTAATCATCACACTCACCCCCTAATCATCACACACTCACCCTAATCATCACACACTCACCCACGAATCATCACACACAGACCCTAATCATCACACACACACCCTAATCATCACACACTCACTCTAATCATCACACACTCACTCTAATCATCACACACACACCCTAATCATCACACACTCACTCTAATCATCACACACACACCCTAATCATCACACACTCACCGTAATCATCACACACTCACGCCCCTAATCATCACACACACACACACTAATCATCACACTCACCCCCTAATCATCACACACTCACCCTAATCATCACACACTCACCCACGAATCATCACACACAGACCCTAATCATCACACACACACCCTAATCATCACACACACACCCTAATCATCACACACTCACTCTAATCATCACACACTCACTCTAATCATCACACACACACCCTAATCATCACACACTCACTCTAATCATCACACACACACCCTAATCATCACACACTCACTCTAATCATCACACACACACCCTAATCATCACACACTCACTCTAATCATCACACACACACCCTAATCATCACACACTCACACTAATCATCACACACTCCCCCCTAATCAACACACATTCACCCTAATCATCACACACTCACCCTAATCATCGCACAGTCACCCTAATCATCACACACACCGCCTAATCATCACACACTAACACTAATCATCACGAACTGACCCCCTGATCATCACACACACCCCCTAATCATCACACACTCACCGTAATCATCACACACTCACGCCCCTAATCATCACACACACACACACTAATCATCACACTCACCCCCTAATCATCACACACTCACCGTAATCATCACACACTCACGCCCCTAATCAGCACACACTCACCCTAATCATCACACACTCACGCTAATCATCACACACACACCCTAATCATCACACACAGACCCTAATCATCACACACACACCCTAATCATCACACACACACCCTAATCATCACACACTCACTCTAATCATCACACACACACCCTAATCATCACACACTCACTCTAATCATCACACACACACCCTAATCATCACACACTCACACTAATCATCACACACTCCCCCCTAATTAACACACATTCACCCTAATCATCACACACTCACCCTAATCATCGCACAGTCACCCTAATCATCACACACACCGCCTAATCATCGCACACTCACACTAATCATCACGAACTGACCCCCTGATCATCACACACTCACCCCTAATCATCACACTCACCCCTAATCATCAAACACACCCCCTAATCATCACACACACCCCCTAATCATCACACTCACCCCTAATCATCACACACACCCCCTAATCATCACACTCACCCCTAACCATCACACACACCCCCTAATCATCACACTCACCCCTAATCATCACGCACATCCACGAATCATCACACACCCCCCCGAATCATCACTCACACCCCCTAATCATCACACTCACCCCTAATCATCACTCACACCCCCTAATCATCACACACACCCCCTAATCATCACACTCACCCCTAATCATCACACACACCCCCTAATCATCACTCACACCCCCTAATCATCACACACACCCCCTAATCATCACACTCACCCCTAATCATCCCACACATCCACTAATCATCACACTCACCCCTAATCATCACTCACACCCCCTAATCATCACTCACACCCACTAATCATCACACTCACCCCTAATCATCACTCACACCCCCTAATCATCACACACGCACCCTAATCATCACACACACACGCTAATCATCACACTCATCTCCTAATCATCACACACTAACCCCAATAATCACACACTCACCCCCTAATTGTCACACACTCACCGTAATCATCACACACTCACGCCCCTAATCAACACACACACACACACAATAATCACCACACTCACCCCCTAATCATCACACACACACCCTAATCATCACACACACACTCCCTAATCATCACACACTCACTCTAATCATCACACAGCCACCCTAATCATCACACACACCCCCTAATCATCACACACACACACTAATCATCACACACACACACCCTAATCATCACACAGTCACCCTAATCATCACACACACACCCTAATCATCGCACACTCACCCTAAACATCACACACTCACCCCCTAATTATCACACACTCACCCGATTCATCACACACACACCCCCTAATTATCACACACTCACCGTAATCATCACACACTCACGCCCCTAATCATCACACACACACACACTAATCATCACACTCACCCCCTAATCATCACACACTCACCCTAATCATCACACACTCACCCACGAATCATCACACACATACCCTAATCATCACACACACACCCTAATCATCACACACTCACTCTAATCATCACACACTCACTCTAATCATCACACACACACCCTAATCATCACACACTCACTCTAATCATCACACACACACCCTAATCATCACACACTCACCCTAATCATCGCACACACTCACTCTAATCATCACACAGCCACCCTAATCATCACACACTCACCCTAATCATCGCACACACTCACTCTAATCATCACACACACCCCCTAATCATCACACACTTACTCTAATCATCACACAGCCACCCTAATCATGACACACACCCCCTAATCATCACACACACACCCTAATCATCACACACACACACCCTAATCATCACACAGTCACCCTAATCATCACACACACCGCCTAATCATCACACACTAACACTAATCATCACGAACTGACCACCTGATCATCACACACACACCCTAATCATCACACACTCACCGTAATCATCACACACTCACGCCCCTAATCATCACACACACACACACTAATCATCACACTCACCCCCTAATCATCACACACTCACCGTAATCATCACACACTCACGCCCCTAATCATCACACACACACACACTAATCATCACACTCACCCCCTAATCAGCACACACTCACCCTAATCATCACACACTCACCCACGAATCATCACACACAGACCCTAATCATCACACACACACCCTAATCATCACACACACACCCTAATCATCACACACTCACTCTAATCATCACACACACCCTAATCATCACACACTCACTCTAATCATCACACACACACCCTAATCATCACACACTCACACTAATCATCACACACTCCCCCCTAATTAACACACATTCACCCTAATCATCACACACTCACCCTAATCATCGTACAGTCACCCTAATCATCACACACACCCCCTAATCATCACACACTCACACTAATCATCACGAACTGACCCCCTGATCATCACACACTCACCCTAATCATCACCCACACACCCCCTAATCATCACACACTCACCGTAATCATCACACACTCACGCCCCTAATCATCACACTCACCCCCTAATCATCACACACTCACCCTAATCATCACACACTCACCCACGAATCATCACACACAGACCCTAATCAACACACATTCACCCTAATCATCACACACTCACCCTAATCATCACACAGTCACCCTAATCATCACACAATCATCCACGAATAATCACACACTCACCCTAATCATCACACAGTCACCCTAATCATCACACACACACACACTAATCATCACACTCACCCCCTAATCATTACACACTCACCCTAATCATCACACACTCACCCCCTAATCATCACACACAGACCCTAATCATCACACACTCACACTAATCATCACACACTCCCCCTTAATCATCACACACTCACCCCCTAATCATCACACACTCACCCACGAATCATCACACACAGACCCTAATCATCACACACTCACACTAATCATCACACACTCCCCCCTAATCATCACACACACCGCCTAATCATCACACACTCACACTAATCATCGCGAACTGACCCCCTAATCATCACACACTCACCCTAATCATCACACACTCACACTAATCATCACACAATCATCCACGAATAATCACACACTCACCCTAATCATCACACACTCACACTAATCATCACACAATCATCCACGAATAATCACACACTCACCGTAATCATCACACACTCACGCCTGTAATCATCACACGCACACACACTAATCATCACACTCACCCCCTAATCATTACACACTCACCCTAATCATCACACACTCACCCCTAATCATCACACACTCACCCTAATCATCACACACTCCCCCCTAATCATCACACACACACCCTAATCATCACTCACCCATTAATCATCACACACACACACCCCAATCATCACACACTCACCCTAACAATCACACACACACATCCTAATCATCACACACACACCCTAATCATCACTCACCCATTAATCATCACACACTCCCCCCTAATCAACACACACTCACCCTAATCATCACACACTCACCCTAATCATCACACTCACACTAATCATCACACACTCCCCCCTAATCATCACACACACACCCTAATCATCACTCACCCATTAATCATCACACACACACCCCAATCATCACACACTCACTCTAATCATCACACACACACCCTAATCATCACACACACACATCCTAATCATCACACACACACCCTAATCATCACTCACCCATTAATCATCACACACTCCCCCCTAATCATCACACACACACCCTAATCATCACTCACCCATTAATCATCACACACACACCCCAATCATCACACACTCACCCTAACCATCACACACACACCCTAATCATCACTCACCCATTAATCATCACACACACACCCCAATCATCACACACTCACCCTAACAATCACACACACACACCCCAATCATCACACACTTACTCTAATCATCACACACTCCCCCCTAATCATCACACACACACATCCTAATCATCACACACACACCCTAATCATCACTCACCCATTAATCATCACACACTCCCCCCTAATCATCACACACACACCCTAATCATCACTCACCCATTAATCATCACACACACACCCCAATCATCACACACTCACCCTAACAATCACACACACACATCCTAATCATCACACACTCACCCTAATCATCACACACTCACCCACGAATCATCACACACAGACCCTAATCAACACACATTCACCCTAATCATCACACACTCACCCTAATCATCACACAATCATCCACGAATAATCACACACTCACCCTAATCATCACACAGTCACCCTAATCATCACACACACACACACTAATCATCACACTCACCCCCTAATCATTACACACTCACCCTAATCATCACACACTCACCCCCTAATCATCACACACAGACCCTAATCATCACACACTCACACTAATCATCACACACTCCCCCCTAATCATCACACACACACCCCCTAATCATCACACACAGACCCTAATCATCACACACTCACACTAATCATCACACACTCCCCCCTAATCATCACACACTCACCCACGAATCATCACACACAGACCCTAATCATCACACACTCACACTAATCATCACACACTCCCCCCTAATCATCACACACACCGCCTAATCATCACACACACACACTAATCATCGCGAACTGACCCCCTAATCATCACACACTCACCCTAATCATCACACACTCACACTAATCATCACACAATCATCCACGAATAATCACACACTCACCCTAATCATCACACAGTCACCCTAATCATCACACACACACCCTAATCATCACACACTCACCGTAATCATCACACACTCACGCCTGTAATCATCACACACACACACACTAATCATCACACTCACCCCCTAATCATTACACACTCACCCTAATCATCACACACTCACCCCCTAATCATCACACACTCACCCTAATCATCACACACTCACCCACGAATCATCACACACAGACCCTAATCATCACACACTCACACTAATCATCACACACACACCCTAATCATCACTCACCCATTAATCATCACACACACACCCCAATCATCACACACTCACCCTAACAATCACACACACACATCCTAATCATCACACACACACCCTAATCATCACTCACCCATTAATCATCACACACTCCCCCCTAATCAACACACACTCACCCTAATCATCACACACTCACCCTAATCATCACACTCACACTAATCATCACACACTCCCCCCTAATCATCACACACACACCCTAATCATCACTCACCCATTAATCATCACACACACACCCCAATCATCGCACACTCACCCTAACAATCACACACACACCCTAATCATCACACACACACATCCTAATCATCACACACACACCCCAATCATCACACACTCACTCTTATCATCACACACACACCCTAATCATCACACACACACCCTAATCATCACTCACCCATTAATCATCACACACACACCCCAATCATCACACACTCACCCTTACAATCACACACACACATCCTAATCATCACACACACACCCTAATCATCACTCACCCATTAATCATCACACACTCCCCCCTAATCAACACACACTCACCCTAATCATCACACACTCACCCTAATCATCACACTCACACTAATCATCACACACTCCCCCCTAATCTACACACACTCACCCTAATCATCACACACTCACCCTAATCATCACACACTCACCCCCTAATCATCACACACTCACCGTAATCATCACACACTCACCCTAATCATCACACACTCACCCCCGAATGATCCCACACATCCACTAATCATCACTCACACCCCCTAATCATCACACACACCCCCGAATCATCACTCACACCCCCTAATCATCACACACACCCCCGAATCATCACTCACACCCCCTAATCATCACACACTCACCCCCGAATCATCCCACACATCGACTACTCATCACTCAAACCCCCTAATCATCACACACTCACCCCCTAATCATCACACTCACCCCGAATCATCACTCACACCCCCTAATCATCACACACACCCCCGAATCATCACTCACACCCCCTAATCATCACTCACACCCCCTAATCATCACACTCACCCCGAATCATCACACTCACCCCGAATCATCACACTCACCCCGAATCATCACACACACCCCCTAATCACCACACTCACCCCGAATCATCACTCACACCCCCTAATCATCACACTAACCCCCGAATTATCACTCACACCCCCTAATCATCACTCACACCCCCTAATCATCACACTCACCCCGAATCATCACACTCACCCCGAATCATCACACTCACCCCTAATCATCACTCACACCCCCTAATCATCACACTCACCCCTAATCATCACACACACCCCCTAATCATCACACTCACCCCTAATCATCACACTCACCCCTAATCATCACACTCACCCCGAATCATCACACTCACCCCGAATCATCACACTCACCCCTAATCATCACTCACACCCCCTAATCATCACACTCACCCCTAATCATCACACTCACCCCGAATCATCACACTCACCCCGAATCATCACACTCACCCCTAATCATCACTCACACCCCCTAATCATCACACTCACCCCTAATCATCACACTCACCCCTAATCATCACTCACACCCCCTAATCATCACACTCACCCCTAATCATCACACTCACCCCGAATCATCACACTCACCCCTAATCATCACACTCACCCCTAATCATCACTCACACCCCCTAGTCATCACTCACACCCCCTAATCATCACACTCACCCCCGAATCATCACACTCACCCCGAATCATCACACTCACCCCTAATCATCACTCACACCCCCTAATCATTACACTCACCCCCTAATCATCACACTCACCCCGAATCATCACACTCACCCCTAATCATCACTCACATCCACTAATCATCACACACACCCCCTAATCATCACACACATCCCCGAATCATCACTCACACCCCCTAATCATCACACTCACCCCTAATCATCACTCACACCCCCTAATCATCACTCGCACCCACTAATCATCACACTCACCCCTAATCATCACACACACCCCCGAATCATCACTCACACCCCCTAATCATCACACTCACCCCTAATCATCACTCACACCCCCTAATCATCCCACACATCCACTAATCATCACACTCACCCCCTAATCATCACTCACACCCCCGAATCATCACACTCACCCCTAATCATCACTCACACCCCCTAATCATCACACTCACCCGCTAATCATCACACTCACCCCGAATCATCACACTCACCCCTAATCATCCCTCACACCCCTAATCATCACTCACACCCCCGAATCATCACACTCACCCCTAATCATCACTCACACCCCCTAATCATCACACTCACCCCCTAATCATCACACTTACCCCGATTCATCAGACTCACCCCTAATCATCCCACACACCCCTAATCATCACTCACACCCCCTAATCATCACACTCACCCCTAATCATCACACACATCCCCTAATCATCACTCACACCCCCTAATCATCACACTCACCCCTAATCATCACACACATCCACTAATCATCACACACTCACCCCTAAGCATCCCACACATCCCCTAATCATCACACTCACCCCTAATCATCACACACGTCCACTAATCATCACTCACACCCCCTAATCATCACACACATCCACTAATCATCACTCACACCCCCTAATCATCACACTCACCCCTAATCATCACACTCACCCCCTAATCATCACACACACCCCCTAATCATCACACTCACCCCTAATCATCACACACATCCCCTAATCATCACTCACACCCTCTAATCATCACACTCACCCCTAATCATCACACACATCCACTAATCATCACTCACACCCCCTAATCATCACACTCACCCCTAATCATCACACACATCCACTAATCATCACTCACACCCCCTAATCATCACACTCACCCCTAATCATCACACTCACCCCCTAATCATCACACTCACCCCCTAATCATCACACACACCCCCTAATCATCACACTCACCCCTAATCATCACACACATCCCCTAATCATCACACACACCCCCTAATCATCACTCACACCCCCTAATCATCACACTCACCCCTAATCATCACACACATCCCCTAATCATCACTCACACCCCCTAATCATCACACTCACCCCTAATCATCACACACATCCACTAATCATCACTCACACCCCCTAATCATCACACTCACCCCTAATCATCACACACATCCACTAATCATCACTCACACCCCCTAATCATCACACTCACCCCTAATCATCACACTCACCCCCTAATCATCACACACACCCCCTAATCATCACACTCACCCCTAATAATCACACACATCTCCTAATCATCACACACACCCCCAAATCATCACACTCACCCCTAATCATCACTCACTTCCCCTAATCATCACTCACACCCCTAATCATCACACACACCCCCTAATCATCACACTCACCCCTAATCATCCCACTCACCCCTAATCATCACACACACCCCCTAATCATCACACTCACCCCTAATCATCACACACACCCCCTAATCATCACACTCACCCCTAATCATCACACACACCCCCTAATCATCAGACACACCCCCTAATCATCACACTCACCCCTAATCATCACACACACCCCCTAATCATCACACTCACCCCTAATCATCACACACACCCCCTAATCATCACACACACCCCCTAATCATCATACTCACCCCTAATCATCACACACACCCCCTAATCATCACACTCACCCCTAATCATCACACACACCCCCTAATCATCACACACACCCCCTAATCATCACACTCACCCCTCATCATCACACACACCCCCTAATCATCACACTCACCCCTAATAATCACACACATCCACTAATCATCACACACACCCCCGAATCATCACTCACACCCCCTAATCATCACACTCACCCGTAATCATCACTCACACCCCCTAATCATCACACACACCCCCTAATCATCACACTCACCCGTAATCATCACTCACACCCCCTAATCATCACACACACCCCCTAATCATCACACTCACCCCTAATCATCACACACACCCCCTAATCATCACTCACACCCCCTAATCATCACACACACCCCCTAATCATCACACTCACCCCTAATCATCCCACACATCCACTAATCATCACACTCACCCCTAATCATCACTCACACCCCCTAATCATCACACACACCCCCTAATCATCACTCACACCCCTAATCATCACACACATCCCCTAATCATCACACACATCCCCTAATCATCACTAACACCCCCTAATCATCACACTCACCCCTAATCATCACACACATCCACTAATCATCACTCACACCCACTAATCATCACACTCACCCCTAATCATCACACACATCCACTAATCATCACTCACACCCCCTAATCATCACACTCACCCCTAATCATCACACTCACCCCCTAATCATCACACACACCCCCTAATCATCACACTCACCCCTAATAATCACACACATCCCCTAATCATCACACACACCCCCTAATCATCACACTCACCCCTAATCATCACTCACTTCCCCTAATCATCACTCACACCCCTAATCATCACACACACCCCCTAATCATCACACTCACCCCTAATCATCCCACTCACCCCTAATCATCACACACACCCCCTAATCATCACACTCACCCCTAATCATCACACACACCCCCTAATCATCACACTCACCCCTAATCATCACACACACCCCCTAATCATCACACACACCCCCTAATCATCACACTCACCCCTAATCATCACACACACACCCTAATCATCACACTCACCCCTGATCATCACACACACCCCCTAATCATCACACACACCCCCTAATCATCACACTCACCCCTAATCATCACACACACCCCCTAATCATCACACTCACCCCTAATCATCACACACACCCCCTAATCATCACACACACCCCCTAATCATCACACTCACCCCTCATCATCACACACACCCCCTAATCATCACACTCACCCCTAATCATCACACACATCCACTAATCATCACACACACCCCCGAATCATCACTCACACCCCCTAATCATCACACTCACCCCTAATCATCACTCACACCCCCTAATCATCACACACACCCCCTAATCATCACACTCACCCCTAATCATCACACACACCCCCTAATCATCACTCACACCCCCTAATCATCACACACACCACCTAATCATCACACTCACCCCTAATCATCCCACACATCCACTAATCATCACACTCACCCCTAATCATCACTCACACCCCCTAATCATCACTCACACCCACTAATCATCACACTCACCCCTAATCATCACTCACACCCCCTAATCATCACACACACCCCCTAATCATCACTCACACCCACTAATCATCACACTCACCCCTAATCATCACTCACACCCCCTAATCATCACACACACCCCCTAATCATCACACACACCCCCTAATCATCACACACACCCCCTAATCATCACACTCACCCCTAATCATCACACACACCCCCTAATCATCACACTCACCCCTAATGTCACACACACCCCCTAATCATCACACACACCCCCGAATCATCACTCACACCCCCTAATCATCACACTCACCCCTAATCATCACTCACACCCCCTAATCATCACTCACACCCACTAATCATCACACTCACCCCTAATCATCACACACACCCCCTAATCATCACACTCACCCCTAATCATCACTCACACCCCCTAATCATCACTCACACCCCCTAATCATCACACACACCCCCGAATCATCACACACACCCCCTAATCATCACACTCACCCCTAATCATCACACACACACCCTAATCATCACACTCACCCCTAATCATCACACACACCCCCTAATCATCACACTCACCCCTAATCATCACACTCACCCCTAATCATCACTCACACCCCCTAATCATCACTCACACCCACTAATCATCACACTCACCCCTAATCATCACTCACACCCCCTAATCATCACTCACACCCACTAATCATCACACTCACCCCTAATCATCACTCACACCCCCTAATCATCACACTCACCCCTAATCATCACACTCACCCCTAATCATCACTCACACCCCCTAATCATCACTCACACCCACTAATCATCACACTCACCCCTAATCATCACACTCACCCCTAATCATCACTCACACCCCCTAATCATCACTCACACCCACTAATCATCACACTCACCCCTAATCATCACTCACACCCCCTAATCATCACACTCACCCCTAATCATCACACTCACCCCTAATCATCACTCACACCCCCTAATCATCACTCACACCCACTAATCATCACACTCACCCCTAATCATCACTCACACCCCCTAATCATCACACACACCCCCTAATCATCACACTCACCCCTAATCATCACTCACACCCCCTAATCATCACACACACCCCCTAATCATCACACTCACCCCTAATCATCACACACACCCCCTAATCATCACACTCACCCCTAATCATCACTCACACCCCCTAATCATCACACTCACCCCTAATCATCCCACACATCCCCTAATCATCACACACACCCCCTATTCATCACACACTCACCCCAATCATCACACACTCACCCTAATCATCACACACACTCACCCTAATCATCACACACTCACACTAATCATCACACACACTCACCCTAATCATCACACACTCACCCTAATCATCACACACACTCACCCTAATCATCACACACTCACCCTAATCATCACACACACTCACCCTAATCATGACACACATCCCCTAATCATCACACACACCCCCTATTCATCACACACTCACCCCAATCATCACACACTCACCCTAATCATCACACACACTCACCCTAATCATCACTCACTCACCCTAATCATCACACACTCAACATAATCATCACACACACACCCTCATCATCACACTCTCACCCTAATCATCACACACACACCCTCATCATCACACTCTCACCCTAATCGTCACTCACTCAGCATAATCACCACACACTCACCCTAATCATCACACATTCGCCCCCAAATTATCACAGACACCCCGTAATCATCACACACACACCCTAATCATCACACTCAGCCCCTAATCATCACACTCACCCCCTATTCATCACACTCACCCGCTATTCATCACACCCACCCCCTAATCATCACACTCACACCCTAATCATCACACTCACCCCCTCATGATCACACAAATCCACTAATCATCACACACATCCCCTAATCATCACTCACTGACCCCCTAATCATCACAATCAAACCCGAATCATCACGCAAACCCCCTAATCATCAAACACTCACCCCTTAATCATCACACACTCACCCTAATCATCACAGACTCACCCACTAATCATCACACAAACCCCCTTAATCATCACACACTCCCCGTAATCATCAAACACTCACACTCTAATCACCACTAAACATCCACTAATCATCACACACACACCCTAATCATCACACTCACCCCCTAATCATCACACTCACCCCCTAATCATCACACACCCCCCGAAACATCACACACACCCCAATCATCAAACACTCACCCCCTTATCATTACACACATCCACTAATCATCACACACACCCCCTAATCATCACACACTCACCCCCTAATCATCACACACTCACCCTAATCATCACACTCACCCCCTGATCATCACACTCTCCCCCCTAATCAACACACACTCACCCTAATCAACACACAATCAACCGAATCATCACACACTCAACCTAATCATTACACACCCAACCCTAATCATCACACACTGACTCTAATCATCACGCACCCACCCTAATCATCAAACACTCAGCCCCTAATCATCGCACAGTCACCGTAATCATCACACACTCACCCACTAATCATCACACTCACCCACTAATCATCACACACTCACCCTAATCGTCACACACTCACCCACTAATCATCACACTCTCACCCTAATCATCACACACTCACCCTAATCATCACACACTCACCCTAATCATCACACACTCACCCTAATCGTCACACACTCACCCACTAATCATCACACACTCACCCTAATCGTCACACACTCACCCACTAATCATCACACACTCACCCGAATCATCACATACTCACCTTAATCATCATGCACTCACCCTAATCATCACTCACTCAACATAATCATCGCACACTCACCCTGATCATCACACACTCACCCCCAAATCATCACAGACACCCCCTAATCATCACACTCACCCCCAAATCATCACAGACACCCACTAATCATGACACACACCCCCTAATCATCACACTCACACGCTAATCATTACACACACCCCCTTATGTTCACACACATCCGCTAATCATCACTCACTGACGCCCTAATCATCACACTCACCCCCGAATCATCACACACTCCCCCACTAATCATCACATACTCACCTTAATCATCACAGACTCGCCCTAATCATCACTCACTCAACATAATCATCACACACTCACCCTAATCATCACACACACCCACTAATCATCACACTCACCCGCTAATTATCATACTCACCCCCTAATCATCACACACTGACCCCCTAATCATCACACGCACCCCCTAATCATCACACACACCCCGTAATCATCAAACACTCACACCCTAATCATCACACACATCCACTAATCATCACACACGTCAGGGGAATGGTCTCTGGGAATCAGGTCACCACATCCATAATGGTGATACTGGTAGTCCCCTTTTGTTTTCAGCAGGAATCCCACACAATCCACAAGCACTCTGCTGAAGGATTCCCCAAAAGCTGGTATGGGAATTAGGAGTGAAGTTTTTATTGCAGTTTGGGTGTTCCCCACAACCTGGCTCGTGTGACCAGTTTTACAGAGCTCCACCACATCTTTGTGGAGTTGTGGCCAGTCAAAATGCTGTCTTATGCAGGCTTGTTTTTTTCTGATGCCGACATGTCCAGCCATTGGACTTCCTGGGTTATTCTCCGTATTTCCTTATGGTACCTGGGCAGAACCACTATCTGGTGAACCACTATCCAGTCTTGATCTGAAGGTCACTAAGGAGGTCTCCACTTCCTCATCAACACCTCATTCTTGAAATAGTCACACTCTGGAACTCCCTCAGCTTCAGTTTAACTTTAGACAGTCTCTACTAACTTTTTTATCATTGGGTCAGCTTGCTGAGACTCGACCAAGGAAGGGCTGTGTAACATATCCTTTTTGTCCCCTAACTTCCCAAAGGAAGTTTCAGATAACTAGACAGGAGGGTCATCCGTCTGCAGTGTCAGTTCATCCTCCTCTGACGGAGCTTGTTTGGCCATGGACCAGCACAACACAAAGGAACGAAAATGCCAGGGGCCTTCTCCTGTAACTGCTCTGTCTGCCTAACCAAGTTCAATTTTTCTAAAACCACTGGGAAAGCTACCACCTTCACCCTGACCAGATTATTAGCCAGGAAAAGGTCGACCCTGTCCACAGGTAAAGGAGGGACAATCCCCTGGGTTACCAGTACTGAAACAAAGCCGCACTTCAGGTGCACCCAATATAGAGTCATGGGCATTTACCTTCGTCGATACTGTTAACTAATACTTGAACATGCGATGCTCTTGGGAAAAGTTCATGCATTTTCCCAGCAGCAAGGATAGGGTGGCCCCTGTATCCCAAGTATGGCTTTGGGCTTACTTGCTGAATTCGAGGGGTATGTGGTCACTTTTCCTTAGGATAGATAATCCTGGTAGCTCTCAGGGATTTTACTTTTTTTTTCTGCACTTTCAGTAGTGGGCATACTGGGTCTTACTCCTACAGTTAAAGTCACAGCCTGGTCGTCTGTGCTTCCTATCAGGGCCCCTTTTCCTACACTGGTCTGGTGTATCCTGAATAATCCTAGAGCTTTTCACTGTAACATCCAGCAGACAGCTCGGAGGTGATGATCCTTGTTACAATGGAAACACGCAGGCTATTCGGCGTCACTTCTGTTCTCAGCATTGTCTGCTCTGGCCCAAGGAGGACGGCCTGTGTTTCCAGCTCTCCCTTCTTGCTCATGGCTATTTTATTTTGTTCATTCATGGGATGTGGGCGTTGCTGGCTAGGCCAGCATTTATTGCCCATACTTAATTCCCCTTGAGAAGGTGGTGCCGGACTGCGTTCTTAAACCGCAGCAGTCCCTGTGAGTAGGTACATGCACAGTGCAGTTCGGAAGGGAGATCCAGGATTTTGACCTGGTGACAGTGAAGGAATGACGGTATAGATCCAAGACAGGATGGTGTATGACTTGGAGGGGAACTTGCATGTGGTATTGTTTCCATGCATTTGCTGCCGTTGTCCTTCTAGTTGGTAGAGGTCAAGGGTTTGGAAGATGCTGTCGAAGGAGCTTGGTGCAGTGCTGCAGTGTATTATGTATATGGTAGACACTGATGCAGCTGTGCGTCGGTGGTGGAGGGAGTGAATGTTTGTGGGTGGTGTGCCAATCAAACGGGATGCTTTCTCCTGGATGGTGCTGAGCTTCTTGAGTGCTGTTGGAGCTGCACCCATCCAGGCAAGTGGAGAGTATTTCATCACACTCCTGATGTGTGCCTTGTACATAATGGACATGCTTTGCGAAGTCAGGAGGTGAGTTATTCGCTGCAGGATTCCGAGACTCTGACATGATACTGCAGCGACAATATTTATATGACTACTCCAGTTCATTTTTTCGTCAATGGTAACCCCTCGGATATCGACAATGGGAGATTCAGCGATGGTAATGACATTGAATGTCAAGGGGAGATGGTTAGCTTCTCTCTTTTTGGAGATGGTCATTGCCTGGCACTTGTGTGGCACGAATGTTACTTGCCACTTATCAGCCCATGCCTGGATATTGTCCAGGTCCTGCTGCATTTCTACACGGACTGCTTCAGTATCTGAGGAATCGCTAATTGTGCTGAACATTGTGCAATCATCAGCAAACATCCCCACTTCTGACCATTTGATTGAAAGAAGGTCATTGATGAAGCCGCTGAAGATGGTTGGGCCTGGGACAGTCCCCTGAGGAACTCCTGCAGTGATGTCCTGGAGCTCAGATGATTGACCTCCTACACGAAACCTGATAGAGTTTTCAGGTCCAAGTTCAAAACGGTTGGCACATGTTTTAGGATTTCAGCTTTCCAAGATTTTGGACGGATAGTAATCACTTGCTGCCCAGCTACCGTCGTCAACTCTTCAACGGACAGAGTATTTAACCTATCCCATGTTACTTCACCCTGTTTTAGGACGATACCTGCTTCAAATGTGGACATTTTAATACTCTAGCAGTGAAAACCAGAAGCAAACCTTGTTTAGGTTTTAAAGTTTGCTCGGGGTCCATTTGGCTTCCCACTCCCAATTTTTCATTTGTCTTTGGCTTTTAATCCCAGATGCGAACCCTATTATTTATGTTACGCTCAGGTGAGGAGGGGTCAAAAGGCTGCCCACTTGTCCCTCTCCTTGTTTGATGCAACAGGCTTTATTGCTTTTTAAACAGTGGATGTGTTTACCAATTCAGTGAGCATTTAACCCTTCTGTGCTAGGATCATAAAAGAACCAATCGGACAGGTTTTCTTTCATTTAAACAACATGGAGGTTATTTTATTATCCTGAAAATCAAATCCCAATTGAAGTAAAATAGTAAACTCTGCTTCAACCTTCACACACACACACACACACACAAACAAGAATCACACACAAATAGGTTGGAGTGAGGAAGCATAGTTTGGGTTGGATTAGAGTCCAGACGAAGTAAAACTAATATACAGTTTGTGGGGTCTGATAATTCATTTTTTCCTGTGATTGAATTCGTGGTTCCAAAGTCTCTGGCTGGTAGAAGTGGGCGTGCAGCTGGTTCGCCAGTTTCAGCGTTTACTTGGAGACAGTAATGGTCGGTGGCTTTCTCCCCAGGTCTCTGTAGCAATGGTGGACTTGGATGTTTTGTAGTCACGGACAGATTAAAAATGTTTCAATGTTACCTCGAGAGAGAGAGAGCGAAAGAGGCAGCCCCACCGGGTCTTGCATTGGTTAGCTCACAAAGCTTGTCTGCTGTGTGCAAGAAAAACCTTCAAGTTTACATAGACTGGGGTGGGGGAGGGCTGTCACATAGTCTATCAGTACCTTGCTTTCTTTCATGAGTTTCAAAGTCTACGAATCCCAATCTCTCTCAAATTATATTTTGTCACTGTTCACCTGCAGCTACGTCTCCGCTAGTAAATGCTGCAAGATGGTTTCGAATGTCCTGCTAATGAGGGTGATCCCAGATAATCTGCTCATATGTTCAAGCCACTGTCGTGGGTGAGAGCTTTGAAGACATAATTCGATGCCCTGGAATGTGAGGTATCTCAATTGTGGTGGTCATCTTGACTACCAGCGTTTTAAAAGTTAAATGTAGGACTCCAACTGATGAATTAATAATTCTCATCAGCATAGCATGTTTTCTTGGCAGGAGGTATTAGAAAGGCTGGCTGCACTTCAGGATGTTAATGCAAAAAGCATCCTGGTTGCTGAGGGAAGTAAGGGTGGAAATTGTAGAGGGGCTGGCCATCATTTTCCTTACACACAGGGATGGTGTCAAAGGACTGGAGAATTGTAAATGTTACACCATTGTCCTAAAAAGAGTGTAAGGACAAGCTCAGCAAATAGAGGACGGCCAGTTAAACCACCCTGCTGGGAAAGCGTTTAAAACAATAATCCAGGACACAATTAACTGACTGAGACAAATGTGGATGAATTACGGAAATCCAGCACAGATTTGTCAACGTTAAATTGTGTTTAACTAATTTGACATTTTCAGTGAAGTAGCAGTGCGGGTTGATGAGGATCATGTAGTTGATGTGTTGTACATGGACTTAGAAAGATATAAAAATAGGAGCAGGAGTAGGGCATTGGACCCATCGAGCCTGCTCTGCCATTCAATATGATCATGGCTGATCATACAAACTCAGTAACCTGTTCCCACCTTCTCCCCTTATCCATTCATCCCATTAGCCCTAAGAACTATATCTAACTCTTTCTTGAATATATTTAATGATTTGGCCTCAACTGCTTTCCGTGGTAGAGATTTCCAAAGGTTCACCTCTCTCTGGGGGAGGAAATCTCTCCTCATCTCAGTCCTAAATGACTCACCCCTTATCCTTAGACTGTGATCCCTGGTCCTGGACGCCCCCACCATCGGGAACATCCTTCCTGCCTCTAGTCTGTCCAGCCCTGTTAGAATTGTGTAGGTTTCTATGAGATCCCCTCTCATTCTTCGAAACTCTAGCGAATACAAGCCTAATCGACCCAATCTCTCCTTTTACATCAGACTCGCCATCCCAAGAATCAGTCTGGTGAACCTTCGCCACACTCCCTCCACAGCAAGAACATCCTTCCTCAGATAAGGAAACCAAAACTGCACACAATATTCCAGGTGTGGCCTCAGCAAAGCCTTGTATAAATGTAGCAAGACATCCTATCTCCTGTATTCGAATCCTATCGCTATGAAGACCAACATACCATTTGCCTCCTTAACTGACTGCTGCACCTGCATGCTTACTTTCAGTGACTGGTGCACCAGGACACCCAGTTCACGCTGTACCTCCCCCTTTCCCAATCTATCACCGTTCAGATAATATGCCTTTCTGTTTTTGACAATAACGTGGATAACCTCACATTTATCCGCATTATACTACATCTATCATGTATTTTCCCAATCACTCAACCTGTTACATCACACTGGAGCTTCTCTGCATCCTCCTCACAGCTCACATTCCCCCCACCCCAGCTTTGTGTCACCTGTAAACTTGGATATATTACATTTACTGCTACTCTTTGTTTCCTATCTGCCAACTAGTTCTCTATCCCTGACAGTACCATCCCCCCAACCTCATGTGCTTTAACTTTTGCACGCTAATCTCTTATGTGGGGCCGTATCGAAACCCTTCTGAAAGTCCAAATACAGCACATCCACTTGTTCTCTCTTATCTATTCTATTAGTTGCGTCCTCAAAAACTCCAGTAGATTTGCCAAGCATGATTTCCCTTTCCTAAATGCATGGTGACTTTATTTATTTTTATTTAGAGATACAGCACAGAAACAGGCCCTTCGCCCCACCGTGTCTGTGCTGACCCATTTATACTAATCCTACACTAAACCCATATTCCTACCACATCCCCACCTGTCCCTATATTCCCCTACCACCTACCTATACTAGGGGAAATTTATATTGGCCAATTTACCTATCAACCTGCAAGTCTTTTGGTGGTGGGAGGAAACCGGAGCACCAGGCGAAAACCTACGCAGACACAGGAAGAACTTATAAAATCCACACAAGTAGTACGCAGAATTGAACCCGGGACGCTTGAGCTGCGAGGTTGCGTGCTAACCACTGCGCCACTGTGCTGCCCTAAAATATTCTGCTTTTCTATTTTTCCTTCCAAAGTGGATAACTTTACACTTCCCCATGTTATATCTGACAAATTCTTGCATACCCACATAACCTGTTTCTATCCCTTTGCAGACTCTTTGTGCCCTCCTCACAGCTTTGTCCGATTCTGTCATTGTTTTCTAAGTGCTCTGCTATTGCATCTTTTATAATGGACTCTACCTAGCATTTTCCCCACTACTGATGTCAGGCTAAGCCCTCTATAATTCCCTGTTGTCTCTCTACCTCTTTCTTTTAAGTAGTCGGGTTACATTAGCTACCATCTAATCCATTGAAACTGTTCCACAGTCGATAGAATTTTGAAGAATGACCAGCAATGCATCTACTATTTCTAGAGTCACTTCCTTAGGTACTCTGGGATGTGGATTATCAGGCCCTGGGGATTTATAAGCCTTCCATCCCATCAAATTACCCAACACCATTTCCCTACTAATACTGATTTCATACATTTCTTCCTTCTCACTAGATCCTATGTTCTCCAACATTACTGGGAGGTAATTTGTGTTATCATTTGTGAAGACAGAACCAAAGTATGTATTTAATTGGAACCACTCAGGAGATCTGGCAGCATCTGTGGAAAGAGAAGCAGTGTTAACGTTTCGGGTCAGTGACCCTTCTTCAGAACCCTTCCAGAATCCGCAGTATTTTGCTTTTATTTTGATGTACTTAATTGGTCTGCCATTTCTTTGTTCCCCATTACTTCCAAACAGCATTTGATGAAGTGTCACTTAACAGGCTTGTCAGTAAAGATCAAGCCCATGGAATAAATGGGACAAAGTTGTCTGCATGACCGGAAGTAGAGAGGGGGTGAAAGGTTGTTTTTAGAACTGGAGGAAGTTTACTCCCTGGGCAAGTTACTAGGTCTGCTACTTTTCCTGACATATATTAAACACTTGGACTTGAGTGTAAATGGCACAATTTCAAACTTTACACTTGGCACAAAACTTGGAAATGCATTGCACAGTGAGGATGTTAGTGACAGACTTTAAGTGGATATACACAGGTTGGTGGAATGGACGGACACATGACAATAAACTTTAACTGAAGCACAAATTGATACATTTTCATTGGACAGAGAGGAGAGGCAATGGAAAATAAAGGGTGTAATTTTAATGGGGGTGCAGCAACAGAGTGGATGCATGTGAATAGTTCAATGGCTGGACATATAGATAAGATTGTTAAAAATGACATGTGTGACTGTTACATAGACAAACTATCCCTCCTTGTCCTTCAAAAACTTGTTGCAGCCTGTTACAATGTTGGTAACACCATCTTCCTCCCACACTTCACCACTGTCGTCCAGCTGGAAGGAACTGCTGTTACCTTTTTATTATTTCATGGGATGAAGCATCGCTAGCTAAGCCAACATTCATTGCCCATCACTAATTGCCTTTGAAAAGGTTGTGTTAAGCTGCCTCCTTGTTCCGCTGCAGTCCATCTGTGCAGGCACACCCGCAGTACTATTAGGAAGGGAGTTCCAGGATTTTGACCCAGTGACAGTAAAGGAACAGTGATATAGTTCCATTTCAGGATGTTATGTGACTTGGAGGGGAAATGGCAGGTTGAGATGTTCCAATGCATCGCTGTCCTTGTCCTTCTAGTTGGTAGAGGTCGTGAGTTTGGAAGGTGCTGTCTAAGGAGACTTGGTGCGTTGCTGCAGTGCATCTTGTAGATGGTACACACTGCTGCCACTGTGTGCTTGTGGTGAAGGGAGTGAATGACACACCAATCAAGAAAAATCAAGTGGGCTGCTTTTTCCTGCATGGAGTCGAGCTTCTTGAGTATTGTTGGAGCTGCACCCATCCAGGCAAGTGGAGAGTATTTAATCAAACTCCTGACTTGTGCCTTGTAGACGGTGGACTGGTTTTGGGGAATCAGGAAGTGAGTTACTCGCCGCAGGATTCCTAGCCTTTGACGTGCTCTTGTCACAGAAGGACAGTTGTCAGCTTCTGTTCAATGGGAACCCCTAGCATGTTGATAGTGGGGGATTCAGCGATGGTAATGCCATTCAATGTCAAGGGGAGATGGTTACACTCTCTCTTATTGGAAATTATTGTGTTCTGGCATTTGTGTGCCATGAATGTTACTTGCCACTTATCAGCTGAAGCCTGAATGTTGTCCAGGTCTTGCTTCATATGTCTCTCTTTAGTATCTGAGCAGTCGTGAATAGTGTTGAACATTGTACAGTCATCAGTGCACTTTACCATTTCTGACCTTATGATTGATGGAAGGTCATTGATGAATTATCTGACGATGGGCCGAGGACACTACCCTGAGGAAATCTTGCAGTGATGTCCTGGAACTGAGATGATTGACCTCTAACAACCACAACCATCTTCCTTTATGCTAGGCTAGGAATAACTACCACCAGTTGATTTCTCCCATTGACTTCTATTTGGTGAGTTTCCATTCATATCTAAAATAACAGAAAATTATGTAAATACGTAGGTTGTCTGGCAGCATCTGTGGAGAGAGAAGCATAGTTAATGTTTCATATTGATCACTTTTCATCAGAACCGGCAATGATTAGAAATGTAATCGGTGTTGAAACAGTGATAGGTGGGGAAGAGCAACAACAGGGAAGTTCTTTGATAGGCCGAGGGTGGGGAGATTAAATAACAAAGAACAAGGCAAAGGGAGTGGTAACATGTGTTGTAAGAGACAAAGCATTTGTCCAGAGAGAGTGTTAATGGCTGAATAATGAACTGCTCTGTCCAAAAGCAAAAGCAAAAAAAACAAATTTAATACCAGGTGACGGTGTGAAATTGTTGAACTCAGTGCTGATCCAAAGACTCTAAAGTTTCTAATTGGAAGATGAGGTTCTGTTCCTCAAGCTTGCATTGAGCTTCACTGGAACACTGCAGAAGGTCGAGGACAGAAATGTCGGAGTGGGAGCAGGACAGTGAATTAAAGTGGCAAATGACCAGAAGATCAGTGTCATGCTTGTGGACTGAGTGGACAGGTTCCACAAAGTGTCATCCAATCTGTATTTGGACTTCGCAATTTTTATTATTATGATTTGTTCATGGGATGTGCGCATCGCTGGCTAGGACAGCATTTATTGGCCATCCTTAATGGAGAGGAGACCGCATTTTGAGCAGTGAATACAGTAAACTAAATTGAAAGAAATATAAGTAAATTGCTGATTCACCTGAAAAGAGTGTTTGGGGCCTTGGATAGTGAGGCTAGAGGAGGGAAAAGGGCAGTTATTACACCTTCTGTAATTGCATGGGAAGATGCCGTGGGAAGAGGACAAGGTGTTGGGGGTGAGGGAGGAGTGGTCCAGGGTGTCACGGAGGGAACAATCCCTTTGGAATGATGACTTGGGAGGGTGGGGGGAAGGGGTGCTTGGCAGTGGCATCACACTGGAGGTGGCGGAAATGGTGGAAAGTGATACTTTGGATGTGGAGGCTGGAGGGGTGGAAAGTGAAGATAAGATGAACCCTTTCACAGGTCAGGGAGGGAGGGGTGAGGGGTGAGGGTCGAGGTGCGGGAAATGGGTCAGACCCGGCTGTGGGCCATGACAACCACATTCCGTGTGGGGGGTGGAGAAAAATGGAAGACATATCAGTAGCGCTGTCGTGGAAGGTTGCGTCATCAGAGCAGATGCGATGGAGATGGAGAAATTGGGAGAATGGAATGGAGTCCTTACAGCAGGCAGGGTGTGAAGAAGTTCAGTCGAGGTAGCTGTGAGAGTCGGTGGGCTTATAATGGATATCATTGGGCAGCCTATCCCAAGAGATGGAGACAGAAGAGTCGAGGAAGGGAAGGGAAGTGTTGGGTAAGGACCACAAGAAGGTGAGCGAAGGGTGAAAATTGGAAGGAAAGTTGGTGAAGTTTTCTATTTCGAGACGGAAGCGGGAAACGGCACTGAAACAGTTAACAATGCACCAGAAAAAAGAGCTCAGGGAGCGTACCTGAGTCAGACTGGAACACGGAATGTTCAACATATGCGATAATAAGACTGCCATCGTTAACACCCATGCGGGTAACCAAAGCAACACCTTTTACTTGACGTTAAGCTATGAAGAGAGACTGGGCAGGCTGTAGTTGTTTTCCTTAGAGCAGAGAATGCTGAGGGGGGACCTGATTGAGGTATACAAAATTATGAGGGGCATTGATAGTGCAGATGGGAAGAACCTTTTTTTCCCCTCAGTGGAGGTGTTCATAACCAGGAGGCATAGATTTAAGGTAAGGGACAGGAGTTTTAGAGGACATTTGAGGAAAAATGTTGTCACCCAGAGGGCAGTTGGAATCTGGAACCCACTGCCTAAAGGGGTAGTAGGGCAGGAACGCTCACAAGAAGTATTTAGATGAACACTTTAAACGCCATAGCATCCAAGGCTACGGGTCAAGCAGTTAGGTGCTTGATGGCCAGCATTGACACAATGGGCCGAAGGACGTGTTCCTGTGCTGTTTAACTCTATAACTCTCTGAAGTGAGCAGAGTTCAAGGAGAAGTTGTTCAATGTGAGAACAGGTTCAGCCAGGCGAAGGAGGGTGGTGGTGGATGGGGACTGGTTGGGCCTCTGTTCACGGAAGAAGCAGAGAGCCCACAATCCGTCCTGGTGGGGGATGGAGGTGTAGAGCGATTAGACGTCCATAGTGAAGAGGAGGTGGTTAGGGCCAAGAAAATGGAAATTGTCAAAATGAGGTAGGGCGTCCAAAGAGTCAAGTATGTAGGAGGGAAGAGACTGGGCAAGGGGAGGACAAATCGAGTCAAGGTAGGAAGAAATAAGTTCAGTCGGACAGGAACAATCTGAAACAATGGCTTGACCAGGGTGAATTTTGTGAATTTTCTGAAGGAGGTAGAAGTGGGCTGTCCGGGGTTCCATGAGTGAGGTTGGAAGCTGTAGAGGGAAGATGCCTGGAGGAGATGAGGTCAGTGACAGTGTCACGTAGACAGCGGCTTGATGTTTTGTGGTGGGGTCATGGTCCAGGGGAAAGTAGGAAGAAGTGTCTGACAGTTGGCACTGAGCCTTTGCAAGGCAGAGGTCAGTATGCCACTCAACAACAGCACCATCCTTGTCTGCAGATTAGATCACAATGTCGGGATTAGACCTGAGAAACGGGGTGCAGCAAGTTCGGAGGGGGACAGGTTAGAGTCAGTAAGGGGCGCAGAGAAATTGAATGGCAGATGTCTCGCCGACCGTTCTCAATGAAAAGATTAAGACTGGGTAAGAGGCCAGAGGGTGGGGTGCAGGTGGAGGGAGAATACTGGAGGTGGCTGAGTGGGTGCACTGGTTAGGGAAAGGATTGCTGGCCGAAGAAGTGAACAAGAGGCGATGGTGACAGAAAAAAGCTCAACGTCATGCTGAGCGTGAAATGAATTGAGGTTGGAGTGTCAGGGGATAAAACAGTTGTTTGCTATGCACAGATCATTCTGCGACAGAGAGGGGAAGGTGCCACTGTTTAAAAATAAGGGGTCGCCCATTTAAGACAGAGATGAGGAGAAATTGTTTCCTCTCAGAGGGTCGATTGTTTGAAATTCTCTTCCTCAAAAGGCAGAGTCTTTGAATATTTTTTAATACAGAGCTGGATAGATTCCTGATAAGCAAGGGGGTGAACGGTTATTGTGGGTAGGTGGAAATGTGGAGTAATCAGTTCAGCCAGCAACTTATTGAATGGTGGAGCAGCCTCGAAGGGCCGAGTGGCCAACTCCTACTCCTAATTCATCTGTTTGTACGTACATGTATGCTGTTATTGTTATTGATGGCTTTGGAACAGCACTGTATATTTCCCCCAACCTGAAAACATTAAATTTTCTGTGCCTTAGCCAATTGAATATTCAAACAACCACTGCCACTTTAATCCATTGGTTTCAGTTTTCCTAAGAAGTCTGTTAAATGACACTTGATCAAATGCCTTTTGAAAGTTTATATACATAACACCAGCTGTGACACCCTCATCAGTCCCCTCTAATACTATATCAAATACATCCTTCAGGCTTGTTAAATACAATTTGCCTTTAACCGTTCATGGTAGCTGACATTTATAAACCCTCGTGTTTAAAAATAGCGGGTATCTCTGACCAGGTTGATGGCTGTAATTTCACCACCAGGGATACTCATCTGACAGATCAGTAAATACAGGGTTTATTCCAGCTCTCCTTTTTTAAATGGGGTGAGACAGTTACAACTCTCCAGTCCTCTGCCACGACT
Source organism: Heterodontus francisci (assembly GCF_036365525.1). Lineage (NCBI taxonomy): Eukaryota > Metazoa > Chordata > Chondrichthyes > Heterodontiformes > Heterodontidae > Heterodontus > Heterodontus francisci. The sequence continues at coordinate 348,411 of NW_027142286.1, forward strand.
CCCAGATCCAAGGATTGGAAGATTCTGGCGAGTGCATCTGCTATTTCCATCATTCCTTACCTCGGCAACCCTCATTCATTCCATCCAGACCGGGTAAATGTCATTCATTATTGCAGTACAAAAGTGTTGGACTGAAAGGCTTTCATTAAACCTGTTTGTTCAGTGACCATAATTAATGTCAGTCTCCATGGAACCTAATTGTGTCACTGGAGCATTTCCTTCTTCTATTAATAAGAGACTCCTTTCAATGTGTTATCTCATAGTGTCAGCCAGAGCATCGTCTCCGCAACTAACAGGGATCACCAGCTCCAGAGAGAGAGAAAGGATAGATCAGAATCTGAGAACAATAGATTGGAATGTTACAACAATGGATAAGAATCTGAGAACAATAGATTGGAATGTTACAACAATGGACAGGTGTTTATCCTATTGGCTTGACTATATTACTGGGGATTATTCTTGGATTACGTTAGCGGATCGGATCTATTGTGCACTGAGGCTGCCTCAACACATTTATTATCCCATGCTCGCTATTGTTGGTGTCCCTGGTAAGTTTCCCTATCAAGCTATTAATTGTATAAACGATAAGTTAACTGTTCTTAACAATGGCCACCTCCAAAGTATTGTCCGACCTGTGAGCCCATTTACTGCATAAACTCGGGTCTGTGCCTTTGCCGAACCTCCTATTCCAATGCTGCCCTGGTTACCCTCCCTGTTGCAAACCACCATAAACCACAGTCTATCCAAAACTCTGCAGTCCGTATCCTAACTCATACTAAATCCCGTTCACCCAACATCTCTGTGCTTAGTAACCTACATTGGTGTCGATAGGACAGAGGAGGCAGGAAGAGATAAATGGGGTGTGAAAGAACGTAACACAATAATCATGGGTGACCCAATCATGTAGATTAGGCAAGTCAGATTGGCAAAGGTAGCGTGGAAAATTAGTCCATAGCGTGTATTCGGGCCAATTCCTTAGAGCAGCAGGTTATTCTAGAATGGGAAATGTGCAATGAACAAAGAACAAAGAACAAAGATAATTACAGCACAGGAACAGGCCCTTCGGCCCTCCAAGCCTATGCCGATCCAAATCCTCTATCTAAACCTGTCGCCTATTTTCTAAGGGTCTGTATCTCTTTACTTCCTGCCCATTCATGTATCTGTCTAGATACATCTTAAAAGACGCTATCGTGCCCGCGTCTACCACCTCCGCTGTTAATGCGTTCCATGCACCCACCACCCTCTGCGTAAAGAACTTTCCACGCATATCCCCCCTAAACTTTTCCCCTTTCACTTTGAACTCGTGTCCCCTTGTAATTGAATCCCCCACTCTGGGAAAAAGCTTCTTGCTATCCACCCTGTCAATACCTCCATGATTTTGTACACCTCAATCAGGTCCCCCCATAATCTCCGTCTTTCTAATGAAAATAATCCTAATCTACGCAACCTCTCTTCATAGCTAGCGCCCTCCATACCAGGCAACATCCTGGTGAACCTCCTCTGCACCCTCTCCAAACATCCACATCCTTTTGGTAATGTGGCGACCAGAACTGCACGCAGTATTCCAAATGTGGCCGAACCAAAGTCCTATACAACTGTAACATGACCTGCCAACTCTTGTACTCAGTACCCCGTCCAATGAAGGAAAGCATGCCGTATGCCTTCTTGACCACTCTATTGACCTGCGTTGCCACCTTCAGGGAACAATGGACCTGAACACATAAATCTCTCTGTACATCAATTTTCCCCAGGACTTTTCCATTTACTGTATAGTTCACTCTGAGATAGGAGTAATCAAGAAACTCATGGTAAAGAAGCGTCTCGGCGACAATGATCATAACATAATTGCATTTCAAAGTTCAGATTGAAGGGAAAACTGTGGGGTCCAAGACTAGTTTTTTTTTTAACATAAATAATGGTAATTATAAGGATATGAAGGCATTGCTAGCGAAAGTGAACTGGGAAACTAGGTCAAAAGGCAAGACAGTCGAGATGAAGCGGCAGACTTTTAAGGAGATATTTAAAAACTCTCAGCACAGATTTCTCTCAGAAAGAAAAATTCTTGGAGAAGGTTGCATCATACGTGGCAAAGTAAGGAAGTTGAGGATAATATTGAACTGAAAGAAACACTGTACAAATCTGCAAAGATAGTTGGTAGGTAAGATGATTGGATACATTTTAAGAACCAGCAATAAATGACAAAAACGAATGAAAAAGTAGAGTGTAGGAGAAAACAACCTTGTAATATCAAAACCGAGAATAAGTGTTTCTACAAGTATTTAAATAGGAAAAAGGGAACTAAAATTAGGGTTAATCCTCTAGTGAGAGATTTGGGGAATTAATAATGAGAAGCGAGGACATGGCAGAGTTGTTGAACAGGTATTTTGCGTCTGTTTTCACTGTACAAGACTTAGAAAACCTTCCAAAGATACGTAAATCAGGAGGCAAAAGGAACTGATGAACTTAAAACTATCACCATGACCAGAGAAAAGAAGATACTGGGAAAATTATTACATCTAAAGGCTGACAGGACTCACCATCCGTGCTTAAGTGAAACAGTTAAAGATAGTATCAAACTTTTAAAAAAAAAAACATAGAATTATGCAAAGCTGGGTGGCAGGTCAGAAGATTGGACAGTATATAAAAAGCCGCAAAGAACAACTAAAATATTAATAAGGAGGGAAAATTAGAGTACGAGGGAAAGCTGGTGAGAAATATAAAGACCGACAAGAAGAATTTCTCTAGATATTTAAAGAAGAAAGTGTTAACAAAGTGAGCATTGGTCCCATGGAAAGTAAGTCTGGGGAATTAATAATGGATAATAAGGAAATGGCAGATGAATTGAACAGATATTTTGCATTGGTCTTCACTATTGAGGATTCAAGTAACATCCCAGTGTTAGCTGTAAATCAGGAAATGGAAGGGAGGGAGGAACTCAGGAAAATTACAATCACCAGGGAGGTAGCACTGAGCAAATTGTTGGAGCTGACAAGTCCCCGGGCCCTGATGAACGTCTTAAAATAAATGGTTAGTGAGTTAGTTGATGCATTTCTTTTGATTTTCAAACATTACCAATATTCAGGGAAGGATCCATTAGATCGTAAATTAGCGAATGTAGCTCCTTTATTCAAAAAGGGAGGGAGACAGGAAGCGGCAAACTACAGGCCAGTTATCTGTCATGGCGAAAATGTTTCGAAGATATTATTAAAGATGGATCAGCTGGAAAAACAGACAACAAAATCGGAATTCAGTGATGCCATTGATTCTCTAGCCAGTGGACAAAAAGCCCTGGAAAATACGGCTTTACCCCTGAAATAATCAAGAGTGTCAAGCCTGCTATACTCTCAGAACTCCATCACGCTGCTTTGCCAGTGCTTGAATGAGGGAGCAGTACCACAGGACATGCACAATGCCAATATCATCACCCTCTATAAGAGCAAGGGTGACTGCGGTGGCTGCAACAACTACCGTGGAATCTCCGTGCTCAGTATAGTGAGGAAAATCTTCGCTCAAGTCGCATTAATCAGACCAAAGAAGCTGGCTGAGCGTGCCTACTCTGAGGCACAGTGTGGCTTTCGAGCAGAGAGATCCACCATTGACATGCTGTTCTCCCTTCACCAGCCACAGGAGAAATGCTGCAAACAACAGATGCCCGGCTACGTTGCTTTCATAGATCTTACCAAAGCCTTTGACCTCGTCAGCAGACGTGGTTAGAATTAGAATTAGAATTAGAACATTACAGCGCAGTACAGGCCCTTCGGCCCTCGAAGTTGCGCCGACCTGTGAAACCATCTGACCTGCACTATTCCATTTTCATCCATATGTATATCCAATGACCACTTAAATGCCCTTAAAGTTGGCGAGTCTACTAATGCTGCAGGCAGGGCGTTCCACGCCCCTACTACTCTCTGAGTAAAGAAACTACCTCTGACATCTGTCCTATATCTATCACCCCTCAACTTAAAGCTATGTCCCCTCGTGTTTGCCATCACCATCCGAGGAAAATGACTCTCATTATCCACCCTATCTAACCCTCTGATTATCTTATATGTCTCTATTAAGTCACCTCTCCTCCTCCTTCTCTCCAACGAAAACAACCTCAAGTCCCTCAGGCTTTCCTCGTAAGACCTTCCCTCCATACCAGGCAACATCCTAGTAAATCTCCTCTGCACCCTTTCCATAGCTTCCACGTCCTTCCTAAAATGCGGTGACCAGAACTGCACGCAATACTCAAGGTGCGGTCTCACCAGAGTTTTGTACAGCTGCAGCATGACCTCGTGGCTCCGAAACTCGATCCCCCTACTAATAAAAGCGAACACACCATATGCCTTCTTAACAGCCCTATAAACCTGGGTAGCAACTTTCAGGGATTTATGTACCTGGACACCAAGATCTCTCTGTTCATCTACACGACCAAGAATCTTCCCATTAGCCCAATACTCTGCATTCCTGTTACTCCTTCCAAAGTGAATCACCTCACACATTTCCGCATTAAACTCCATTTGCCATCTGTCAGCCCAGCTCTGCAGCCTATCTATGTCCCTCTGTAGCCGGCAGCATCCTTCGGCACTATCCACAACTCCACCGACCTTCGTGTCATCCGCAAATTTACTAACCCACCCTTCTACACCCTCATCCAGGTCATTTATAAAAATGACAAACAGCAGTGGCCCCAAAACAGATCCTTGCGGTACACCACCAGTAACTAAACTCCAGGATGAACATTTGCCATCAACCACCACCCTCTGTCTTTTTTCAGCTAGCCAATTTCTGATCCAAAGCTCTAAATCACCTTCAAACCCATACTTCCGTATTTTCTGCAATAGCCTACCGTGGGGAACCTTATCAAATCCTTACTGGAATCCATATACACCACATCCACTGCTTTACCCTCATCCACCTGTTTGCTCACCTTCTGGAAAAACTCAATAAGGTTTGTGAGGCACGACCTACCGGTCACAAAACCGTGCTGACTATCGCTAATGAACTTATTCTTTTCAAGATGATTATAAATCCTGTCTCTTATAACCTTTTCCAACATTTTACCCACAACCGAAGTAAGGCTCACAGGTCTATAATTACCAGGGCTGTCTCTACTCCCCTTCTTGAACAAGGGGACAACATTTGCTATCCTCCAGACTTCCGGCACTATTCCTGTCGACAATGACGACATAAAGATCAAGGACAAAGGCTCTGCAATCTCCTCCCTGGCTTCCCAGAGAATCCTAGGATAAATTCTTGCCCTGCGGTAGAGACCTGTCCCTGCCCATCGCTAAGGTAAGCCTAACCGAATTGTGATCACTATCACCAAAGTGCTCACCTGCATCTAAATCTAACCTGGCCGGGTTCATTACCCAGTACCAAATCCAATGTGGCATCGCCCCTGGTTGGCCTGTCTACATACTGTGTCCGAAAACCCGCCTGCACACACTGGACAAAAACTGACCCATCTGAAGTACTCGAACTATAGTATTTCCAGTCGATATTTGGAAAGTTAAAGTCCCCCATAACCACTACCCTGTTACTCTCGCTGCTGTCGAGAATCATCTTCGCTTTCCTTTCCTCTACATCTCTGGAACTATTCGGAGGTCTATAGAAAACTCCCAACAGGGTGACCTCTCCTCTCCTGTTTCTGACCTCGGCCCATACTGCCTCAGTAGACTAGTCCTCAAACGTCCTTTCTGCCGCCATAATACTGTCCTTGATTAACAATGCCACACCCCCCCCCCCTCTTTTACCATCTTCTCTGTTCTGACTGAAACATCTACATCCCGGAACCTGCAACATCCATTCCTGCCCCTGCTCTACCCATGTCTCTGAAATGGCCACAACATCGAGATCCCAGGTCCCAACCCATGCTGCAAGCTCACCCACCTTATTCCGGATGCTCCTGGCGTTGAAGTAGACACATTTTAAACCAAGTTCTTGCTTGCCAGTGCCTTCTTCCGTCCTTGTAACCTTATCCCGGACCTCACTACTCTCAACATCCTGCACACTGGAACTATAATTTAGGTTCCCATTCCCCTGCTGAATTAGTTTAAACCCCCCAGAAGAGCACTAGCAAATCTCCCCCACAGGATATTGGTACCCCTCTGGTTCAGGTGAAGACCATCCTGTTTGTAGAGGTCCCACCTACCACAGAAAGACCCCAATTATCCAGGAAACCAAAACCCTCCCTGCTACACCATCCCTGCAGCCACGTTTTCAACTCCTCTCACTCCCTATTCCTCGCTTCGCTCGCACGTGGCACGGGCAACAACCCAGAGATAACAACTCTGTTTGTTCTCGCTCTAAGCTTCCACCCGAGCTCCCTGAATTTCTGCCTTAAATCCCCATCTCTCTTCCTACCTATGTCGTTGGTGCCTATGTGGACCACGACTTGGGGCTGCTCGCCCTCCCCTTTAAGGATCCCAAAAACACGATCCGAGACATCACGAACCCTGGCACCTGGGAGGCAACACACCAACCGTGAGTTTCTCTCGTTCCCACAGAACCTCCTATCTGTTCCCCTAACTATGGAGTCCCCAATGACTAATGCTCTGCTCCTCTTCCCCCTTCCCTTCTGAGCCTCAGGGACAAACTCTGTGCCAGAGACCTGTACCCCATTGCTTACCCCTGGTAAGTCGTCCCCCGCAACAGTAACCAAAACGGTATACCTGTTGTTGAGGGTACCGGCCACAGGGGATCCCTGCACTGCCTGCTGGTTCGCTCTCCTTCCCCTGACGGTAACCCATCTACCTATTTCTATTACCTGAGGTGTGACTACCTCCCCATAACTCCTCTCAATAACACCCTGCGCCTCCCGAATGATCCGAAGTTCATCCAGCTCCAGCTCCAGTTCCCTAATGCGGTTCTCGAGGAGCTGGAGTTGGGTGCACTTCCCGCAGATGCAGTCAGCAGGGACACTCTTGGCGACCCTTACCTCCCACATTCTGCAGGAGGAACATACAACTGCCTTAACCTCCATTCCCACTATTCTAAATTCCCAACAAATCTACTGAAAAATCAAAAAAAAAAGTCAAAACTTGTTAACTTAGCATTCCGACGGACTGAACTTTTTAAATAAAAAGCTTAGCTTATCAACACACCAGAGTCCATTTTTTTTGTTGAAGGAGGAGGGTGGGTGGCAGACACTACACGTGTAGTGTCTCGGATACAGCCACCGCCCAAATACATAGCTTTTACTTACCCAGCAGACCCCTGGTCCTCCGAAAAGATAAGGGAATTAACTTTAACGTACGCTGAAACTGACCTCCCAGCTGCAAGTTCGATCCGCACCTCTGCTTCTGTCAAAGCTGCTGCGCAAAACTTCTGGTATACCAGTGAGTTTACTCTGGGGAGAGACCATTCGCCTGCTCAGAGTGTGGGAAGAGATTCACTCATTCATCCTACCTGCTGTGACATCAGTGATTTCACACTGGCGAGAGACCGTTCACCTGCTTAGAGTTGGGAAGTGATTCTGTCAGTCATCCTACCTGCTGATCCAACAGTTACTTGAGACTGGGAAGAGACCGTTCACCTGCTCAGAGCTTGTGAAGAGATTCACTAAGTCATCCCACCTGTTGATCCAACAGTTAGTTGAGACTGGGGAGAGACCGTTCACCTGCTCAGAGCTTGTGAAGAGATTCACTCGGTCATCCTACCTGCTGATACACCAGTGACTTCACACTGGGGAGAAACAGTTCAACTGCTTAGAGTTGGGAATAGATTCCCACAGTCATCCTACCTGCTGATACAGCAGCGAGTGCACACTGGGGACAGACCGTTAACCTGCTCAGAGTGTGGGAAGAGAATCACTCAGGCATCCTGCCTGCTGCCACAACAGCGAGTTCACATTGGGGAGAGACCGTTTACCTGCTCAGAGTTGGGAAGAGATTCACTCCGTCATCCTACCGGCTGATGCACCAGTGAGTTCACACTGAGGAGAGACCGTCAAACTGCTCAGAGTTGGGAATAGATTCACACAGTCATCCTACCGGCTGATACACTAGCGAGTGCATACTAGGGACAGACCGTTAACCTGCTCAGAGTGTGGGAAGAGAGTCTCTCCGTCATCCGAGCAGCTGATACACCAGTGAGTTAACGCTTGGGAGAGATGGCTCACCTGCTCAGAGTGTGGGAAGACAGTAACTTAGTCATCCAAACTGCTGATACACCAGTGAGTTCGCAATGGGGAGAGAGCGCTCACCTGCGAATAGTGTGGGAAGAGATTCACTCAGTCATCCTGCCTGCTGATCCAACAGTGAGTTCAAACTGCAGAGAGACCGTTCACCAGCTTCGAGTTGGGAAGAGACTTTGTCAGTCATCCTACCTGCTGATCCACCAGTTACTTGACACTGGGGAGAGACTTTTCACCTGCTCAGAGTGCGGGAAGAGATTCACTCAGTCATCCTACTTGCTGATATGCCAGTGAGATCACACTGGGGAGAGACAGTCAAACTGCTCACAGTGTGGGAAGAGATTCACTCAGTCTTCATAAAATAAAAGCAAAATACTGCGGATGCTGGAAATCTGAAACAAAAACAAGAAATGCTGGAATCACTCAGCAGGTCTGGCAGCATCTGTGGAAAGAGAAGCAGAGTTAATGTTTCGGGTCAGTGACCCTTCTTTGGAACTCACTTCTTCGGACCCTTCCATAGAAGGGTCACTGAACTGAAACGTTAACTCTGCTTCTCTTTCCACAGATGCTGCCAGACCTGCTGAGTGATTCCAGCATTTCTTGTTTTTGTTTCACTCAGTCTTCCTACCTGCTGATACACCAGTGCGTTAACGCTGGGGAGAGACGGCACACCTGCTCAGAATGTGGGAAAACAGTAACTCTGTTATCCTACCTGCTGATACACTAGTGAGTTAACGCTGGTGAGAGACGGCTCACCTGCTCAGAGTTTGGGAAGACAGTAACTCAGTCATCCAAACTGCTGATACACCAGTGAATTCACACTGGGGAGAGACCGTTCACCAGCTCACAGTGTGGGAAGTGATTCACTCAGTCTTCATGCCTGCTGATCCACCAGTGAGTTACAGCTGGGGAGAGACGGCTCACCAGCTCAGACTGTGGGAAGACAGTAACTCTGTTATCCTACCTGCTGATACACTAGTGAGTTAACGCTGGTGAGAGACGGCTCACCTGCTCAGAGTTTGGGAAGACAGTAACTCAGTCATCCAAACTGCTGATACACCAGTGAGTTCACACTGGGGAGAAACCGTTCGCCTGATAAGTGTGAGGGAAGAGATACACGCAGTCATCCTGCCTGCTGAGACAACAGCGATTTCACACTGGGGAGAGACTGTTCACATGCTCAGAGTTGGGAAGAGATTCACTCAGCCATCCTGCCTGCTGATGCACCAGTGAGTTCAAACTGGGGAGAGACCGTTCACCAGCTTAGAGTTGGGAATATTTTCTGTCAGTCATCCTACCTGCTGATACACCAGTTACTTGACACTGGGGAGAGACCGTTTACCTGCTCAGAGTGCGGGAAGAGATTCACTCAGTCATCCTACCTGCTGATATGCCATTGAGATCATACTGGGTGGTGACCGTTCACCTGCTCACAGCGTGGGAAGAGATTCACTCAGTCTTCCGACCTGCTGATACACCAGCGAGTTCACACTGGGGAGAGACCGTCAAACTGCTCAGAGTATGGGAAGAGATTCACACAGTCATCCTATCTGCTGATCCACCAGTGAGTTAACGCTGGGGAGAGCCATCTCACGTGCTCAGACTGTGGGAAGACAGTAACTCAATTATCCTACCTGCTGATACACCAGTGAATTCACACTGGGGAGAGACCGTTCACCTGCTCAGAGTTGGGAAGAGATTCACTCAGTCCTCCTACCTGCTGATCCACCAGTGATTTGACGCTGGTGAGAGACGGCTCACCAGCTCAGAGTTTGGGAAGAGATTCACGCAGATATCCTCCCTGCTTATACAAAAGTGAGTTCACACTGGGGAGCAGCCGTTCGCCTGCAAAGTGTGTGGGAAGAGATTCACTCAGACATCCTGCCTGCAGATACAACAGCGAGTTCACACTGGTGAGAGATCGTTCACCTGCTCAGATTTGGGAAGAGATTCACTCAGTCATCCTGCCTGCTGATGCACCAGTGAGATCACAAAGGGGAGAGACCGTTCACCTCCTCAGTGTGTGGGAAGAGTATCACTCAGTCATCCTGCCTGCTGATACAACAGCGAGTTCACACTGGGGAGGAACCGTTCACCTGCTCAGAGTTGGGAAGAGATTCACTCAGTCATCCTACCTGCTCGTACACGAGCGGGTGCACACTGGGGAGAGATCGTCAAACTGCTCAGAGTGTGGGAAGAGATTCACACAGTCATCCTATCAGCAAATACACCAGCGATTGCACAATGGGGAGAGACCATCAAACAGCTCTGTGTGTTGGAAGAGATTCTCTCAGTCATCCTACCTGCTGTTACACCAGTGAGTTAACGCTGGTGAGAGACGGCTCACCAGCTCAGAGTTTGGGAAGAGATTCACTCAGTCATCGTACCTGCTTATACAATAGTGAGTTCACACTGGGGAGAGACCGTTCAGCAGCTCAGAGTGTGGGAAGATTTTCTTTCAGTCATCCTACCTGCTGATACACAAGTTACTTGACACTGGGGAGAGACCGTTTCCCTGCTCAGAGTGCGGGAAGAGATTCAGTCAGTCTTCCTACCTGCTGATACACCAGCGAGTTCACACTCGGGAGGGACCGTCCAACTGCTCAGAGTGTGGGAAGAGATTCTCTCAGTCATCCTACCAGCTGATACAACAGTGAGTTAACGCTGGGAGAGACGGCTCAACGGCGCAGAGTGTGGGAAGAGATTCACACTACCATCCTATCCGCTGATGCACCAGCAATTGCACATTGGGGAGAGACCGTCAAACTGCTCACAGTGTGGGAATAGATTCTCTATGTCATCCTACCTACTGATACACCAGTGACTTTACGCTGGGGAGATACGGCTCGCTTGCTCACTGTGTGGGAAGAGATTTACTCAGTCATCCTACCTGCTGATACAACAGTGAGTTCAAACTGGGGAAGGACCGTTCACCAGCTTCGAGTTGGGAAATGATTCTGTCAGTCATCCTACCTGCTGATATGCCAGTGAGATCACACTGAGGGGAGACCGTCCACCTGCTCACACTGTGGGAAGAGATACACTCAGTCATCCTACCTGCTGGTACACCAGTGAGTTCACACTGGGGAGAGAACATTCACATGCACAGTGTGTGGGAAGAGATTCAATCAGTGATCCTACCGACTGATACACCAGTGAGTTCGAACTGGGGAGAGACCGTTCACCAGCTTAGAGTTGGGAACTGATTCTGTCAGTCATCCTACCTGCTGATATGCCAGTGAGATCGCATGGGGAGAGACCGTTCACCTGGTCACAGTGTGGGAAGAGATACACTCAGTCATCCTACGTGCTGGTACATCAGTGAATTCACACTGGGGAGAGACCGTTCACCTGCTCAGTGTTGGGAAGAGTTTCACTCAGTCATCCAACCTGCTGATACACCAGTGGCTTCGTCCTGGGGTGAGACCGTTGACCTGCATAGAGAGTGGGAAGAGATTTACTCAGTCATCCTTCCGGCGGATACACCAGCGAGTTCACGCTGGGGGGTGGGGGGGGGGGGGCGACCGTTGTTCAGAGTGTGGGAAGAGATACACTCTGACATCCTGCTTGTTGATACACCAGTGAGTTCACACTGGGGAGAGACCGTTCACCTGCTCTGAGTTGGGAAGAGATTCACTCAGTCATCCTACCTGCTGAGACACCATTGAGTTCACACTGAGCAGAGACCGTTCAACTGCTCAGAGCGAGTGAAGAGATTCACTCAGTCATCCTACCTGCTGAATCACCAACTAGTTCACACTGGGGGGAGACCGTTCACCTGCACAGAGAGTGGGAAGAGATTCACACATTCATCCTACCTGTTGAAACACCAGTGAATTCATACTGGGGAGAGACCGTCCACCTGCTCAGCGTGTGGGAAGAGATTCACTCAGTCATCCAACCTGCTGAGACTCCAGTGTGTTTACACTGGAGAGAGACGGCTCACCTGCTCAGAGCGTGTGAAGACATTCACTCTGCCATCCGACCTGCTGATACACCAGTGAGTTCACACTGTGGAGAGACCGTTCACCTGCTTCGAGTTGGTAAGAGTTTCTATCAGTCATCCGACCTGCTGATACACCAGTGAGTTCACACTGGATAGAGACGGATCACCTGCTCAGAATATGGGAAGACAGTAACTCTGTCATCCTACTGTGCTGATGCACCAGTGAGTTCACACTGAGTAGAGACGGTGCACCTGCTCAGTGTGTGGGAAGAGATTCACACAGTCATCCTGCCTGCTGATACAACAGCGAGTTCCCACTCAGGAGAGACCGTTCACCTGCTCAGAGTGTTGGAAGAGATTCACTCTGTCATCCTACCTCCTGATACACGAGCAAGTGCACACTGGGGAGAGACCGTCAAACTGCTCTCAAAGTGGGAAGAGATTCTCTCAGTCATCCAACCTGCTGATACACCAGTGAGGTAACGCTGGGGAGAGACGGCTCACCTGCTCAGAGTTTGGGAAGGCAGTAACTCAGTGATCCAAACTGCTGGTACACCACTGAGTTCACACTGGGGAGAGACCGTTCGCCTGAAAAGTGTGTGGGAAGAGATTCCCTCAGTCATCCTGCCTGCTCATACAATAGTGAGTTCACACTGGGGAGAGACCGTTAACCTGCTCAGAGTGTGGGAAGAGATTCACTCGGTCATCCTACCTGCTGATACAACATTGAGTTCAAGCTGGGTGGAGACCATTCACCTGCTCAGAGTGTGGGAAGAGATTTACTCTGTCATCCTACCTACTGATACACCAGTGAGTTCACTCTGGCGAGAGACCGTTCACCAGCTTAGAGTTGGGAAGTGATTCTGTCAGTCAGCCCAACTGCTGATCCAACAGTTAGTTGAGACTGGGGAGAGACCGTTCAGCTGCTCAAAGCGTATCAAGTGATTCACTCGGACATCCTACCTGCTGATACACCAGTGAGTTCACACTGGGGAGAAACCGTTCAACTGATCTGAGTGTGGGAAGAGAATCAATAAGTCATCCTGCCTGCTGATACAACAGCGAGTTCACACTGGTGAGATGCCGTTCAACTGCTTAGAGTGTGGGAAGAGATTCACTCAGTCATCCTACCTGCTGATACGCCAGCGAGTTCACACTGAGGAGAGAACGTCAAACAGCTCAGAGTTGGGAAGAGATTCACACAGTCATCCTACCTGCTGATACACCAGCGAGTGCACACCAGGGAGACACCGTCAAACTGCACTGAGTGTGGGAAGAGATTATCTCAGTCATCCTACCTGCTGATATACCAGTGAGTTAACGCTGGGGAGAGACGTCTCACCTGCTCAGAGTGTGGGAAGAGATTCACTCAGTCATCCTGCCTGCTGATACAACAGCGAGTTCACACTGGGGAGAGACCGTTCACCTGTTCAGTGTTGGGAAGAGATTCACTCAGTCATCCTACCTGCTGATACACCAGTCAATTCACACTGGGAGGAGACCGTTCACCTGCTCACAGTGTGGGAAGAGATTCACTCAGTCATCCTACCTGCTGATACACCAGCGAGTGCCCACTGGGGAGAGACCGTCAAACTGCTCTGAGTGTGGGAAGATGTTCTCTCAGTCATCCTACTGCTGATACACCAGTGAGTTAACGTTGGGGAGAGATGGCTCATCTGCTCAGAGTTTGGGAAGACAGTAACTCTGTCAACCGACCTGCTGATACGCCGGGGAGTTCATACTGGGGAGAGACCGTTCACCTGCTCACTGTGTGGGAAGAGAATAACTCAGTCATCCTGCCTGCTGACACACCAGTGAATTCCCACTGGGGAGAGACCGTTCACCAGCTCACAGTTGGGGTAAGATTCACTCAGTCATCCTACCTGCTGATACTCCAGTGAGTTCATCCTGGGGAGAGACCGTTGACCTGCACAACGAGTGGGAAGAGATTTACTCAGTCATCCTACCTGCTGATAAACCAGCGAGTTCACACTGGTGAGAGACCGTCAAACTGCACAGAGTGTGGGAAGAGATTGTCTCAGTCATCCTACCTGCTGATATTCCAGTGAGATCACACTGGGGGAGACCGTTCACCTGCTAAGAGTGTGGGAAGGGATTCACTCAGTCATCCTACCTGCTGAGACAACAGTGATTTCACACTGGGGGCAGACCGTTCACCTGCTCAGAGTTTGGGAAGAGATTCACTCAGTCATCCTACCTGCTGATACAACAGCGAGTTCACACTGGGGAGAGACCGATCACCTGCTCAGAGTTGGGAAGAGATTCACTCAGTCATCCTACCTGCTGATACACCAATGAATTCACACTGGGGAGAGACCGTTCACCTGCTCAGAGTTGGGAAGAGGTTCAGTTCGTCATCCTACCTGCTGATACACCAGTTACTTGAGATTGGGGGGAGACCGTTAGCCTGCTCAGAGTGCGGGAAGAGATTCGCTCAGTCATCCTAACTGCTGATGTGCCAGTGAGATCACACTGGGGGAGAACGTTCTCTTGCTCACAGTGTGGGAAGAGATTCACACATTCATCACACCTGCAGATACACCAGCGATTGCACACTGGAGAGAGACCTTCAAACTACTCTGAATGTGGGAAGAGATTCTCTCAGTCATCATACCAACTGATACATCAGTTACTGGACACTGGGGAGAGAGCTTTCACCGGCACAGTGTGCGGGACGAAATTCAAACAGTCATCCTCCTTTTTGATATGCCAGTGAGAGCACACAGTGGAGAGACCGTCAGAATGCTCAGAGTGTGGGAAGAGATGCTCACAGTCATCCTAGCTGCTGTGACACCAGCGATTGCACACTGTGGTGGGACCGTTCACCTGCTCAGTGTGTGGGAAGAGAATCACTCAGTCATCCTGCCTGCTGATACAACAGCGACATCACACTGGGGAGAGACCGTTCACCTGTTCATTGTTGGGAAGAGATTCACTCAGCCATCATACCTGCTGATACAATAGTGAGTTCATACTGGGGAGAGACCGTTCAGCTGTTCAGACTTTGGGAAGAGATTCACTCCGTCACACTACCTGCTGATACACCAGTGACTTCAAACTGGGGAGAGTCCGTTCACCCACTCAGATTGCGGGAAGAGATTCACCCAGTCATCCTTCCTGCTGAAATGCCAGTGAGATCACACTGGGGGGAGACCATTCACCTGCTCACAGTGTGGGAAGAGAGCCACACAGTCTTCCTACCTGCTGATACACCAGCGTGTTCACATTGGGGAGAAACGTCAAACAGCTCACAGTGTGGGATAAGATTCACTCAGTCATCCTACCCGCTGATACACCAGTGAGTTAACGCTAGGAAGAGACGGCTCACCTGCTCAGAGTGTGGGAAGACCGTAACTCAGCATTCCCACCTGCTGATACACCAGTGAGTTCACACTGGGTAGAGACTGCTCAGCTGCTCAGTGTGTGGGATGAGAATCACTCAGTCATCCTGCCTGCTGATACAACAGCGAGTTCACACTGGGGAGGCTCCGTTCCCCTGCTCAGTGTTGGGAAGAGATTCACTCAGTCATCCTACCTGCTGATACGCCAATGAATTCACACTGGGGAGAGACCGTTCACCTGCTCAGAGATGGGAGGAGATTCACTCAGTCATCCTACCTGCTGATACAACATTAACTTGACACTGGGAAGAGACTGTTCACCTGCTCAGTGTGCGGGAAGAGATTCAGTCGTTCATCCTACCTACTGATACACTGGGGAGTTCACACTGGGAAGAGACCTTTCACCTGCACAGAGTGTTGGAAGAGATTCACTCAGCCTTCCTACCTACTGCTCCACCAGCAAGTTCAAACTGGCGGCAGACCGTCAAAAAAGCACAGAGAGTGGGAAGTGATTCACACAATCTTCCTACCTGCTGATACACCAGCGATTGAACACTGGAGAGAGACCGTCAAACTGCTCCGAGTGTTGGAAGAGATTCACACAGACATCCGACCTGCTGATACACCAGTGAGTTAACGCGGGGGAGAGACGGCTCACCTGCTCAGAGATTGGGAAGACAGTAACTCAGTCATCCAAATTGGTGAGACGCCAGTGAGATCACACTGGGGAGAGACCGTTCGCCTGCTAAGTCTGTGGGCAGAGATTCACTCAGTCATCCTGCCTGCTGATACACCAGTGAGTTCAAACTGGGGAGAGACCGTTCACCAGCTTCGAGTTGGGAAGAGTTTCTATCAGTCATCCTACCTGCTGATACACCAGTGAGTTAACGCTGGGGATAGAAGGCTCACCTGCTCAGAGTTTGGGAAGACAGTAACTCTGTCATCCTAACTGCTGATAAACCAGTGAGTTCACACTGGGGAGGGACCGTTCACCTGTTCAGAGTGTGGGAAGAGAATCACTCTGTCATCCTAACTGCTGATAAACCAGTGACTTCAAACTGAGGAGACACCGTTCACCAGCTTAGGGTTAGGAAGAGCTTCACTCAGTCATCCTACCTGCTGTTGCACCATTGAGTTAACGATGGGGAGAGACGGCTCACCTGCTCAGAATTTGGGACGACTGTAACTCTGTCTTCCTACCTGCTGATACACCAGTAAGTCACACTGGGCAGAGACCTCTCAGCTGCTCAGTGTGTGGAAAGAGAATCACTCAGTCATCCTACCTGCTGATACATCAGCGAGTTCACACTGGGGAGAGACCGTCATACAGCTCAGACTGTTGGAAGAGATTCACACAGTCATCCTACCTGCTGATACACCAGCGAGTGCACACTGCGGAGAGACCGTGAAACTGCTGAGTGTGGGAAGAGATTCTCTCAGTCATCCTGCCTGCTGATACACCAGTGAGTTAACGCTGGGGAGAGACAGTTCAACTGTTCAGAGTGTGGAAGAGATTCACTCAGTCATCCTGCCTGCTGATACACCAATGAGTTCACACTGGGGAGAGACCGTTCACCAGCTCAGAGTATGGGAAGAGCTTCACTCTGTCATCCTACCTGCTGATCCACCATTGAGTGAACGCTGGGGAGAGACGGCACACCTGCTCAGAATGTGAGAAGACTGTAACTCTGTCATCCTACCTGCTGATACACCAGGGTGTTCACACTGGGTAGAGACCACTCACCTGCTAAGTGTGTGGAAAGAGAATCACTCAGTCATCCTGCCTGCTGATACAACAGCGACTTCAGACTGGGGAGGGACCGTTGACCAGCACAGTGAGTGGTAAGAGATTGACTCAGTCATCCTACCTGCTGATACACCAGCGAGTTCACACTGGTGAGAGACCTTCAAACAGCTCAGAGTGTTGGAAGAGATTCTCTCAGTCATCCTACCTGCTGATACACCAGCGAGTTCACACTGGGGCGAGACCGTTCACCCGCTCAGTGTGTGGGAAGAGAACCAATCAGTCATCCTACCTGCTGATACAACAGCGAGTTCACACTGGGGAGAGACCGTTGACCAGCAGAGAGAGTGGTAAGAGATTGACTCAGTCATCCTAACTGTTGATACACCAGCGAGTTCACACTGGGGAGACACCCTTCACCTGCTCAGAGTGTGGGAAGAGATTCACTCTATCATCCTCCCTGCTGATACACCAGTGAGTTCACACTGGGGAGAGACCGTCAAAATGCTCTGAAAGTGGGAAGAGTTTCTCTCAGTCATCCTACCTGCTGATACAAGAGTGAATTAACGCTGGGGTGAGACGGCTCACCTGTTGAGTGTGGGAAGGCAGTAACTCTGTCATCCAAGCTGCTGATGCACCAGCGAGTTAACGCTGGGGAGAGACCGTTCACCTGCGCAGAATGTGGGAAGAGATTCACTCAGTCATCCAACCTGCTGATACACTGGTGAATTCATACTGGGGAGAGACCGCTCACCTGCTCAGAGTGTGGGAAATGATTCACGCATTCAACCTACCTGCTGATACACCAGTGAGTTCACACTGGGGAGAGGCCATTCACCTGCTCAGAGTGTGGGAAGAGATTCACCTTGTCATCCTACCTGCTGAGACACCAGTGTGTTGGCACTGGGGAGAGACGGCTCACCTTCTCTGAGCGTGTGAAGAGATTCACTCGGTCATCCTACCTGCTGATATACCAGTGCGTTCACAGTGGGGAGAGACCGTTCAACTTCTCAGAGTGTGGGAAGAGATTTACTCTGTCATCCTACCTGTCGATACACTTTTGAGTTCACACTGGGGAGAGACCGCTCACCTGCACAGAGAGTGGGAAGAGATTCAATCAGTCATCCTACTTGCTGATACAACAGCGACTTCACACTGGGGAGAAACCGTCAAACTGCTCTGAGTGTGGGAAGAGATTCTCTCAGTCATCCGACCTGCTGATACAGCAGAGAGTGCACAATGGATGAGAGACCGTCAAACTGCTCTGACTGTGGGAAGAGATTCTCTCAGTCATCCGACCTGCTGATGCACCAGTTACTTGACACTGGGGAGAGACCGTTCACCTGCTCACAGTGTGGGAAGAGATTCACTCAGTCTTCCTACCTGCTGATACATCATTGAGATCACACTGCGGGAGAACGTTCTCTTGCTCACTGTGTCGGAAGCGATTCACTCAGTCTTCCTACCTGCTGATACATCAGTGAGTTCACACTGCGGAGAGACCGTTCGCCTGCGAAGTGCGTGGAAGAGATTCACTCAGTCTCCTGCCTTCTGATACAATAGTGAGTTCACACTGGAGAGAGACCGTTCACCTGCTCAGAGTATGGGAAGAGCTTCTGTCAGTCATCTTACCTGCTGATACACCAGTGAGTTCAAACTGGGGAGAGACCGTTCACCAGCTCAGAATGTGGGAAGACTGTAACTCTGTCATCCTACCTGCTGATACACTAGTGAGTTCACACTGGGTAGAGACCGCTCAACTGCTCAGTGTGTGGAAAGAGAATCACTCAGTCATCGTGCCTGCTGATACAACAGCGACTTCACACTGGGCAGAAACCGTCAAACTGCTCAGAGTGTGGGAAGAGATTCACTCAGTCATCCTACCTGCTGATACACCAGCGAGTTCACACTCTGGAGAGACCGTTCACCTGCTCAGTGTGTGGTAAGAGAACCAATCAGTCATCCTACCTGCTGAAACAACAGCGAGTTCACACTGGGGAGAGACCGTTGACCAGCAGAGAGAGTGGTAAGAGATTGACTCAGTCATCCTAACTGTTGATACACCAGTGGGTTCACACTGGGGAGACACCCTTCACCTGCTCAGAGTGTGGGAAGAGATTCACTCTATCATCCTCCCTGCTGATACAACAGCGAGTTCAGACTGGGGAGGGACCGTTGACCAGCACAGTGAGTGGTAAGAGATTGACTCAGTCATCCTACCTGCTGATATACCAGCGAGTTCACACTGGTGAGAGACCTTCAAACTGCTCAGAGTGTTGGAATAGATTCTCTCAGTCATCCTACCTGCTGATACACCTGTGAGTTAACGCTGGGGTGAGACTGCTCACCTGTTGAGTGTGGGAAGACAGTAAATCTGTCATCCTACCTGCTGATATACAAGCGAGTTTGCACTGGGAAGAGACCGTTCACCTGCTCAGAGTGTGGGAAGAGAATCTTCTCAGTCTTCCTGCCTGCTGATGCAACAGCGAGTTCACACTGAGGGGAGACCCTTCACCTGCTCAGAGTGTGGGAAGAGATCCACTCAGTCATCCTCCCTGCTGATACACCAGCGAGTTTACACAGGGGCGAGACCGTTCACCTGCTCAGTGTGTGGGAAGTGAACCAATCTTTCATCCTACCTGCTGAAACAACAGCGAGTTCACACTGGGGAGAGACCGTTGACCAGCAGAGAGAGTGGTAAGAGATTGACTCAGTCATCCTAACTGTTGATACACCAGCGAGTTCACACTGGGGAGACACCCTTCACCTGCTCAGAGTGGGGGAAGAGATTCACTCTACCATCCTCCCTGCTGATACACCAGTGAGTTCACACTGGGGAGAGACCGTCAAACTGCTCTGAAAGTGGGAAGAGATTCTCTCAGTCATCCTACCTGCTGATACAAGAGTGAATTAACGCTGGGGTGAGACGGCTCACCTTCTCTGAGCGTGTGAAGAGATTCACTCGGTCATCCTACCTTCTGATATACCAGTGAGTTCACAGTGGGGAGAGACCGTTCACCTGCTCAGAGTGTGGGAAGAGATTTACTCTGTCATCCTACCTGTCGATACTCTTTTGAGTTCACACTGGGGAGAGACCGCTCACCTGCACAGAGAGTGGGAAGAGATTCAATCAGCCATCCTACTTGCTGATACACCAGCGAGTCCACACTTGGGAGAGACCGTTCACCTGCTCAGCGTGTGGGAAGAGAATCACTCAGTCATCCTGCCTGCTGAGACAACAGCGACTTCACACTGGGGAGAAACCGTCAAACTGATCTGAGTGTGGGAAGAGATTCTCTCAGTCATCCGAACTGCTGATACAGCACAGAGTGCACAATGGATGAGAGACCGTCAAACTGCTCTGACTGTGGGAAGAGATTCTCTCAGTCATCCGACCTGCAGATACAGCACAGAGTGCACAATGGATGAGAAACCGTCAAACTGCTCTGAGTGTGGGAAGAGATTCTCTCAGTCATCCGACCTGCTGATACAGCAGAGAGTGCACAATGGATGAGAGACCGTCAAACTGCTCTGACTGTGGGAAGAGATTCTCTCAGTCATCCGACCTGCCGATACAGCACAGAGTGCACAATGGATGAGAAACCGTCAAACTGCTCTGAGTGTGGGAAGAGATTCTCTCAGTCATCCGACCTGCTGATACAGCAGAGAGTGCACAATGGATGAGAAACCGTCAAACTGCTCTGACTGTGGGAAGAGATTCTCTCAGTCATCCGACCTGCTGATACAGCAGAGAGTGCACAATGGATGAGAGACCGTCAAACTGCTCTGACTGTGGGAAGAGATTCTCTCAGTCATCCGACCTGCTGATACAGCACAGAGTGCACAATGGATGAGAAACCGTCAAACTGCTCTGAGTGTGGGAAGAGATTCTCTCAGTCATCCGACCTGCTGATGCAGCAGAGAGTGCACAATGGATGAGAAACCGTCAAACTGCTCTGACTGTGGGAAGAGATTCTCTCAGTCATCCGACCTGCTGATACAGCAGAGAGTGCACAATGGATGAGAGACCGTCAAACTGCTCTGACTGTGGGAAGAGATTCTCTCAGTCATCCGACCTGCTGATGCACCAGTTACTTGACACTGGGGAGAGGCCGTTCACCTGCTCACAGCGTGGGAAGAGATTCACGCTGTCATCCTACCTGCTGACACATCAGTGAGATCACACTGCGGGAGAACGTTCTCTTGCTCACTGTGTCGGAGGAGATTCACTCAGTCTTCCTACCTGCTGATACACCAGTGAATTCACACTGGGAAGAGACGGCTCACCTGCTCAGAGATTGGAATTAAAGTAACTCAGTCATCCAAACTGCTGATACACCAGTGAGTTGAAAGTGGGGAGAGACCGTTCGCCTGTGAAGTGCGTGGAAGAGATTCACTCAGTCTCCTGCCTTCTGATACAATAGTGAGTTCACACTGGGGAGAGACCGTTCACCTGCTCAGAGTATGGGAAGAGCTTCTGTCAGTCATCTTACCTGCTGATACACCAGTGAGTTCAAACTGGGGAGAGACCGTTCATCAGCTCAGAATGTGGGAAGACTGTAACTCTGTCATCCTACCTGCTGATACACTAGTGAGTTCACACTGGGTAGAGACCGCTCAACTGCTCAGTGTGTGGAAAGAGAATCACTCAGTCATCGTGCCTGCTGATACAACAGCGACTTCACACTGGGCAGAAACCGTCAAGCTGCTCAGAGTGTGGGAAGAGATTCACTCAGTCATCCTACCTGCTGATACACCAGCGAGTTCACACTGGGGAGAGACCGTTCACCTGCTCAGTGTGTGGTAAGAGAACCAATCAGTCATCCTGCCTGCTGAAACAACAGCGAGTTCACACTGGGGAGAGACCGTTGACCAGCAGAGAGAGTGGTAAGAGATTGACTCAGTCATCCTAACTGTTGATACACCAGCGAGTTCACACTGGGGAGAGACCGTCAAACTGCTCTGAAAGTGGGAAGAGATTCTCTCAGTCATCGCACCTGCTGATACAAGAGTGAATTAACGCTGGGGTGAGACGGCTCACCTGTTGAGTGTGGGAAGGCAGTAACTCTGTCATCCAACCTTCTGATACACCAGCGAGTTAACGCTGGGGAGAGACCGTTCACCTGCGCAGAATGTGGGAAGAGAGTCACTCAGTCATCCAACCTGCTGATACACTGGTGAATTCATACTGGGGAGAGACCGCTCACCTGCTCAGAGTGTGGGAAATGATTCACGCATTCAACCTACCTGCTGATACACCAGTGAGTTCACACTGGGGAGAGGCCATTCACCTGCTCAGAGTGTGGGAAGAGATTCAACTTGTCATCCTTCCTGCTGAGACACCAGTGTGTTGGCACTGGGGAGAGACGGCTCACCTTCTCTGAGCGTGTGAAGAGATTCACCCGGTCATCCTACCTGCTGATATACCAGTGAGTTCACAGTGGGGAGAGACCGTTCACCTGCTCAGAGTGTGGGAAGAGATTTACTCTGTCATCCTACCTGTCGATACTCTTTTGAGTTCACACTGGGGAGAGACCGCTCACCTGCACAGAGTATTGGAAGAGCTTCTGTCAGTCATCTTACCTGCTGATACACCAGTGAATTCAAACTGGGGAGAGACCGTTCACCAGCTCAGAATGTGGGAAGACTGTAACTCTGTCATCCTACCTGCTGATACACTAGTGAGTTCACACTGGGTAGAGACCGCTCAACTGCTCAGTGTGTGGAAAGAGAATCACTCAGTCATCGTGCCTGCTGATACAACAGCGACTTCACACTGGGCAGAAACCGTCAAACTGCTCAGAGTGTGGGAAGAGATTCACTCAGTCATCCTACCTGCTGATACACCAGCGAGTTCACACTCTGGAGAGACCGTTCACCTGCTCAGTGTGTGGTAAGAGAACCAATCAGTCATCCTACCTGCTGAAACAACAGCGAGTTCACACTGGGGAGAGACCGTTGACCAGCAGAGAGAGTGGTAAGAGATTGACTCAGTCATCCTAACTGTTGATACACCAGTGGGTTCACACTGGGGAGACACCCTTCACCTGCTCAGAGTGTGGCAAGAGATTCACTCTATCATCCTCCCTGCTGATACAACAGCGAGTTCAGACTGGGGAGGGACCGTTGACCAGCACAGTGAGTGGTCAGAGATTGACTCAGTCATCCTACCTTCTGATACACCAGCGAGTTCACACTGGTGAGAGACCTTCAAACTGCTCAGAGTGTTGGAATAGATTTTCTCAGTCATCCTACCTGCTGATACACCTGTGAGTTAACGCTGGGGTGAGACTGCTCACCTGTTGAGTGTGGGAAGACAGTAAATCTGTCATCCTACCTGCTGATACACAAGCGAGTTTGCACTGGGAAGAGACCGTTCACCTGCTCAGAGTGTGGGAAGAGAATCTTCTCAGTCTT
Source organism: Heterodontus francisci (assembly GCF_036365525.1). NCBI lineage: Eukaryota > Metazoa > Chordata > Chondrichthyes > Heterodontiformes > Heterodontidae > Heterodontus > Heterodontus francisci. Next base: position 371,999 of record NW_027142286.1, read on the forward strand.
CCTGCCTGCTGATGCAACAGCGAGTTCACACTGAGGAGAGACCCTTCACCTGCTCAGAGTGTGGGAAGAGATCCACTCAGTCATCCTCCCTGCTGATACACCAGCGAGTTTACACTGGGGCGAGACCGTTCACCTGCTCAGTGTGTGGGAAGAGAACCAATCTTTCATCCTACCTGCTGAAACAACAGCGAGTTCACACTGGGGAGAGACCGTTGACCAGCAGAGAGAGTGGTAAGAGATTGACTCAGTCATCTTAACTGTTGATACACCAGCGAGTTCACACTGGGGAGACACCCTTCACCTGCTCAGAGTGTGGGAAGAGATTCACTCTATCATCCTCCCTGCTGATACACCAGTGAGTTCACACTGGGGAGAGACGGTCAAACTGCTCGGAAAGTGGGAAGAGATTCTCTCAGTCATCCTACCTGCTGATACAAGAGTGAATTAACGCTGGGGTGAGACGGCTCACCTGTTGAGTGTGGGCAGGCAGTAACTCTGTCATCCAACCTGCTGATACACCAGCGAGTTAACGCTGGGGAGAGACCGTTCACCTGCGCAGAATGTAGGAAGAGATTCACTCAGTCATCCAACCTGCTGATACACTGGTGAATTCATACTGGGGAGAGACCGCTCACCTGCTCAGAGTGTGGGAAATGATTCACGCATTCAACCTACCTGCTGATACACCAGTGAGTTCACACTGGGGAGAGGCCATTCACCTGCTCAGAGTGTGGGAAAAGATTCACCTTGTCATCCTACCTGCTGAGACACCAGTGCGTTGGCACTGGGGAGAGACGGCTCACCTTCTCTGAGCGTGTGAAGAGATTCACTCGGTCATCCTACCTTCTGATATACCAGTGAGTTCACAGTGGGGAGAGACCGTTCACCTGCTCAGAGTGTGGGAAGAAATTTACTCTGTCATCCTACCTGTCGATACACTTTTGAGTTCACACTGGGGAGAGACCGCTCACCTGCACAGAGAGTGGGAAGAGATTCAATCAGCCATCCTACTTGCTGATACACCAGCGAGTCCACACTTGGGAGAGACCGTTCACCTGCTCAGCGTGTGGGAAGAGAATCACTCAGTCATCCTGCCTGCTGATACAACAGCGACTTCACACTGGGGAGAAACCGTCAAACTGCTCTGAGTGTGGGAAGAGATTCTCTCAGTCATCCGACCTGCTGATGCACCAGTTACTTGACACTGGGGAGAGACCGTTCACCTGCTCACAGTGTGGGAAGAATTTCACTCTGTCATCCTACCTGCTGATACATCAGTGAGATCACACTGCGGGAGAATGTTCTCTTGCTCACTGTGTCGGAAGAGATTCACTCAGACTTCCTACCTGCTGATAAACCAGTGAATTCACACTGGGAAGAGATGGCTCACCTGCTCAGAGATTGGAATGAAAGTAACTCAGTCATCCAAACTGCTGATACACCAGTGAGTTGAAAGTGGGGAGAGACCGTTCGCCTGCGAAGTGCGTGGAAGAGATTCACTCAGTCATCCTACCTGCTGATACATCAGTGAGTTCACACTGGGGAGAGACCGTCATACAGCTCAGACCGTTGGAAGAGATTCACACAGTCATCCTACCTGCTGATACACCAGCGAGTTAACGCTGAGGAGAGACAGCTCAACTGTTCAGAGTGTGGAAGAGATTCACTCAGTCATCCTGCCTGCAGATACACCAGTGAGTTAACGCTGGGGAGAGACAGTTCAACTGTTCAGAGTGTGGAAGAGATTCACTCAGTCATCCTGCCTGCTGATACACCAGTGAGTTCACACTGGGGCGAGACCGTTCACCCGCTCAGTGTGTGGGAAGAGAACCAATCAGTCATCCTACCTGCTGATACAACAGCGAGTTCACACTGGGGAGAGACCGTTGACCAGCATAGAGAGTGGTAAGAGATTGACTCAGTCATCCTAATTGTTGATACACCAGTGAGTTCACACTGGGGAGAGACCGCTCACCTGCACAGAGAGTGGGAAGAGATTCAATCAGTCATCCTACTTGCTGATACAACAGCGACTTCACACTTGGGAGAAACCGTCAAACTGCTCTGAGTGTGGGAAGAGATTCTCTCAGTCATCCGACCTGCTGATGCACCAGTTACTTGACACTGGGGAGAGACCATTCGCCTGCGAAGTGCGTGGAAGAGATTCACTCAGTCTCCTGCCTGCTGATACAATAGTGAGTTCACACTGGGGAGAGACCGTTGACCAGCAGAGAGAGTGGTAAGAGATTGACTCAGTCATCCTAACTGTTGATACACCAGTGAGTTCACACTGGGGAGAGACCGTCAAAATGCTCTGAAAGTGGGAAGAGTTTCTCTCAATCATCCTACCTGCTGATACAAGAGTGAATTAACGCTGGGGTGAGACGGCTCACCTGTTGAGTGTGGGAAGGCAGTAACTCTGTCATCCACCCTGCTGATGCACCAGCGTGTTAACGCTGGGGAGAGACCGTTCACCTGCGCAGAATGTGGGAAGAGATTCACTCAGTCATCCAACCTGCTGATACACTGGTGAATTCATACTGGGGAGAGACCGCTCACCTGCTCAGAGTGTGGGAAATGATTCACGCATTCAACTACCTGCTGATACACCAGTGAGTTCACACTGGGGAGAGGCCATTCACCTGCTCAGAATGTGGGAAGAGATTCACCTTGTCATCCTACCTGCTGAGACACCAGTGTGTAGGCACTGGGGAGAGACGGCTCACCTTCTCTGAGCGTGTGAAGAGATTCACTCGGTCATCCTACCTGCTGATATACCAGTGAGTTCACAGTGGGGAGAGACCGTTCACCTTCTCAGAGTGTGGGAAGAGATTTACTCTGTCATCCTACCTGTCGATACACTTTTGAGTTCACACTGGGGAGAGACCGCTCACCTGCACAGAGAATGGGAAGAGAGTCAATCAGTCATCCTACTTGCTGATACAACAGCGACTTCACACTGGGGAGAAACCGTCAAACTGCTCTGAGTGTGGGAAGAGATTCTCTCAGTCATCCGACCTGCTGATGCACCAGTTACGTGACACTGGGGAGAGACCGTTCGCCTGCGAAGTGCGTGGAAGAGATTCACTCAGTCTCCTGCCTGCTGATACAATAGTGAGTTCACACTGGGGAGAGACCGTTCACCTGCTCAGAGTATGGGAAGAGCTTCTGTCAGTCATCTTACCTGCTGATACACCAGTGAGTTCAAACTGGGGAGAGACCGTTCACTAGCTCAGAATGTGGGAAGACTGTAACTCTGTCATCCTACCTGCTGATACACTAGTGAGTTCACACTGGGTAGAGACCGCTCAACTGCTCAGTGTGTGGAAAGAGAATCACTCAGTCATCGTGCCTGCTGATCCAACAGCGACTTCACACTGGGCAGAAACCGTCAAACTGCTCAGAGTGTGGGAAGAGATTCACTCAGTCATCCTACCTGCTGATACACCAGCGAGTACACACTGGGGAGAGACCGTTCACCTGCTCAGTGTGTGGTAAGAGAACCAATCAGTCATCCTACCTGCTGAAACACCAGCGAGTTCATACTGGGGAGAGACCGTTGACCAGCAGAGAGAGTGGTAAGAGATTGACTCAGTCATCCTAACTGTTGATACACCAGTGGGTTCACACTGGGGAGACGCCCTTCACCTGCTCAGAGTGTGGCAAGAGATTCACTCTATCATCCTCCCTGCTGATACAACAGCGGGTTCAGACTGGGGAGGGACCGTTGACCAGCACAGTGAGTGGTAAGAGATTGACGCAGTCATCCTACCTGCTGATACACCAGCGAGTTCACACTGGTGAGAGACCTTCAAACTGCTCAGAGTGTTGAAATAGATTCTCTCAGTCATCCTACCTGCTGATACACCTGTGAGTTAACGCTGGGGTGAGACCGCTCACCTGTTGAGTGTGGGAAGACAGTAAATCTGTCATCCTGCCTGCTGATACACAAGCGAGTTTGCACTGGGAAGAGACCGTTCACCTGCTCAGAGTGTGGGAAGAGAATCTTCTCAGTCTTCCTGCCTGCTGATGCAACAGCGAGTTCACACTGAGGAGAGACCCTTCACCTGCTCAGAGTGTGGGAAGAGATCCACTCAGTCATCCTCCCTGCTGATACACCAGCGAGTTTACACAGGGGCGAGACCGTTCACCTGCTCAGTGTGTGGGAAGAGAACCAATCTTTCATCCTACCTGCTGAAACAACAGCGAGTTCACACTGGGGAGAGACCGTTGACCAGCAGAGAGAGTGGTAAGAGATTGACTCAGTCATCCTAACTGTTGATACACCAGCGAGTTCACACTGGGGAGACACCCTTCACCTGCTCAGAGTGTGGGAAGAGATTCACTCTACCATCCTCCCTGCTGATACACCAGTGAGTTCACACTGGGGAGAGACCGTCAAACTGCTCTGAAAGTGGGAAGAGATTCTCTCAGTCATCCTACCTGCTGATACAAGAGTGAATTAACGCTGGGGTGAGACGGCTCACCTGTTGAGTGTGGGCAGGCAGTAACTCTGTCATCCAACCTGCTGATACACCAGCGAGTTAACGCTGTGGAGAGACCGTTCACCTGCGCAGAATGTGGGAAGAGATTCACTCAGTCATTCAACCTGCTGATACACTGGTGAATTCATACTGGGGAGAGACCGCTCACCTGCTCAGAGTGTGGGAAATGATTCACGCATTCAACCTACCTGCTGATACACCAGTGAGTTCACACTGGGGAGAGGCCATTCACCTGCTCAGAGTGTGGGAAGAGATTCACCTGTCATCCTACCTGCTGAGACACCAGTGTGTTGGCACTGGGGAGAGACGGCTCACCTTCTCTGAGCGTGTGAAGAGATTCACTCGGTCATCCTACCTTCTGATATACCAGTGAGTTCACAGTGGGGAGAGACCGTTCACCTGCTCAGAGTGTGGGAAGAGATTTACTCTGTCATCCTACCTGTCGATACTCTTTTGAGTTCACACTGGGGAGAGACCGCTCACCTGCACAGAGAGTGGGAAGAGATTCAATCAGCCATCCTACTTGCTGATACACCAGCGAGTCCACACTTGGGAGAGACCGTTCACCTGCTCAGCGTGTGGGAAGAGAATCACTCAGTCATCCTGCCTGCTGATACAACAGCGACTTCACACTGGGGAGAAACCGTCAAACTGATCTGAGTGTGGGAAGAGATTCTCTCAGTCATCCGACCTGCTGATACAGCACAGAGTGCGCAATGTATGAGAGACCGTCAAAGTGCTCTGACTGTGGGAAGAGATTCTCTCAGTCATCCGACCTGCAGATACAGCACAGAGTGCACAATGGATGAGAAACCGTCAAACTGCTCTGAGTGTGGGAAGAGATTCTCTCAGTCATCCGACCTGCTGATACAGCAGAGAGTGCACAATGGATGAGAGACCGTCAAACTGCTCTGACTGTGGGAAGAGATTCTCTCAGTCATCCGACCTGCCGATACAGCACAGAGTGCACAATGGATGAGAAACCGTCAAACTGCTCTGAGTGTGGGAAGAGATTCTCTCAGTCATCCGACCTGCTGATACAGCACAGAGTGCACAATGGATGAGAAACCGTCAAACTGCTCTGACTGTGGGAAGAGATTCTCTCAGTCATCCGACCTGCTGATACAGCAGAGAGTGCACAATGGATGAGAGACCATCAAACTGCTCTGACTGTGGAAAGAGATTCTCTCAGTCATCCGACCTGCTGATGCACCAGTTACGTGACACTGGGGAGAGGCCGTTCACCTGCTCACAGTGTGGGAAGAGATTCACTCTGTCATCCTACCTGCTGATACATCAGTGAGATCACACTGCGGGAGAACGTTCTCTTGCTCACTGTGTCGGAGGAGATTCACTCAGTCTTCCTACCTGCTGATACACCAGTGAATTCACACTGGGAAGAGACGGCTCACCTGCTCAGAGATTGGAATGAAAGTAACTCAGTCATCCCAACTGCTGATACACCAGTGTGTTGAAAGTGGGGAGAGACCGTTCGCCTGTGAAGTGCGTGGAAGAGATTCACTCAGTCTCCTGCCTGCTGATACAATAGTGAGTTCACACTGGGGAGAGACCGTTCACCTGCTCAGAGTATGGGAAGAGCTTCTGTCAGTCATCTTACCTGCTGATACACCAGTGAGTTCAAACTGGGGAGAGACCGTTCACCAGCTCAGAATGTGGGAAGACTGTAATTCTGTCATCCGACCTGCTGATACACTAGTGAGTTCACACTGGGGAGAGACCGCTCAACTGCTCAGTGTGTGGAAAGAGAATCCCTCAGTCATCGTGCCTGCTGATACAACAGCGACTTCACACTGGGCAGAAAGCGTCAAACTGCTCAGAGTGTGGGAAGAGATTCACTCAGTCATCCTACCTGCTGATACACCAGCGAGTTCACACTGGGGAGAGACCGTTCACCTGCTCAGTGTGTGGTAAGAGAACCAATCAGTCATCCTGCCTGCTGAAACAACAGCGAGTTCACACTGGAGAGAGACCGTTGACCAGCAGAGAGAGTGGTAAGAGATTGACTCAGTCATCCTACCTGCTGATACACCAGCGAGTTCACACTGGTGAGAGACCTTCAAACTGCTCAGAGTGTTGGAATAGATTCTCTCAGTCATCCTACCTGCTGATACACCTGTGAGTTAACGCTGGGGTGAGACTGCTCACCTGTTGAGTGTGGGAAGACAGTAAATCTGTCATCCTGCCTGCTGATACACAAGCGAGTTTGCACTGGGAAGAGACCGTTCACCTGCTCAGAGTGTGGGAAGAGAATCTTCTCAGTCTTCCTGCCTGCTGATGCAACAGCGAGTTCACACTGAGGAGAGACCCTTCACCTGCTCAGAGTGTGGGAAGAGATCCACTCAGTCATCCTCCCTGCTGATACACCAGCGAGTTTACACTGGGGCGAGACCGTTCACCTGCTCAGTGTGTGGGAAGAGAACCAATCTTTCATCCTACCTGCTGAAACAACAGCGAGTTCACATTGGGGAGAGACCGTTGACCAGCAGAGAGAGTGGTAAGAGATTGACTCAGTCATCCTAACTGTTGATACACCAGCGAGTTCACACTGGGGAGACACCCTTCACCTGCTCAGAGTGTGGGAAGAGATTCACTCTACCATCCTCCCTGCTGATACACCAGTGAGTTCACACTGGGGAGAGACCGTCAAACTGCTCTGAAAGTGGGAAGAGATTCTCTCAGTCATCCTACCTGCTGATACAAGAGTGAATTAACGCGGGGGTGAGACGGCTCACCTGTTGAGTGTGGGCAGGCAGTAACTCTGTCATCCAACCTGCTGATACACCAGCGAGTTAACGCTGGGGAGAGACCGTTCACCTGCGCAGAATGTGGGAAGAGATTCACTCAGTCATCCAACCTGCTGATACACTGGTGAATTCATACTGGGGAGAGACCGCTCACCTGCTCAGAGTGTGGGAAATGATTCACGCATTCAACCTACCTGCTGATACACCAGTGAGTTCACACTGGGGAGGGGCCATTCACCTGCTCAGTGTGTGGGAAGAGATTCACCTTGTCATCCTACCTGCTGAGACACCAGTGTGTTGGCACTGGGGAGAGACGGCTCACCTTCTCTGAGCGTGTGAAGAGATTCACTCGGTCATCCTACCTTCTGATATACCAGTGAGTTCACACTGGGAAGAGACGGCTCACCTGCTCAGAGATTGGAATGAAAGTAACTCAGTCATCCAAACTGCTGATACACCAGTGAGTTGAAAGTGGGGAGAGACCGTTCGCCTGTGAAGTGCGTGGAAGAGATTCACTCAGTCTCCTGCCTGCTGATACAATAGTGAGTTCACACTGGGGAGAGACCGTTCACCTGCTCAGAGTATGGGAAGAGCTTCTGTCAGTCATCTTACCTGCTGATACACCAGTGAGTTCAAACTGGGGAGAGACCGTTCATCAGCTCAGAATGTGGGAAGACTGTAACTCTGTCATCCGACCTGCTGATACACTAGTGAGTTCACACTGGGTAGAGACCGCTCAACTGCTCAGTGTGTGGAAAGAGAATCACTCAGTCATCGTGCCTGCTGATACAACAGCGACTTCACACGGGGCAGAAACCGTCAAACTGCTCAGAGTGTGGGTAGAGATTCACTCAGTCATCCTACCTGCTGAAACACCAGCGAGTTCACACTGGGGAGAGACCGTTCACCTGCTCAGTGTGTGGTAAGAGAACCAATCAGTCATCCTGCCTGCTGAAACAACAGCGAGTTCACACTGGGGAGAGACCGTTGACCAGCAGAGAGAGTGGTAAGAGATTGACTCAGTCATCCTAACTGTTGATACACCAGTGGGTTCACACTGGGGAGACGCCCTTCACCTGCTCAGAGTGTGGCAAGAGATTCACTCTATCATCCTCCCTGCTGATACAACAGCGGGTTCAGACTGGGGAGGGACCGTTGACCAGCACAGTGAGTGGTAAGAGATTGACGCAGTCATCCTACCTGCTGATACACCAGCGAGTTCACACTGCTGAGAGACCTTCAAACTGCTCAGAGTGTTGGAATAGATTCTCAAGTCATCCTACCTGCTGATACACCTGTGAGTTAACGCTGGGGTGAGACTGCTCACCTGTTGAGTGTGGGAAGACAGTAAATCTGTCATCCTACCTGCTGATACACAAGCGAGTTTGCACTGGGGAGAGACCGTTCACCTGCTCAGAGTGTGGGAAGAGAATCTTCTCAGTCTTCCTGCCTGCTGCTGCAACAGCGAGTTCACACTGAGGAGAGACCCTTCACCTGCTCAGAGTGTGGGAAGAGATCCACTCAGTCATCCTCCCTGCTGATACACCAGCGAGTTTACACTGGGGCGAGACCGTTCACCTGCTCAGTGTGTGGGAAGAGAACCAATCTTTCATCCTACCTGCTGAAACAACAGCGAGTTCACACTGGGGAGAGACCGTTGACCAGCAGAGAGAGTGGTAAGAGATTGACTCAGTCATCCTAACTGTTGATACACCAGCGAGTTCACACTGGGGAGAGACCGTCAAACTGCTCTGAAAGTGGGAAGAGATTCTCTCAGTCATCCCACCTGCTGATACAAGAGTGAATTAACGCTGGGGTGAGACGGCTCACCTGTTGAGTGTGGGAAGGCAGTAACTCTGTCATCCAACCTTCTGATACACCAGCGAGTTAACGCTGGGGAGAGACCGTTCACCTGCGCAGAATGTGGGAAGAGATTCACTCAGTCATCCAACCTGCTGATACACTGGTGAATTCATACTGGGGAGAGACCGCTCACCTGCTCAGAGTGTGGGAAATGATTCACGCATTCAACCTACCTGCTGATACACCAGTGAGTTCACACTGGGGAGAGGCCATTCACCTGCTCAGAGTGTGGGAAGAGATTCAACTTGTCATCCTTCCTGCTGAGACACCAGTGTGTTGGCACTGGGGAGAGACTGCTCACCTTCTCTGAGCGTGTGAAGAGATTCACCCGGTCATCCTACCTTCTGATATACCAGTGAGTTCACAGTGGGGAGAGACCGCTCACCTGCTCAGAGTGTGGGAAGAGATTTACTCTGTCATCCTACCTGTCGATACTCTTTTGAGTTCACACTGGGGAGAGACCGCTCACCTGCACAGAGTATTGGAAGAGCTCTGTCATTCATCTTACCTGCTGATACACCAGTGAATTCAAACTGGGGAGAGACCGTTCACCAGCTCAGAATGTGGGAAGACTGCAACTCTGTCATCCTACCTGCTGATACACTAGTGAGTTCACACTGGGTAGAGACCGCTCAACTGCTCAGTGTGTGGAAAGAGAATCACTCAGTCATCGTGCCTGCTGATACAACAGCGACTTCACACTGGGCAGAAACCGTCAAACTGCTCAGAGTGTGGGAAGAGATTCACTCAGTCATCCTACCTGCTGATACACCAGCGAGTTCACACTGGGGAGAGACCGTTCACCTGCTCAGTGTGTGGTAAGAGAACCAATCAGTCATCCTACCTGCTGAAACAACAGCGAGTTCACACTGGGGAGAGACCGTTGACCAGCAGAGAGAGTGGTAAGAGATTGACTCAGTCATCCTAACTGTTGATACACCAGTGGGTTCACACTCGGGAGACACCCTTCACCTGCTCAGAGTGTGGCAAGAGATTCACTCTATCATCCTCCCTGCTGATACAACAGCGAGTTCAGACTGGGGAGGGACCGTTGACCAGCACAGTGAGTGGTCAGAGATTGACTCAGTCATCCTACCTTCTGATACACCAGCGAGTTCACACTGGTGAGAGACCTTCAAACTGCTCAGAGTGTTGGAATAGATTTTCTCAGTCATCCTACCTGCTGATACACCTGTGAGTTAACGCTGGGGTGAGACTGCTCACCTGTTGAGTGTGGGAAGACAGTAAATCTGTCATCCTACCTGCTGATACACAAGCGAGTTTGCACTGGGAAGAGACCGTTCACCTGCTCAGAGTGTGGGAAGAGAATCTTCTCAGTCTTCCTGCCTGCTGATGCAACAGCGAGTTCACACTGAGGAGAGACCCTTCACCTGCTCAGAGTGTGGGAAGAGATCCACTCAGTCATCCTCCCTGCTGATACACCAGCGAGTTTACACTGGGGCGAGACCGTTCACCTGCTCAGTGTGTGGGAAGAGAACCAATCTTTCATCCTACCTGCTGAAACAACAGCGAGTTCACACTGGGGAGAGACCGTTAACCAGCAGAGAGAGTGGTAAGAGATTGACTCAGTCATCTTAACTGTTGATACACCAGCGAGTTCACACTGGGGAGACACCCTTCACCTGCTCAGAGTGTGGGAAGAGATTCACTCTATCATCCTCCCTGCTGATACACCAGTGAGTTCACACTGGGGAGAGACGGTCAAACTGCTCTGAAAGTGGGAAGAGATTCTCTCAGTCATCCTACCTGCTGATACAAGAGTGAATTAACGCTGGGGTGAGACGGCTCACCTGTTGAGTGTGGGCAGGCAGTAACTCTGTCATCCAACCTGCTGATACACCAGCGAGTTAACGCTGGGAGAGACCGTTCACCTGCGCAGAATGTAGGAAGAGATTCACTCAGTCATCCAACCTGCTGATACACTGGTGAATTCATACTGGGGAGAGACCGCTCACCTGCTCAGAGTGTGGGAAATGATTCACGCATTCAACCTACCTGCTGATACACCAGTGAGTTCACACTGGGGAGAGGCCATTCACCTGCTCAGAGTGTGGGAAAAGATTCACCTAGTCATCCTACCTGCTGAGACACCAGTGCGTTGGCACTGGGGAGAGACGGCTCACCTTCTCTGAGCGTGTGAAGAGATTCACTCGGTCATCCTACCTTCTGATATACCAGTGAGTTCACAGTGGGGAGAGACCGTTCACCTGCTCAGAGTGTGGGAAGAGATTTACTCTGTCATCCTACCTGTCGATACACTTTTGAGTTCACACTGGGGAGAGACCGCTCACCTGCACAGAGAGTGGGAAGAGATTCAATCAGCCATCCTACTTGCTGATACACCAGCGAGTCCACACTTGGGAGAGACCGTTCACCTGCTCAGCGTGTGGGAAGAGAATCACTCAGTCATCCTGCCTGCTGATACAACAGCGACTTCACACTGGGGAGAAACCGTCAAACTGCTCTGAGTGTGGGAAGAGATTCTCTCAGTCATCCGACCTGCTGATGCACCAGTTACTTGACACTGGGGAGAGACCGTTCACCTGCTCACAGTGTGGGAAGAGATTCACTCTGTCATCCTACCTGCTGATACATCAGTGAGATCACACTGCGGGAGAATGTTCTCTTGCTCACTGTGTCGGAAGAGATTCACTCAGACTTCCTACCTGCTGATAAACCAGTGAATTCACACTGGGAAGAGACGGCTCACCTGCTCAGAGATTGGAATGAAAGTAACTCAGTCATCCAAACTGCTGATACACCAGTGAGTTGAAAGTGGGGAGAGACCGTTCGCCTGCGAAGTGCGTGGAAGAGATTCACTCAGTCATCCTACCTGCTGATACATCAGTGAGTTCACACTGGGGAGAGACCGTCATACAGCTCAGACCGTTGGAAGAGATTCACACAGTCATCCTACCTGCTGATACACCAGCGAGTTAACGCTGAGGAGAGACAGCTCAACTGTTCAGAGTGTGGAAGAGATTCACTCAGTCATCCTGCCTGCTGATACACCAGTGAGTTAACGCTGGGGAGAGACAGTTCAACTGTTCAGAGTGTGGAAGAGATTCACTCAGTCATCCTGCCTGCTGATACACCAGAGATTTCACACTGGGGAGAGACCGTTCACCAGATCAGAATATGGGAAGAGCTTCACTCTGTCATCCTACCTGCTGGTACACCAGGGTGTTCACACTGGGTAGAGACCACTCACCTGCCCAGTGTGTGGAAAGAGAATCACTCAGTCATCCTGCCTGCTGATACAACAGCGAGTTCAGACTGGGGAGGGACCGTTGACCAGCACAGCGAGTGGTAAGAGATTGACTCAGTCATCCTACCTGCTGATACACCAGCGAGTTCACACTGGTGAAAGACCTTCAAACTGCTCGGAGTGTTGAAAGAGATTCTCTCAGTCATCCTACCTGCTGATACACCAGCGAGTTCACACTGGGGCGAGACCGTTCACCCGCTCAGTGTGTGGGAAGAGAACCAATCAGTCATCCTACCTGCTGATACAACAGCGAGTTCACACTGGGGAGAGACCGTTGACCAGCATAGAGAGTGGTCAGAGATTGACTCAGTCATCCTAACTGTTGATACAGCAGTGAGTTCACACTGGGGAGAGACCGCTCACCTGCACAGAGAGTGGGAAGAGATTCAATCAGTCATTCTACTTGCTGATACAACAGCGACTTCACACTGGGGAGAAACCGTCAAACTGCTCTGAGTGTGGGAAGAGATTCTCTCAGTCATCCGACCTGCTGATGCACCAGTTACTTGACACTGGGGAGAGACCGTTCGCCTGCGAAGTGCGTGGAAGAGATTCACTCAGTCTCCTGCCTGCTGATACAATAGTGAGTTCACACTGGGGAGAGACCGTTGACCAGCAGAGAGAGTGGTAAGAGATTGACTCAGTCATCCTAACTGTTGATACACCAGTGAGTTCACACTGGGGAGAGACCGTCAAAATGCTCTGAAAGTGGGAAGAGTTTCTCTCAATCATCCTACCTGCTGATACAAGAGTGAATTAACGCTGGGGTGAGACGGCTCACCTGTTGAGTGTGGGAAGGCAGTAACTCTGTCATCCACCCTGCTGATGCACCAGCGAGTTAACTCTGGTGAGAGACCGTTCACCTGCGCAGAATGTGGGAAGAGATTCACTCAGTCATCCAACCTGCTGATACACTGGTGAATTCATACTGGGGAGAGACCGCTCACCTGCTCAGAGTGTGGGAAATGATTCACGCATTCAACTACCTGCTGATACACCAGTGAGTTCACACTGGGGAGAGGCCATTCACCTGCTCAGAATGTGGGAAGAGATTCACCTTGTCATCCTACCTGCTGAGACACCAGTGAGTTCACAGTGGGGAGAGACCGTTCACCTTCTCAGAGTGTGGGAAGAGATTTACTCTGTCATCCTACCTGTCGATACACTTTTGAGTTCACACTGGGGAGAGACCGCTCACCTGCACAGAGAATGGGAAGAGAGTCAATCAGTCATCCTACTTGCTGATACAACAGCGACTTCACACTGGGGAGAAACCGTCAAACTGCTCTGAGTGTGGGAAGAGATTCTCTCAGTCATCCGACCTGCTGATGCACCAGTTACGTGACACTGGGGAGAGACCGTTCGCCTGCGAAGTGCGTGGAAGAGATTCACTCAGTCTCCTGCCTGCTGATACAATAGTGAGTTCACACTGGGGAGAGACCGTTCACCTGCTCAGAGTATGGGAAGAGCTTCTGTCAGTCATCTTACCTGCTGATACACCAGTGAGTTCAAACTGGGGAGAGGCCGTTCAGTAGCTCAGAATGTGGGAAGACTGTAACTCTGTCATCCTACCTGCTGATACACTAGTGAGTTCACACTGGGTAGAGACCGTTCACCTGCTCAGTGTGTGGTAAGAGAACCAATCAGTCATCCTACCTGCTGAAACAACAGCGAGTTCACACTGGGGAGAGACCGTTGACCAGCAGAGAGAGTGGTAAGAGATTGACTCAGTCATCCTAACTGTTGATACACCAGCGAGTTCACACTGGGGAGACACCCTTCACCTGCTCAGAGTGTGGGAAGAGATTCACTCTACCATCCTCCCTGCTGATACAACAGTGAGTTCACACTGGGGAGAGACCGTCAAACTGCTCTGAAAGTGGGAAGAGATTCTCTCAGTCATCCTACCTGCTGATACAAGAGTGAATTAACGCTGGGGTGAGACGGCTCACCTGTTGAGTGTGGGCAGGCAGTAACTCTGTCATCCAACCTGCTGATACACCAGCGAGTTAACGCTGGGGAGAGACCGTTCACCTGCGCAGAATGTGGGAAGAGATTCACTCAGTCATTCAACCTGCTGATACACTGGTGAATTCATACTGGGGAGAGACCGCTCACCTGCTCAGAGTGTGGGAAATGATTCACGCATTCAACCTACCTGCTGATACACCAGTGAGTTCACACTGGGGAGAGGCCATTCACCTGCTCAGAGTGTGGGAAGAGATTCACCTTGTCATCCTACCTGCTGAGACACCAGTGTGTTGGCACTGGGGAGAGACGGCTCACCTTCTCTGAGCGTGTGAAGAGATTCACTCGGTCATCCTACCTTCTGATATACCAGTGAGTTCACAGTGGGGAGAGACCGTTCACCTGCTCAGAGTGTGGGAATAGATTTACTCTGTCATCCTACATGTCGATACTCTTTTGAGTTCACACTGGGGAGAGACCGCTCACCTGCACAGAGAGTGGGAAGAGATTCAATCAGCCATCCTACTTGCTGATACACCAGCGAGTCCACACTTGGGAGTGACCGTTCACCTGCTCAGCGTGTGGGAAGAGAATCACTCAGTCATCCTGCCTGCTGACACAACAGCGACTTCACACTGGGGAGAAACCGTCAAACTGATCTGAGTGTGGGAAGAGATTCTCTCAGTCATCCGACCTGCTGATACAGCACAGAGTGCACAATGGATGAGAGACCGTCAAACTGCTCTGACTGTGGGAAGAGATTCTCTCAGTCATCCGACCTGCAGATACAGCACAGAGTGCACAATGGATGAGAAACCGTCAAACTGCTCTGAGTGTGGGAAGAGATTCTCTCAGTCATCCGACCTGCTGATACAGCAGAGAGTGCACAATGGATGAGAGACCGTCAAACTGCTCTGACTGTGGGAAGAGATTCTCTCAGTCATCCGACCTGCCGATACAGCACAGAGTGCACAATGGATGAGAAACCGTCAAACTGCTCTGAGTGTGGGAAGAGATTCTCTCAGTCATCCGACCTGCTGATACAGCACAGAGTGCACAATGGATGAGAAACCGTCAAACTGCTCTGAGTGTGGGAAGAGATTCTCTCAGTCATCCGACCTGCTGATACAGCAGAGAGTGCACAATGGATGAGAAACCGTCAAACTGCTCTGACTGTGGGAAGAGATTCTCTCAGTCATCCGACCTGCTGATACAGCAGAGAGTGCACAATGGAAGAGAGACCGTCAAACTGCTCTGACTGTGGGAAGAGATTCTCTCAGTCATCCGACCTGCTGATGCACCAGTTACTTGACACTGGGGAGAGGCCGTTCACCTGCTCACAGTGTGGGAAGAGATTCACTCTGTCATCCTACCTGCTGATACATCAGTGAGATCACACTGCGGGAGAACGTTCTCTTGCTCACTGTGTCGGAGGAGATTCACTCAGTCTTCCTACCTGCTGATACACCAGTGAATTCACACTGGGAAGAGACGGCTCACCTGCTCAGAGATTGGAATGAAAGTAACTCAGTCTTCCCAACTGCTGATACACCAGTGAGTTGAAAGTGGGGAGAGACCGTTCGCCTGTGAAGTGCGTGGAAGAGATTCACTCAGTCTCCTGCCTGCTGATACAATAGTGAGTTCACACTGGGGAGAGACCGTTCACCTGCTCAGAGTATGGGAAGAGCTTCTGTCAGTCATCTTACCGGCTGATACACCAGTGAGTTCAAACTGGGGAGAGACCGTTCACCAGCTCAGAATGTGGGAAGACTGTAACTCTGTCATCCGACCTGCTGATACACTAGTGAGTTCACACTGGGTAGAGACCGCTCAACTGCTCAGTGTGTGGAAAGAGAATCCCTCAGTCATCGTGCCTGCTGATACAACAGCGACTTCACACTGGGCAGAAACCGTCAAACTGCTCAGAGTGTGGGAAGAGATTCACTCAGTCATCCTACCTACTGATACACCAGCGAGTTCACACTGGGGAGAGACCGTTCACCTGCTCAGTGTGTGGTAAGAGAACCAATCAGTCATCCTGCCTGCTGAAACAACAGCGAGTTCACACTGGAGAGAGACCGTTGACCAGCAGAGAGAGTGGTAAGAGATTGACTCAGTCATCCTAACTGTTGATACACCAGTGGGTTCACACTGGGGAGACACCCTTCACCTGCTCAGAGTGTGGGAAGAGATTCACTCTATCATCCTCCCTGCTGATACAACAGCGAGTTCAGACTGGGGAGGGACCGTTGACCAGCACAGTGAGTGGTAAGAGATTGACGCAGTCATCCTACCTGCTGATACACCAGCGAGTTCACACTGGTGAGAGACCTTCAAACTGCTCAGAGTGTTGAAATAGATTCTCTCAGTCATCCTACCTGCTGATACACCTGTGAGTTAACGCTGGGGTGAGACCACTCACCTGTTGAGTGTGGGAAGACAGTAAATCTGTCATCCTGCCTGCTGATACACAAGCGAGTTTGCACTGGGAAGAGACCGTTCACCTGCTCAGAGTGTGGGAAGAGAATCTTCTCAGTCTTCCTGCCTGCTGATGCAACAGCGAGTTCACACTGAGGAGAGACCCTTCACCTGCTCAGAGTGTGGGAAGAGATCCACTCAGTCATCCTCCCTGCTGATACACCAGCGAGTTTACACTGGGGCGAGACCGTTCACCTGCTCAGTGTGTGGGAAGAGAACCAATCTTTCATCCTACCTGCTGAAACAACAGCGAGTTCACACTGGGGAGAGACCGTTAACCAGCAGAGAGAGTGGTAAGAGATTGACTCAGTCATCTTAACTGTTGATACACCAGCGAGTTCACACTGGGGAGACACCCTTCACCTGCTCAGAGTGTGGGAAGAGATTCACTCTATCATCCTCCCTGCTGATACACCAGTGAGTTCACACTGGGGAGAGACGGTCAAACTGCTCTGAAAGTGGGAAGAGATTCTCTCAGTCATCCTACCTGCTGATACAAGAGTGAATTAACGCTGGGGTGAGACGGCTCACATGTTGAGTGTGGGCAGGCAGTAACTCTGTCATCCAACCTGCTGATACACCAGCGAGTTAACGCTGGGGAGAGACCGTTCACCTGCGCAGAATGTGGGAAGAGATTCACTCAGTCATTCAACCTGCTGATACACTGGTGAATTCATACTGGGGAGAGACCGCTCACCTGCTCAGAGTGTGGGAAATGATTCACGCATTCAACCTACCTGCTGATACACCAGTGAGTTCACACTGGGGAGGGGCCATTCACCTGCTCAGAGTGTGGGAAGAGATTCACCTTGTCATCCTACCTGCTGAGACACCAGTGTGTTGGCACTGGGGAGAGACGGCTCACCTTCTCTGAGCGTGTGAAGAGATTCACTCGGTCATCCTACCTGCTGATATACCAGTGAGTTCACAGTGGGGAGAGATCGTTCACCTGCTCAGAGTGTGGGATGAGATTTACTCTGTCATCCTACCTGTCGATACACTTTTGAGTTCACACTGGGGAGAGACCGCTCACCTGCACAGAGAGTGGGAAGAGATTCAATCAGCCATCCTACTTGCTGATACACCAGCGAGTCCACACTGGGGAGATACCGTCAAACTGCTCTGAGTGTGGGAAGAGATTCTCTCAGTCATCCGACCTGCTGATACACCAGTTACTTGACCCTGGGGAGTGACCGTTCACCTGCTCACAGTGTGGGAAGAGATTCACTCAGTCATCCTACTTGCTGATACACCAGCGAGTCCACACTTAGAGAGACCGTTCACCTGCTCAGCGTGTGGGAAGAGAATCACTCAGTCATCCTGCCTGCTGATACAACAGCGACTTCACACTGGGGAGAAACCGTCAAACTGCACAGAGTGTGGGAACAGATTGAATCAGTCATCCTATCTTTTGATACACCAGTGAGTTGATACTGGGGAGAGACCGTCAAACTGCTCTGAGTGTGGGAAGAGATTCACTCAGTCTCCTGCCTGCTGATACAATAGTGAGTTCACACTGGGGAGAGACCGTTCACCTGCTCAGAGTATGGGAAGAGCTTCTGTCAGTCATCTTACCTGCTGATACACCAGTGAGTTCAAACTGGGGAGAGACCGTTCATCAGCTCAGAATGTGGGAAGACTGTAACTCTGTCATCCGACCTGCTGATACACTAGTGAGTTCACACTGGGTAGAGACCGCTCAACTGCTCAGTGTGTGGAAAGAGAATCACTCAGTCATCGTGCCTGCTGATACAACAGCGACTTCACACGGGGCAGAAACCGTCAAACTGCTCAGAGTGTGGGTAGAGATTCACTCAGTCATCCTACCTGCTGAAACACCAGCGAGTTCACACTGGGGAGAGACCGTTCACCTGCTCAGTGTGTGGTAAGAGAACCAATCAGTCATCCTGCCTGCTGAAACAACAGCGAGTTCACACTGGGGAGAGACCGTTGACCAGCAGAGAGAGTGGTAAGAGATTGACTCAGTCATCCTAACTGTTGATACACCAGTGGGTTCACACTGGGGAGACGCCCTTCACCTGCTCAGAGTGTGGCAAGAGATTCACTCTATCATCCTCCCTGCTGATACAACAGCGAGTTCAGACTGGGGAGGGACCATTGACCAGCACAGTGAGTGGTAAGAGATTGACGCAGTCATCCTACCTGCTGATACACCAGCGAGTTCACACTGGTGAGAGACCTTCAAACTGCTCAGAGTGTTGGAATAGATTCTCAAGTCATCCTACCTGCTGATACACCTGTGAGTTAACGCTGGGGTGAGACTGCTCACCTGTTGAGTGTGGGAAGACAGTAAATCTGTCATCCTACCTGCTGATACACAAGCGAGTTTGCACTGGGGAGAGACCGTTCATCTGCTCAGAGTGTGGGAAGAGAATCTTCTCAGTCTTCCTGCCTGCTGCTGCAACAGCGAGTTCACACTGAGGAGAGACCCTTCACCTGCTCAGAGTGTGGGAAGAGATCCACTCAGTCATCCTCCCTGCTGATACACCAGCGAGTTTACACTGGGGCGAGACCGTTCACCTGCTCAGTGTGTGGGAAGAGAACCAATCTTTCATCCTACCTGCTGAAACAACAGCGAGTTCACACTGGGGAGAGACCGTTGACCAGCAGAGAGAGTGGTAAGAGATTGACTCAGTCATCCTAACTGTTGATACACCAGCGAGTTCACACTGGGGAGAGACCTATCACCTGCTCAGAGTGTGGGAAGAGAACCAATCAGTCATCCTGCCTGCTGATACATCAGCGAGTTCACACTGGGGAGAGACCGTTGACTAGCACAGAGAGTGGGAAGAGATTGACTCAGTCATCCTAACTGTTGATACACCAGCGAGTTCACACTGGGGAGAGACCTATCACCTGCTCAGAGTGTGGGAAGGGATTCACTCTGTCATCCTCCCTGCTGATACTCCAGTGAGTTCACACTGGGGCAAGACCGTTAAAAAGCTCTGAAAGTGGGAAGAGATTCTCTCAGTCATCCTGCCTGTTGATACAAGAGTGAATTAACGCTGGGGTGAGTCGGCTCACCTGTTGAGTGTGGGAAGGCAGTTACTCTGTCATCCAACCTGCTGATACACCAGCAAGTTCACACTGGGGAGAGACCGTTCACCTGCGCAGAATGTGGGAAGTGATTCTCTCTGTCATCCTACCTGCTGATACACCAGCGAATTCAGACTGGGGAGAGACCGTTCACATGCACAGAGAGTGGGAAGAGATTCACTCAGTCATCCAACCTGCTGATACACCGGTGGATTCATACTGGGCAGAGACCGCTCACCTGCTCAGAGTGTGGGAAATGATTCACGCATTCATCCTACCTGCTGATACACCAGTGTGTTGGCACTGGAGAGAGACGGCTCACCTTCTCTGAGCGTGTGAAGAGATTCACTCGGTCATCCTACCTGCTTTTATAGCAGTGAGTTCACACTGGGGAGAGACCGTTCACCTTCTCAGAGTGTGGGAAGAGATTTACTCTGCCATCCTACCTGTTGATACACTTTTGAGTTCACACTGGGGAGAGACCGCTCACCTGCACAGAGAGTGGGAAGAGATTCAATCAGTCATCCTACTTGCTGATACACCAGCGAGTTCACACTTGGGAGAGACCGTTCACCTGCTCAGCGTGTGAGAAGAGAATCACTCAGTCATCCTGCCTGCTGATACAACAGCGACTTCACACTGGGGAGAAACCGTTCACCTGCTCAGCGTGTGAGAAGAGAATCACTCAGTCATTCTGCCTGCTGATGAAACAGCGACTTCACACTGGGGAGAAACCATCAAACTGCTCTGAGTGTTGGAAGAAATTCTCTCAGTCATCCGACCTGCTGATACAACAGTTACTTGACACTGGGGAGTGACCGTTCACCTGCTCACAGTGTGGGAAGAGATTCACTCAGTCTTCCTACCTGCTGATACACCAGCGAGTGCACACTGGACGAGAGACCGTCAAACTGCTCTGAGTGTGGGAAGAGATTCTCTCAGTCATCCGACCTGCTGATACACCAGTGAGATAACGCTGTGGACAGACGGCACAGATGCTCAGAGTGTGGGAAACCAGTAACTCTGTCAAACTCCCTGCTGATACACCAGTGAGTTCACACTGTGGCGAGACCGTTCACCTGCTCAGTGTGTGGGAAGAGAATCAATCAGTCATCCTTCCTGCTGACACAAAAGAGTGTTCTCACTGGGGAGAGACCGTTCGCCTGCTCTGAGTTGGGAAGAGATTCACTCAGTCATCGGAACAGCTGATACACCAATGAATTCACACTGGGAAGAGACCGTTCACCAGCACAGAGTAGGGAAGAGATTCACTCAGTCATCCTACCTGTTGATACACCAGCGAGTTCACACTGGGGAGGGTCCGTCAAACTGCTCAGGGTGTGGGAAGAGATTCACACAGTCATCCTTCCTGCTGATACATCAGCGAGTGCACACTGGGGTGAGACCGTCATACTGCTTTGAGTATGGGACGAGATTCTCTCAGTCATCCAACCTGCTTATACACCAGTGAGTTTACACTGGGGAGAGACCGTTCACTTGTTCAGTGTGTGGAAAGCGATTCACTCAGTCATCCTGCCTGCTGGTTCAACAGCGAGTTCACACTTGGGAGAGAACCTTCACCTGCTCAGAGTTGGGAAGAGATTCACTCAGTCATCCAACCTGCTGGTACACCAGTGAGTTCACAATGGGGAGAGACCGTCAAGCTGCCCAGAGTGTTGGAAGAGATTCACTCAGACATCCTACCTGCTGATACACGAGTGTGTTCACACTTTGGAGAGACCGTTCCCCTGCTCAGAGTGTGGGAAGAGATTCACTCAGTCATGTTGCCTGCTGATACAACAGCGTGTTCTCACTGGGAAGAACCGTTCACCTGCACAGAGTTGGGAAGAGATTCACTCAGTCATCCTACCTGCTGATACACCAGCGAGTGCACACTGGGGTGAGACCGTTCACCTGTTCAGTGTGTGGGAATCGATTCACTCAGTCATCCTGCCTGCTGATACACGAGTGTATTCACACTGGGGAGAGACCGTTCACCTGCTCAGAGTGTGGGAAGAGATTCACTCAGTCATGTTGCCTGCTGATACAACAGCGTGTTCTCACTGGGAAGAGACCGTTCACCTGCACAGAGTTGGGAAGAGATTCACTCAGTCATCCTACCTGCTGATACACCAGCGAGTGCACACTGGGGTGAGACCGTCATACTGCTTTGAGTGTGGGATGAGATTCTCTCAGTCATCCTACCTGCTGATACACCAGTGTGTTAAGGCTGGGGAGAGACGGCTCAAATGCTCAGATTGTTGGAAGACAGTAACTCAGTCGTCGAACCTTCTGATGCACCAGTGAGTTCACTCTGGGCAGAGACCGTTCACCTGTTCACAGTGTGTGAAGTGATTCACTCAGTCTTCCTATCTGCTCATACACCAGCGAGTGCACACTGGAGGAGAGACCGTCAAACTGCTCTGAGTGTGGGAAGAGATTCTCTCAGTCATCCGACCTGCTGATACACCAGTTACTTGACACTGGAGAGAGACCGTTCACCTGCTCACAGTGTGGGAAGAGATTCACTCTGTCATCCTACCTGCTGATACACCAGTGAGATCACGCTGTGGAGAGACTGCACAGCTGCTCAGAGTGTGGGAAACCAGTAACTCTGTCAAACTCCCTGCTGGTACACCAGTGAGTTCACTCTGTGTAGAGACCGTTCACCTGTTCAGTGTGTGGAAGAGAATCAGTCAGTCATCCTGCCTGCTGATACAGCAGGGTGTTCTCACTGGGGAGAGACTGTTCACCTGCTCTGAGTTGGGAAGAGATTCACTCAGTCATCCTAACTGCTGATACACCAGTGAATTCACACTGGGAAGAGACCGTTCACCAGCACAGAGTAGGGAAGAGATTCACAGAGTCATCCTACCTGCTGATACACCAGCGAGCACACTGGGGATCCACCGTCAAGCTGCTCAGAATGTTGGGAGAGATTCACTCAGTCATCCTACCTGCTGATACACCAGCGAGCACACTGGGGATCCACCGTCAAGCTGCTCAGAATGTTGGGAGAGATTCACTCAGTCATCCTACCTGCTGAAACACGAGTGAATTCACACTGGGGAGAGACCGTTCAACTGCTCAGAGTGTGGGAAGAGATTCACTCAGTCATTCGACCTGCTGATACACCAGCGAGTTCACACTGGTGAGAGACCGTCAAACTGCTCAGAGTGTTGGAAGAGATTCACTCAGTCATTCTACCTGCTGAAACACGAGGGAATTCACACTGGGGAGAGACCGTTCACCAGCTCAGAGTGTGGGAAGAGATTCACACAGTCATCCCACCTGCTGATGCACCAGCGAGTTCACACTGGTGAGAGACCTTCAAACTGCTCAGAGTGTTGGGAGAGATTCACTCAGTCATCCTACCTGCTGAAACACGAGTGAATTCACACTGGGGAGATACCGTTCAACTGCTCAGAGTGTGGGAAGAGATTCACTCAGTCATCCTCCCTGCTGATACACCAGTCTGTTCAAACTGGGGGAGACCGTTCACCGGCTTCGAGTTGGGAAGATATTCTGTCAGTCATCCTACCTGCTGATGCAGCAGTTAGTTGACACTGGGGAGAGACCGTTCACCTGCTCATAGTGCGGGAAGATATTCACTCAGTCATCCTACCTGCTAATACACCGGTGAATGCATACCAGGGAGAGACCGTTCACCTGCTCACAGTGCGGGAAGAGATTCACTCAGTCTTCCTCCCTGCTTATACACCAGCGAGAGCACTCTGGGGAGAGACCGTCAAACTTCTCAGAGTGTGGGAAGAGATTCTCTCAGTCATCCTACCTGCTGATGCACCAGTGACTAAATGCTGGGGAGAGACGGCTCACCTGCTCGGAATGTTGGAAGACAGTAACTCTGTTCTCCCACCTGCTGATACACCAGTGAGTTCACACTGGGAAGAGACCGTTCACCTGCTCAGGGCGTGGGAAGAGAATCACTCAGTCATCCTGCCTGCTGAGACGACCGCGAGTTCACACTGGGGAGAGACCGTTCACCGGCTCAGAGTTGGCAAGAGATTCACTCAGTCATTCTACCTGCTGAAACACCAGTGTGTTCATCCTGGGGAGAGACCGTCAAACTGCTCGGAGTGTGGGAAGAGATTCACAGTCATCCTACCTGCTGATACACCAGCGAGTTCACACTGGTGAGAGACCATCAAACTGCTCAGAGTGTTGGAAGAGATTCACTCAGTCATTCTACCTGCTGAAACACGAGTGAATTCACACTGGGGAGAGACCGTTCACCAACTCAGAGTGTGGGAAGAGATTCACACAGTCATTCCACCTGCTGATGCACCACTGAGTTAAAGCTGGGGAGAGACGGCTCACCTGCTCAGAGTGTGGGAAGACAGGAACTCAGTCATCCAAGCTGCTGATGCAGCGAGTTCACACTGGGGCGAGGCCGTTGACCAGCTCTGAGAGTTGTAAGAGATTGACTCAGTCATCCTGCCTGCTGATACACCAGTGAGTTCACACTGGGGAGAGACCGTTCACATGCACAGAGAGTGGGAAGAGATTCACTCAGTCATCCTAACTGCGAATACACCGGTGAATGCATACCGGGGAGGGACCGCACCCCTGCTCAGAGTGTGTGAAGTGATTCACGCAGTCATCCTACCTGCTAATACACCAGTGACTTCACACTGGGGACAGGCCACTCACCTGCTCAGAGTGTGGGAAGAGATTCACTCTGTCATCCTACCTGCTGATACACATTTGAGTTCAAACGGGGAAGAGACTGCTCACCTGCACAGAGAATAGGGAAGAGTTTTAATCAGTCATCCGACCTGCTGATACACCACCGAGTTCACACTTGGGAGGGACCCTTCCCCTGCTCAGTGTTTGGGAAGAGAATCACTCAGTCATCCTGCCTGCTGATACAACAGCGAGTTCACACTGGGGAGAAACCATCAAACTGCTCTGAGTGTGGGAACAGATTCTCTCAGTCATCCGACCTGCTGATACACCAGTTACTTGACACTGGGGAGAGACCGTTCACCTTCTCACAGTGTGGGAAGAGAATCACTCAGTCTTCCTACCTGCTGATAAAACCAGCGAGTGCACACTGGGGAGAGACCTTCAAGCTGCTCAGAGTTTGGGAAGAAATTCTCTCAGTCATCCTACCTGCTGATGCAGCAGTAAGTTAACGCTTGGAAAGACCGTTCACCTGCTCAGTGTGTGGGAAGGGAACCAATCAGTCATCCTGCCTGCTGATACAACAGCGAGTTCACACTGGGGAGAGACCCTTAACCTGCTCAGTGCTTGGGAAGAGATTCACTCAGTCATCCCACCTGCTGATACACCAGTGAATTCACACTGGGAAGAGAACCTTCACCTGCTCAGAGTTGGGAAGAGATTCACTCAGTCATCCTACCTGCTGATGCACCAGCGAGTTCACACTGGGGAGAGACCGTTCACCTGCTCAGAGTTGGGAAGAGATTCACTCAGTCATCCTACCTGCTGATGCACCAGCGAGTTCACACTGGAGAGAGACCATTCACCTGCTCAGAGTGTGGGAAGTGATTCACTCAGTCATCCTACCTGCTGAGACACCAGTGTGTTGACACTGGGGAGAGACGGCTCAACTGCTCAGAGCCTGTGAAGAGATGCACTCGGTCATCCTCCCTGCTGATACACCAGTTACTTGACAATGGGGAGAGACCGTACACCTGCTCAGAGTGCCGGAAGAGATTCACTCACTCATCCTACCTGCTGATACACTTTTGAGTTCACACCGGGGAGAGACCGTTCACCAGCACAGTGAGTGGAAAGACAATTATTCAGTCATCCTACCTGCTGATACACCATCGAGTTCACACTTGGGAGTGAACGTTCACCTGCTCAGCGTGTGGGAAGAGCATCACTCAGTCATCCTACCTGTTGATACACCAGCAAGTGAATCCTGGGGAGAGAACAAAGAAAAGAACAAAGAACAGAGACAATCACAGCACAGGAACAGTCCCTTCGGCCCTCCAAGCCTGCGCTGACCCAGATCCTCTATCTAAACATGTCGCCTATTTTCCAAGGGTCTGTATCTCTTTTCTTCCTGCCCATTCATGTATCTGTCTAGATACATCTTAAAAGACGCTAACGTGCCCGCGTCTACCACCTCCGCTGGCAACGCGTTCCAGGCACCCACCACCCTCTGCGGAAAGAACTTTCCACGCATATCCCCCCTAACTTTTTCCCCTCTCACTTTGAACTCGTGACCCCTAGTAATTGATCCCCCACTCTGGGAAAAAGCTTCTTGCTATGCAACCTGTCTAATCCTCTCATGATTTTGTACACCTCAATCAGGTCCCCCTTCAACCTCCGTATTTCTAATGAAAATAATCCTAATCTGCTCAACCTTTCTTCATAGCTAGCGCCCTCCATACCAGTCCACATCCTGGTGAACCTCCTCTGCAGCCTCTCCAAAGCATCTACATCCTATTGGTAATGTGGCGACCAGAACTGCACGCAGTATTCCAAATGTGGCCGAACCAAAGTCTTATCCAACAGTAACATGACCTGCCAACTCTTGTACTCAATACCCCGCCCGATGAAGGAAAGCATGCCGTATGCCTTCTTGACCACTCTATTGACATGCGTTGCCACCTTCAGGGAACAATGGACCTGAACACCCAAATCTCTCTGGACATCAATTTTCCCCAGGACTTTTCCATTTACTGTATAGTTCACTCTTGAATTGGATCTTCCAAAACCTCGCATCACCTCGCATTTGCCCGGATTGAACTCCATCTGCCATTTCTCTGCCCAACTCTCCAATCTATCTATATTCTGCTGTATTCTCTGACAGTTCCCTTCACTATCTGCTACTCCACCAATCTTAGTGTCGTCTGCAAACTTGCTAATCAGTCCACCTATACTTTCCTCCAAATCATTAATGTATATCACAAACAACAGTGGTCCCAGCACGGATCCCTGTGGAACACCACTGGTCACACGTCTCCATTTTGAGAAACTCCCTTCTACTGCTACTCTCTGTCTCCTGTTGCCCAGCCAGTTCTTTATCCATCTAGCTAGTGCACCTTGGACCACATGCGCCTTCACTTTCTCCATCAGCCTGCCATGGGGAACCTTATCAAACGCCTTACTGAAGTCCATGTATATGACATCGACAGCCCTTCCCTCATCAATCAACTTTGTCACTTCCTCAAAGAATTCTATTAAGTTGGTAAGACATGACCTTCCCTGCACAAAACCATGTTGCCTATCACTGATAAGCCCATTTTCTTCCAAATGGGAATAGATCCTATCCCTCAGTATCTTCTCCAGCAGCTTCCCTACCACTGACGTCAGGCTCACCGGTCTATAATTACCTGGATTATCCCTGCTACCCTTCGTAAACAAGGGGACAACATTAGCAATTCTCCAGTCCTGCGGGACCTCACCCGTGTATAAGGATGCTGCAAAGATATCTGTTAAGGCCCCAGCTATTTCCTCTCTCGCTTCCCTCAGTAACCTGGGATAGATCCCATCCGGACCAGGGGACTTGTCCACCTTAATGCCTTTTAGAATACCCTACACTTCCTCCCTCCTTATGCCGACTTGACCTAGAGTAATCAAACATCTGTGCCTAACCTGAACATCCGTCATGTCCCTCTCCTCGGTGAATGCCGATGCAAAGTACTCGTTTAGAATCTCACCCATTTTCTCTGACTCCACGCATAACTTTCCTCCTTTGTCCTCGAGTGGGCCAATCCTTTCTCTAGTTACCCTCTTGCTCCTTATATATGAATAAAAGGCTTTGGGATTTTCCTTAACCCTGTTTGCTAAAGATATTTCATAACCACTTTTAGCCCTCTTAATTCCTCGTTTCAGATTGGTCCTACAATCCCGATATTCTTCAAAGCTTCGGCTTTCTTCAGCCACCTAGACCTTATGTATGCTTCCTTTTTCCTCTTAGCTAGTCTCACAATTTCACCTGTCATCCATGGTTCCCTAATCTTGCCATTTCTAACCCTCATTTTCACAGGAACATGTCTCTCCTGCACGCTAATCAACCTCTCTTTAAAAGCCTCCCACATATCAAATGTGGATTTACCTGCAAACAGCTGCTCCCAATCTACTTTCCCCAGCTCCTGCCGAATTTTGGGATAGTTGGCCTTCCCCCAATTTAGCACTCTTCCTTTGGGACAGCACTCATCTTTGTCCATGAGTATTCTAAAACTTATGGAATTGTGATCACTATTCCCAAAGTAGTCCCCTACTGAAACTTCAAAGAGAGAGACCGTCAAACTGCTCTGATTGTGGGAAGAAATTCTCTCAGTCATCCGACCTGCTGATACACCAGTTACTTGACAATGGGGAGAGACCGTTCACCTGCTCACAGTGTGGGAAGAGATTCACTCAGTCTTCCTACCTGCTGATACACCAGCGAGTTCACACTGGGGAGAGACCGTCAAAATGCTCAGAGTGTGGGAAGCGATTCACACAGTCATCCTTCCTGCTGATACACCAGCGAGTGCATCTTGGGGTGAGACCGTCAAACTGCTTTGAGTGTGGGAAGAAATTCTCTCAGTCATCCTACCTGCTGTTACACCAGTTACTTGACACTGGGGATAGCCTGCTCAGAGTGCGGGAGGAGATTCACTCAGTCATCCTACCTGCTGATATGCCAGTGAGATCACAATGGGGGGAGACCGTTCACCTGCTCACAGTTCGGAAGCGATTCACTCAGTCATCCGACCTGCTGATGCAACAGTAAGGTCACACTGGGGAGAGACCATCAAACTGCTCTGTGTGTGGGAAGAGATTCTCTCAGTTATCCTACCTGCTGATACACGAGTGAGTTAACGCTGGGGTGAGACGGCTCACCTGTTGAGTGTGGGAAGAAAGTAACTCTGTCATCCAACCTGCTGATACACCAGCGAGATCACACTGGGGAGAGATCGTTCAGCTGCTCTGTGTTTGGAAAGAGAATCATCTCAGTCATCCTGCCTGCTGATGCAACAGCGAGTTCGCACTGATGAGAGACCATTCACCTGCTCAGAGTGTGGGAAGAGATTCACTCAGTCATCCTCCCTGCTGATACTCCAGCGAGTTCACACCAGGACGAGACCGTTCACCAGCTCAGAGAGTGGGAAGAGATTCACTCAGTCATCCTACCTGCTGATACAGCAGTGAATTCATACTGGGGAGAGACCGCTCACCTGCCCAGAGTGTGGGAAGTGATTCACGCAGTCATCCTATCGGCTGAAACACCAGCGAGTTCACACTGGGGAGAGACCGTTCACCTGCTTAGAGTGTGGGAGGAGATTCACTCTGTCATCCTACCTGCTGAAACACCAGTGTGCTGTCACTGGGGCGAGACGGCTCACCTGCTCAGAGCGTGAGAAGAGATTCACAACGTCATCCTACCTGCTGATACACCAGTGAGTTCACACTGGGGAGAGATCGTTCATCTGCTCAGAATTTGGGAAGAGATTTACTCTGTCATCCTACCTGCTGATACACCAGCGAGTTCACACTTGGGAGAGACCGTTCACCTGCTCACATTGTGGGAAAAGATTCACTCAGTCTTCCAACCTGCTGATACACCAGCGAGTTCACACTGGGAAGAGACCGTCAAAATGCTCAGAGTGTGGGAAGCGATTCACACAGTTATCCGACCTGCTGATACAACAGCGAGTTCACACTGGGGAGAAACGTTCACCCGCTCAGAGTTGGGATTCGATTCACACAGTCATCCAACCTGCTTATACACCAGCGAGTGCATCCTGGGGAGAGACCGTCAAACCGCTCTGAGTGTGGGAAGAAATTCTCTCAGTCATCCTACCTGCTGATACACCAGTTACTTGACACTGGGGAGAGTTCTGCTCAGAGTGCGGGAGGAGATTCATTCAGTCATCCGACATGCTGATACACCAGCGAGTTCACACTGGGGAGAGACCATTCACCTGCTCAGAGTTGGGAAGCGATTCACTCTGTCATCCTGCATGCTGATACACCAGTGAGTTCAGCCTGGGGAGAGACCGTTCACCTGCTCAGAGTTCGGGAAGAGATTCACTCAGTCATCCTTCCTGCTGATATGCCAATGAGATCACATTGGGGGGAGACGTTCACCTGCTCACAGTTTGTGAAGAGATTCACTCAGTCTTCCTCCCTGCTGATTCACCAATGAATTCAAACTGAGGAGAGACCGTTCATCTGCTTGGAGTTGGGAAGAGATTCCCTCAGTCATCCTCCCTGCTGATACAACAGTGAATTCAAACTGAGGAGAGACCGTTCACCTGCTCAGAGTTGGGAAGAGATTCACTCAGTCATCCTACCTGCAGATACACCAGTGACTTCATCCTGGGCAGAGACCGTTGACCTGCACAGAGAGTGGTAAGAGATTTACTCAGTCATCCGACTTGCTGATACACCAGCGAGTGCACACTGTGGAGAGACCGTTCACCTGCGCAGAGTGTGGGAAGAGATTCACTCTGTCATCCTACCTGCTGATGCACCAGTGAGTTCACAATGGGGAGAGACCGTCAAACTGCTCTGCGTGTGGGAAGAGATTCTCTCTTTCATCCTGCCTGCTGATACAACAGGGAGTTCACACTGGGGAGAAACTGTTCACCCGCTCAGAGTTCGGAAGCGGTTCACTCAGTCATTCTACCTGCTGATACACCAGTTACTTGACACTGGGGGAGACCGTTCACCTGCTCAGAGTTCGGGAAGAGATTCACTCAGTCATCCTTCCTGCTGATACACCAGTGAATTCAAAACTGAGGTGAGACCGTTCACCTGCTCAGAGTTGGGAAGAGATTCACTCAGTCATCCTACCTGCTGATACACCAGTGTGTTCATCCTGGGGAGAGACCGTTGACCTGCACAGAGAGTGGTAAGAGATTTACTCAGTCATCCGACTTGCTGATACACCAGCGAGTGCACACTGTGGAGAGACCATTCACCTGCGCAAAGTGTGGGAAGAGATTCACTCAGTCATCCTCCCTGCTGATACACCAGTGAGTTCACACTGGGGGAAGACCGTCAGACTGCTCTGAGTGTGGGAAGAGATTCTCTCAGTCATCCTACCCGCTGATGCACCAGTGAGTTAACGCTGGGGGGATACGGCTCACCTGTTGAGTGTGGGAAGACAGTAACTCTGTCACCCTACCTGCTGATACAGCAGTGAATTCAGACTGGGGAGAGACCGTTCACATGCACAGTGAATGGGAAGAGATTTACTCAGTCATCCGACCTGCTGATACACCAGTGAATTCATGCTGGGGAGAGACCGCTCACCTGCTCAGTGTGTGGGAAGTGATTCACTCAGTCATCCTACGTGCTGATACGCCAGTGAGTTCACACTGGGGTGAGACCATTCACCTGCTCAGAGTGTGGTAAGAGATTTACTCATTCATCCTACCTACTGACCCATCAGCGAGTTCACAATTGGGAGAGACCATTCACCTGCTCAGCGTGTGGGAAGAGAATCACTCAGTCATCCTACCTGCTGATACACCGGTGCGTTCTGTCTGGGGAGAGACCATTCAGCTGCACAGCGAGTGGGGAGAGATTCACTCGGTCATCCTACCTGCTGATAAACCAGTGAATTCATACTGAGGGGAGACTACTCACCTGCTCAGATTGTGGGAAGTGATTCACTCAGTCATCCTACCTGCTGATACACCAGTGAAGTCAGACTGGGGAGGGACCGTTCACCTGCTCAGAGTGTAGGAAGAGATTCACTCAATCATCCTACCTGCTGATACACCATTGAATTCATACTGGGGGGTGACTGCTCACCTGCTCAGATTGTGGGATGTGATTCACTCAGTCATCCTACCTGCTGATACACCAGTGAAGTCAGACTGGGGAGGGACCGTTCACCTGCTCAGAGTTGTGAAGAGATTCACTCAGTCATCCTACGTGCTGATACACCAGTGAGTTCACACTGGGAAGAGAGCGTTCACCTGCTCAGAGTGTTGGAAGAGATTCACTCAGACATTCTACCTGCTGAGACACCAATGTGTTGACACTGAGGAGAGACCGTTCACCTGCTGAGAGTGTGGGAAGAGATTCACTCAGTCATTCTACTTGCTGTCACACCAGCGAGTTCACAATTCTCTGCTGCGCTCCCCCACGCGCCGGCCCCTTTCCCTAAAACCTATCCTGTTCCCCTCCGCTCTCCCCTCCATACACCACACCCCCACTCCGCTCCCCACTCCACTAACCCACTCCCCAACCATACATTCCTCCACCACTCCCCTGCCCTCCTCCCCTCCCCATTCCCTGCCCAATCGCCTCCTCCTCTCCCCTCCCCTCTCCACTCCCCCTCTTCCCTCCCCTCGTTACACCCATCCCCCATTCCCCTGCCACTGTCCTCTTCCCACACCGGATTCCTCCACTTCACCTCCCCACTGCCCTCCTATCCCCCTCTCCCCACTCCCACCACTCCCCACACTCTCCTCCCCACCTTCCTTCCCACTCCACTACCCCACTCTCATGCCCACTCCCCTCGCCTCTCGTCCCCCATCCACAACTCCCTTACCACAATCCCATGCCTGCCCTCTTCCCCACCCCATGCCGTCCCCAACTCCTCTCTCCTTCCCTCAGCCACCCCTCTCCCCCACTCCCCTCCACTTTCCCCAACATCACACTCCTCCACACAACCCTCCAATCCCCCACACCCCTCACAAGCCCGCTAACCCACTGACCTCCCCCACTCACCTCTGCTCAAACTACCCACTCCCCTCCCCCTCCGTAAACCCCTCTCCCAATCCTCTTCGTTCCATCTCCCCACTCGCCAACCCCTCCGCAGAGTACTCCCCTCTCCTACTTCCCTCGCCTTTTCTCCTCCCTATTCCCCTGGGCCAGATGGGATTTATCCTAGGATTCTCTGGGAAGCTAGGGAGGAGATTGCAGAGCCTATGTCCTTGATCTTTATGTCGTCATTGTCGACAGGAATAGTGTCGGAAGACTGGAGGATAGCAAATGTTGTCCCCTTGTTCAAGAAGGGGAGGAGAGACAGCCCTGGTAATTATAGACCTGTGAGCCTTACTTCGGTTGTGGGTAAAATGTTGGAAAAGGTGAAAAGAGACAGGATTTATAATCATCTTGAAATGAATAAGTTCATTAGAGATAGTCAGCACGGTTTTGTGACGGGTAGGTCGTGCCTCACAAACCTTATTGAGTTTTTCGAGAAGGTGACCAAACAGGTGGATGAGGGTAAAGCCGTGGATGTGGTGTATATGGATTTCAGTAAGGCGTTTGATAAGGTTCCCCATGGTAGGCTATTGCAGAAAATACGGAAGTATGGGGTTGAAGGTGATTTAGAGCTTTGGATCAGAAATTGGCTAGCTGAAAGAAGACAGAGGGTGGTGGTTGATGGCAAATGTTCATCCTGGAGTTTAGTTACTAGTGGTGTACCGCAAGGTTCTGTTTTGGGGCCACTGCTGTTTGTCATTTTTATAAATGACCTGGATGAGGGTGTAGAAGGGTGGGTTAGTAAATTTGCAGATGACACTAAGGTCGGTGGAGTTGTGGATAGTGCCGAAGGATGTTGTAGGGTACAGAGGGACATAGATAGGCTGCAGAGCTGGGCTGAGAGATGACAAATGGAGTTTAATGCGGAAAAGTGTGAGGTGATTCACTTTGGAAGGAGTAACAGGAATGCAGAGTACTGGGCTAATGGGAAGATTCTTGGTAGTGTAGATGAACAGAGAGATCTTGGTGTCCAGGTGCATAAATCCCTGAAGGTTGCTACCCTGGTTAATCGGGCTGTTAAGAAGGCATATGGTGTGTTAGCTTTTATTAGTAGGAGGATCGAGTTTCGGAGCCACGAGGTCATGCTGCAGCTGTACAAAACTCTGGTGAGACCGCACCTGGAGTATTGCGTGCAGTTCTGGTCACCACATTATAGGAAGGATGTGGAAGCTATGGAAAGGGTGCAGAGGAGATTTACTAGGATGTTGCCTGGTATGGAGGGAAAGTCTTACGAGGAAAGGCTGAGGGACTTGAGGTTGTTTTCGTTGGAGAGAAGGAGGAGGAGAGGTGACATAATAGAGACATATAAAATAATCAGAGGGTTAGATAGGGTGGATAGTGAGCGTCTTTTTCCTCGGATGGTGATGGCAAACACGAGGGGACATAGCTTTAAGTTGAGGGGTGATAGATATAGGACAGATGTGAGAGGTAGTTTCTTTACTCAGAGAGTAGTAAGGGCGTGGAACGCCCTGCCTGCAGCACTAGTAGATTCGCCAACTTTAAGGGCATTTAAGTGGTCATTGGATAGACATATGGATGAAAATGGAATAGTGTAGGTCAGATGGTTGCACAGGTGGGCGCAACATCGAGGGCCGAAGGGCCTGTACTGCGCTGTCATGTTCTAATTCTAATTCTAATTCTATTCCTCTGCCAACAACCCTCACTCACATCCAGCCCCAATGCACTTCCCACTCCCTCCGCTTCCCCCACTCCTGTCCCCAACTCCCTTTCCCATTCCACTACCCCACTTGCCTCCGCTCCCCCTCCCCACTCCCCTCCCCTTCATACTCACCTCCCACACTCACCTCCCCAGAACACTCCCAAACACACCTCCCCCACTCTGCTGCCCCACTCCACTTCCCTCCCATCCCCCACTCCCCTCCTCTCCCATTTCGACACGCTCCACTCCCCTTCCCACACCCCTTCCTACACCCCTCCCCCACTCCCCACCAACACCCCTCCCCCACCCCTCCCCTTCCCCCTTCCCTCCCACTCTCCTCTCCCTACCCTCCCACACTGCTCCCCCTCCACAGCCATTATTCTCCCCCTCCACTGCCATTATCCTCCCCCTCCCCTCGCACTCACCTCCCCCTCCCCCACACCCCTACCCTCCTGTACTCCCCTTTCCAATCCCCTCGCTCTCCCCAACCAACCTCCCCAACCACTCCCTCTACCCTCCCTTGCCACTCCTATCCCCCTCACACAAACCCCTCCCCTCCCGCACTCCCCTTTGAATCCCCTCGCACTCCCCACCAGCACACCCCTCGCACTCCCCTCCCCCACTCCCCTCCCACTCCCACTCCCCTCCCACTCCACTCCCCACCCTCATTGTCCTTCCAACTCGCCTTTCCACTGCCCTTTCCAGTCTGCTCCCCCACTCTCTGTTCCAAGGCCCCTCCCACTCCCATTTCCTAATGTCTTCCCCAACTCCCATCCCCCACTCCCCTACCCCACTGCCCTTTCCACCCGCCTTTCCACTCCCCTCCCCTTTTCCCTCCCCCGCTCCTCTCCCACTCCCCTTTACACTCCCCTCTTACTCCCCTTTTCAGTCCAGTTCCCCACCCGCACTCACCTCCCACTCCCCACCTTTCTAACTGCCCTCCCCCTCCCCCATTACCCTCCACCCCTAACCCGCTCCCCTCCACCCCTGACCCACTCCCCTCCCTCACTCGTCTCCCTAAAACCCCTGCCCCACTGCGCTCCCTCAGTCCCCCCAGCACGCCCCTCCCCTCCCCTCCCCCACTCCCCTCCTCTCCCCTCATCTCCCCTTCCCCCACGCCCCCTTTTCAACACACCTCTACCACTCGCTTTCCCACTCCCCTTCCCACGCCCCTCCCCCAGTCAGCTTCCAACTCCCGTTCCCAGTCCCCTTTCCACACCCCTCCCTACTCCCCTCCCCAACTCCTCTCCCCCACTCCTCTCCAGCACTCCCCTCCCCAATCCCTCCCCCAACCACCTCTCCCAACCCCCTCCCACAGTCCCCTCCACAAACCCCCCCACAGTCCCCTCCCCCACTCCGCTCCCACAGTCTCCTTCCCCTGCCCTCCCACTCTCCTTCCCCTCCCCGCCACTCTCCTACCCTCCCCTCGCAATTCCCACCCCTTCCCCCACACCCCTCCCCACCCCCACTCCCCTTTCCACTCCCCTCCCCCTCTCCCCTCTTCCAATCCCCCACTCTCCTCCCCTCCACTCCCACACTCCTCCCCTCCCCTCCCACTCTCCTCCCCCTCACTCCACTCACCTCCCCCACCCTCCCCCACTATCCTCCCCAGCCCTTCCGCTCCCCTCGCACTCCTTCCCCCTCCCCCACACACCTTCCCTCACCCACTCCCCTTTCCACTCCCCTCCCCATTCCCTCCCCACTCCCCTTTCCAATCCCTATGCACTCCCCGCCCCCACTCCTCTCCCACTCCCCACCCATTCCCCACCCGCCCTCCCCTCCCACTCCTCACCCATTCCCCACCCGCCCTCCCCTCCCACTCCCCACCCGCACTCCCCTCCCACTCCCCACCTGCACTCCTCTCCCACTTCACACCCGCATTGCCCTTTCCGATCCCCTTCCAACTCCCCTTTCCACTCCCCTCCGTCACTCCCCGTTCCATGTCCCCGCGTACTCCTATTTCCAGCTCCCATCCCCTACTCCCCTCCCCCACTCCCCTTCCACCCGGCTTTCCTCTCCCCTCTTCTTCCCCTCCCCTTCCCCTCCCCCGATCCCCTCGCTCTTCCCTTCGCCACTCACCTATCCAACTCCCCTACCCCTCCACTATTCCCCTCCACCCCTCGTTCGCCACTCACTTATCCTACACACCTACCCATCCACCATTTCCCTCCACCACTCCCCACCCCCACTCACCTTTCCAATCCCTTGGACTCCCCACCGCATTCTCCGCCCACTCCCCAAACGCACACCCCTTTCAACACGCCTTTACACTTCCCTTTCCACTCCCCTCCCCCACTCCCCTCCCCGATTCCCCTCTGCCGCTCCCCTCCCTGATTCCCCTCCCCACTCCCCTCCCCCACTCCCCTCCCCCTCTCCCCTTTCCACCCGCCTTTCCACTCCACTACCCTTCCCCCTGCCTCGCTCCCTTCCCCCACCCCTTCCCTTCCCCTCCCACTCACCTCCCCCTCTCCTGCCACTCAGACACCCTTCCCCTCCCCACTCCACTTTCACTCCCCTCCCCCTCTCCTTTTTCCACCCGCCTTTCCACTCCACTACCCTTCCCCCTGCCCCGCTCCCTTCCCCCACCCCTTCCCCTCCCCTCCCACTCACCTCCCCCTCTCCTGCCACTCAGACACCCTTCCCCACCCCCACACCCCTACCACTCTCCACCCGCACTCCCCTTTCCACTCCCCTTTCCACTCCCCTTTCCACTCCCCTTTCCACTCCCGGACCCCTCCCCCACTCCCGGACCCCTCGCACTCCCCTCCCAAACACCTTTTCAGTCTCCTTCCCCTCCCCAATTCACCGCCTGCTCCCCTCCCCCACTCACTGCCCCCTTCCCACCCTTCCACCCCCCACCCCCCACTCCAGGCACCCTTGACCCCACACTCCACATTACACTCCCCTTTCAATCCCCTTTCCATTCCCCTCCCCTCACCTCCCCTCCCCCACTCCCCTACTCTCCCTTTCCCACACACCCCACTCACTTTTCCACACCCCGCCCCCACTCACCTAGCACTCCCCTTCCCAGACCCATCACCCAGGCCCCTTCCAATCCCTTCCCACTCCCCTTCCAATCCCCTTCCTACTCCTCTTCCAATCCCCTTCCCACTCCCATTCCAACACCCCATCCTACTCCCCTCCCAAATTACCCTCCCCAACTCCCCTTTCCCCACTTCCCTCCCCTCCCCTCCCACTCTCCTCCTCCTCCCTTCCCACTCTTCTCCCCCTCCCCTGCCACTCTCCTCCCCTCCCCTGCCACTCTCCTCCCCCACCCCTGCCACTCTCCTCCCCCTCCCCTCGCAGTTCTCTCCCTCTCCCCACACCCTCCCCTCCCCCACTCCCCTTTACACTCTCCTCCCCCACTCCCCTCCTCACTCGCCATTCCACTCTCCTCCACCACTCCCCTCCCCACTACCCTCCCCACTCCCCTTTCCAATCCCCTCGCACTTGCCTCCCCCACTCCCCTCCCACTCCCACTCCCCTCCCACTCCCCACCCGCACTCCCATCCCACACCCCACCCGCACTTCCATCCCGCTCCCCACCTGCATTGTCATTTCAACTCCCCTTTCCACTGCCCTTTCCACTCCGCTCCCCCACTCTCCGTTCCAAGGCCCCTCCCTCTCCCATTTCCTAATGCCCTCTCCTACTCCCCTCCACCACTCCCCTACCCCACTGCCCTTTCCACCCGCCTTTCCACTCCCCTCCCCTTTTCCCTCCCCCGCTCCTCTCCCACTCCCCTTTACACTCCCCTCCCACTCACCTTTTCAGTCTCCTTCCCCTCCCCAACTCACCGCCTGCTCCCCTCCCCCACTCACTGCCCCCTTCCCACCCTTCCACCCCCCACCCCCCTCTCCAGGCACCCTTGACCCCACACTCCACATTACACTCCCCTTTCAATCCCCTTTCCATTCCCCTCCCCTCACCTCCCCTCCCCCACTCCCCTACTCTCCCTTTCCCACACACCCCACTCACTTTTCCACACCCCGCCCCCACTCACCTAGCACTCCCCTTCCCAGACCCATCACCCAGGCCCCTTCCAATCCCTTCCCACTCCCCTTCCAATCCCCTTCCTACTCCTCTTCCAATCCCCTTCCCACTCCCATTCCAACACCCCATCCTACTCCCCTCCCAAATTACCCTCCCCCACTCCCCTTTCCCCACTTCCCTCCCCTCCCCTCCCCTCCCCTCCCACTCTCCTCCTCCTCCCTTCCCACTCTTCTCCCCCTCCCCTGCCACTCTCCTCCCCTCCCCTGCCACTCTCCTCCCCCACCCCTGCCACTCTCCTCCCCCTCCCCTCGCAGTTCTCTCCCTCTCCCCACACCCTCCCCTCCCCCACTCCCCTTTACACTCTCCTCCCCCACTCCCCTCCTCACTCGCCATTCCACTCTCCTCCACCACTCCCCTCCCCACTACCCTCCCCACTCCCCTTTCCAATCCCCTCGCACTTGCCTCCCCCACTCCCCTCCCACTCCCACTCCCCTCCCACTCCCCACCCGCACTCCCATCCCACACCCCACCCGCACTTCCATCCCGCTCCCCACCTGCATTGTCGTTTCAACTCCCCTTTCCACTGCCCTTTCCACTCCGCTCCCCCACTCTCCTTTCCAAGGCCCCTCCCACTCCCATTTCCTAATGCCCTCTCCTACTCCCCTCCACCACTCCCCTACCCCACTGCCCTTTCCACCCGCCTTTCCACTCCCCTCCCCTTTTCCCTCCCCCGCTCCTCTCCCACTCCCCTTTACACTCCCCTCTTACTCCCCTTTTCAGTCCAGTTCCCCACCCCCACTCACCTCCCACTCCCCTCCCCACCCACCTTTCTAACTGCCCTCACCATCCCCCATTCCCCTCCACGCCTAACACACTCCCCTCCACCCCTAACCCACTCCCCTCCCTCACTCCTCTCCCTAACACGCCTGCCCCACTCCGCTCCCCCAGTCCTCCTCAGCACGCCCCTCCACTCCCCCAATCCCCTCCTGCCCCTCCTCACCCCTTCCCCCACGCCCCCCTTTTCAACAAACCTCCACCACTCCCTTTCCCACTCCCCATCCCACGCCCCTCCCCAAGTCCGTTTCCAACTCCCGTTCCAAGTCCCCTCCCACTACCCTCCCACTCCCCACCCGCTCTCCCCTCCCACTCTCCACCCACACTGCCCTTTCCACTCCCCTATCCACTGCCCATTCCACTCCCCTCCCCTAATACCCGTTCCAAGTTCCCTCCCACTTCCATTTCCAGCTCCCCTCCCCCACGCCCCCTTCCCCACTCCTCTCTCCCCTCTCCACCCGGCCTTTACACTCCCTTCCCCTCCCCCTCTCTCCTCCCTCTCGCCTTTACACTCCCCTCCCACACCCTTTTTAAACTCCCCTCCCAGTCCCTTTCCACTCCCCTCCCCCTTTCCCCTCCCCCTCTCCCCTCCCCCACTCCACATTCCACCCTCCTTTACACTCCCCTCCCCCACTCCCCTTTCCAACTCCCCTTCCCATTCCCCTTCCCATTCCCTGACCGTACTCCCCTCCCCTACCCTCCATCCCTTTCCCCTCCTCTCCACCCCTCTCCCCTCCCCTCCACCCCTCCGATATGCATCCCACCTACTCATCTCTCCACCTTTCCCACTCGCTGCCCACTCCCCTCCCATTCCCTCCCCACCCCCACTCCTCTGCCCTATCCCCACCGCCAGTTCCCTGCCCACTCCAGTCCCTGCCGCAACCCTCCGCCACTCCCCTACCACCTCCTCCTCACTATTACTCCCCTGCCCCACTCCCGCCTGCCCCACTCCCTTCCACTCAAACTCACCATCTCCTCTCCCCACCCCTCCACTCCAATTCTCCCTCCCCTCCACTCCACCTCTCCCTCCCCTCCACTCCACCTCTCCCTTCCCTCCACTCCACCTCTCCCTCCCCGTCACTCGACCTCCCCAACACCCCACTCGCCCACCCCTTCCATTCCCCTCCCCCACTGTCCTACCCCTCTCCCATTCACCTCCACTACCCCTTCCCCATTCGCCTTCCCCATTCCTCTCCCCATTACCCTCCCCCATTCCCCTCCCCAGTCTCCTTCCCCATTCCCCTCCAGCACACCCATCCCCCTGCCCCCTCCCTCACTCCCGTAGACTACCCCTTCGCCATTCCCCTCCCTTACCCGCATTCCCCATTTCATCTCCCATCTCCCACGCTGCTCGCCAACCCCCCTCTACCAACCTCATCCGCACCCATCCCCCAATCTCCTTCCCTCTCCCCCTGTCCTCCACTCCTCTCCCCCATTCCATCATCCTCGACTCCCTTACACCCACCCTCCCCCACTCCACTTCCCCACTTTCCTGCCCACTCCCCTCTCCCTCCCCCACTCCACCTCCCTCAACCACTCCCCCACTCCCTTTCCCTCTCCACTCCCCACACCCCACCACCTAACTCGTCCCCACACCCCACCAACCTAACCACTCCCGACACTCGTCCCCATATCCCTCTGCTACTCCACTGCCCTCCCCCACTCCCCTTCATAACGCAGCCCCCTCCCCTCCCCTCCCCACATCACACCTCCTTTCCTCCCCACACCACGCCCCCACTTCCAACCGCACACCCCTCACCACTTCTCCCCCCACTCCCCACACTCCCCTCCACTCCCCTCCGCAGTCTCCTACCCCACTCGCCTCTTGCTCCCCGCTCCCCTTTTGCTCTCCACCTGCCTCTTGCTCCCCACTCCCCTCTCCCTCCTCCAAACACCCTCCACCACCCCCTCCCCATCCCGCCCCTCCCCTTCCCCTCCCCCATCCCGCCCCAGCCCCTTGCCCCCATCCGGTACCTCACCCTCCGCTACCGCCCATCCTGCCCCTACCCTCCCGCTCCCTCTCCGGCATTCCGCTACCCCCCTCCGCTTCCTCTGCCCCACTCCCCCTCCCTGTCGGCACTCCCATGCCCCACTCCCCCTGCGTTTCTCCCCACTCACTTTCCCACTCCTCTCACATCTGCCCTCCCCACTTCCCTTCAAACTCCCCTTTCCTCCTCCACTCCCCTCCGCACTCCCTTCCCCTCTTCCATTCCCCTCCCCCACTACCCTCCCCACTACCCTCCCCATTACCCTCCCCCAACATTCACCACACCCTCCCCAACTTCCCTCCCGCACTTCCCTCCCCCACTTCCCTCCCCCACTCCCCTCCCCCACGCCCCTCCCCACTCCACTACCCACTCCCCTCCCCACTACCCTCACCACCCCTCTCCCCACACCACTCCCCTACCCAATCCTCACATCACTCTCAACACCCCTCCCCACTCCACTCCCCACTCCCCGTCCAGACCTCTTACCACACCCTTCCCCCACTCTTCCCATCCACTGCGCTGCACAATTCCGCTCGCCCACTCGCCTCCTTTACACTCGTCCCTATTCCACACCCCCACTCCACTCCCACTACCCTACCTGCACCCCACCCCACACTTCTCCTCAGACCCCTTACCGCACCCTTCCCCCACTCTTCCCATCCACTGCGCTGCACAATTCCGCTCGCCCACTCGCCTCCTTTACACTCGTCCCCATTCCCCTCCCCACTCCCCTCTGTACACCACTCCCCACTCCCCTCCCCACTCCTCACCGCAGGCCCCTCCCAGACCCCTCACTACTCCCTTCCCCCACTCTTCTCCCCCACTCCCCTGCCCATTCCCCTCCCCTGCCCATCCCCCTCCCACACTCGCCTCCTCCACTCCCCTCCCCACTACTCTCCCCCACTGCCCTCCACCATTCTCCTTCCCAATCACTCCCGCTGCCCCACTCCCCCTCCCTGCCCGGTCTCCGATCCCCCAACCCATCCCCCGAACCCCCTACGCCTCTCCACATTCTCATTTCCACTCCTCTCACCATACTCCACTCCCCCACTACCCTTCCCATTCCCTCCCCTCCACCACTCCCCCCCACTACCCAACACACAACCATCACCAATTCCCTCTGCCACACCCCTCCCCCACTTTTCTCCCCCACACACCTCGCCAGGCCACTCACCACTCCCTTCCCCTATTCCTCTGCCCCACTGCCCAGCAACATTTCCCTCCCCCACTTGCCTCCCCCACTACCCTCCCCAGTTCCTTTTATACCTAAGGGGAGTGGGGCTGTTTTACTATTAACAAAGCGCATGTGTCTGTGGGTCATGATGTGCAGAGCGTGTCAGTGAGTGTGTGAATATTAATCTGTGTTCTCTGTCAGCTTGTTAATATTCCTGAGGACAGTGGGGTGTTTTACAATTCACAGGGTGTATCTGACTGTGGGTCATGATGTACACAGTGTGTCTGTGAGTGCGTTAATGTTAACCAGTTCTCTCTGTCAGTGTGTTAATATTCGTGAGGACAGTGGTGCTGTTTTACAATTCACAGGTAGAATCTGACTGTGGACCATCATGTACTTTGTGTGTGTAAGTGTGTTGATGTAAATCTGTATTCCCTGGCAGTCTGTTAATATTCCTGAGGACAGCGGGGGTGTTTTACACTTCACAGGGTGTATCAGTCTGTTGGTCATGATGTACGCAGTGTGCCTGCGAGTGTTTTACTATTAAGCTGTGCTCATTTTTACTGTATTAATATTCCTGAGGACAGTGGGGATGTTTTACATTCCACGGGGTGCATTTGTCTGTGCGTCATGGTGTACACAGTGTGTCTGTGAGTGTATTAATTTTAACCTGTGCTCTCTGTCAACGTTTTAATATTCCTGAGGACATTGGGGGTCTTTTACACTTCACAGGGTGTATGTGACTATGGGCCATGATGTACACAGTGTGCTAGTGAGAGTTGTGATATGAACCTGTAGTCTCCGTCAGTGTGTTAATATTCCTGAGGACAGTGGAGGTGTTTTACATTTCACACGGTCTATCTGAATGTGGGTCATGATGTACCCAGTGTGTCACTGAGTCTGTTTATAATAATCTGTGTTCAGTGTCAGTGTATTAATACTCATGAGGACAGTTGTTGTGTCTTACACTTCACAGGGTGTATCTGATTGTGGGTCATGTTGCAGACAGTGTGTCAGTGAGTGTGCTAATATTAATCTGTGTTCTCTGAGTCTGTGTTAATGTTCCTCAGAAGATTGTGAGTGTTTTACACTTCACAGGCTGTATGTGATTGTGGGACATGATGTACACAGTGGGTCAGTGATTGTTTTAATGGTAATCACTAGTCTCTGTGTCTGTGTTAATATTCCTGAGGACATTGATGGTATTTTACACTTCACAGGGTGTATCGGCCTGTGGGTCATGATGTACACAGTGTGTCGTGTGTGTGTTAATATTAATCCATGTTCTCTTTCAGTGTGTTAATAGTCCTGAGGACATGGGTGGTGTTTTGCACTTCACAGAGTATATCAGACTGGATCATGATGTACACAGGGTGTCAGTGACAGGTGTATCTGACTGTGGGTCATGATGTGTAAAGTGTGTCAGTGAGCGGATTAACATTAATCTGTGTTCTCTGTCAGTGTGTTAATATTCCTGAGGACATTTGTGGTGTTTTACACTTCACAGG
Source organism: Heterodontus francisci (assembly GCF_036365525.1). Lineage (NCBI taxonomy): Eukaryota > Metazoa > Chordata > Chondrichthyes > Heterodontiformes > Heterodontidae > Heterodontus > Heterodontus francisci. The sequence continues at coordinate 415,790 of NW_027142286.1, forward strand.
GTTTATCTGACTGTGGGTCATGATGAAGACAGCGTGTCAGTGATTGCGTTAATATTAATCTGTGTTCTCTGTCAGTGTTTTAATATTACTGAGGACAGTGGGGTTGTTTTACAATTCACAGGGTGCATCTGGCAGTGGGCCATGATGTACACAATGTGTCAGTGAGTGTGCTAATATTAATATGTGTTCTCTGTCAGTGTGTTAATATTTCTGAGGACAGTAGGGTTGCTTTACACTTCACAGAGTCTATCTGACGGTTGGCCATGATGTACACAGTGTGGCAGTGACTGTTGTAATATGAACCTGTAGTCTCTGTCAGTGTGTTAATATTCCTGAGGACAGTGTGGGCGTTTTACACTCCACAGGGTGTAACTGACTGTGGGTCATGATGTATACAGCGTGTCAGTGAGTGTGTTAATATTAATTGGTGTTACCTGTCTGTGTGTTAATATTCCTCAGGACAGTGGGGGTGTTAACACTTCAAAGGGTGTATCTGACTGTGGGTCATGATGTGCACAGTGTGTCAGTTTGTCTGCTAATGTTACTCTGTGGCCTCTGTGTCTGTATTAATGTTCCTGAGGAGATTGAGTGTTTTACACTTCACAGGGTGTATCTGACTGTGTGTCATGATGCACAAGGTGTGTCAGTGTCTGTGCTAATATTAATCTGTGGTCTCTGAGTCTGTATTTTTATTCCTCAGTACGGGGAGTGTGTTTTCGACTTCACTGGGTGTATCTGACTCTGGGTCATGATGTACACCGTGTGTCAGTGAGTGTGAATATACTAATCCGTGTTCTATGTCAGTGTGTTAATATTCCTGAGGACACTGTTGTTTTACACTTCACAGGGTGTATCTGACTGTGGGTCATGATGTACACAGTGTGTCAGTGAGTGTGTTAATATTGATCTGTGTCCTCTGTCACTGTGTTAATTTTCCGGAGAACAGTGTGGGTGTTTTACACTTCACACGGTCTGTATGACTCTGGGTCATGATGTAAACAGTGTTTCTGTGAGTGTGTTAATATTAATCTGTGTTCTCTGTCAGTGTGTTACTATTCCTGAGGACAGTGTGGGTGTTTGACACTTCACAGAGTGTATCTAACTGTGGGTCATGATTATACAGCGTGTCAGTGAGTATGTCAATATTAATCTAATTTCTCTGTCAGTGCGCTACTATTCCTGTGGAGAGTGAGGGTGCTTTACATTTCAGAGTTAGTATCTGAGAGTCGGTCATGCTCAACACAGTTTGTCAGTGACTGCGTTCATATTATTCTGTGGTCTTTGTCAGTGTATTAATATTCCTGAGGACAGTTGGCGGTGTTTTACACTTCACTGGGTGTATCTGGCTGTGAGTCATGATGTACACAGGGTGTCAGTGTGTGTGCCAATGTTAATCTGTGGTCGCTGAGTCTATGTTAATGTTCATCAGGACAGTGGAGTGTTTTGCTCGTCACAGGGTGTAAGTGACTGTGGGGCATGATATACACAGTGTGTCAGTGAGTATGTTAATATTAATCTATGTTCTCTGTCAGTGTGTTAATATTCCTCAGAACAGTGGGGGTGTTTTACATTTCACAGAGTGTATCTGACTGAAGGTCATGATGTACAAGATGTGTCAGTGAGTATGTTAATATTAATCTATGCTCTCTGTGTGTTAATATTCCTCAGGACAGTGGGGGTGCTTTACATTTCACAGAGTGTATCTGACTGTGGGTCATGATGTACACAGTGTGTCAGTTTGTCTGCTAATGTTACTCTGTGGCCTCTGTGTCTGTATTAATGTTCCTGAGGAGATTGAGAGTGTTTTACACTTCACAGGGTGTATCTGACTGTGGGTCATGATGTACACAGTGTGTCAGCGAGTGTGTTAATATTAATCTGTGTTCTCTGTCAGTGTGTTAATATTACTGAGGACAGTGGGGGTGATTTACATTTCACAGAGTGTATCTGACTGTGGGTCATGATGTACACAGTGTGTCAGTTTGTCTGCTAATGTTACTCTGTGTTCTCTGTGTCTGTATTAATGTTCCTGAGGAGATTGAGAGTGTTTTACACTTCACAGGGTGTATCTGACTGTGGGTCATGATGTACACAGTGTGTCAGTGAGTGTATTAATATTAATCTGTGTTCTCTGAGTCTGTGTTACTATTCCTCAGGACAGTGGGAGTGTTTTACATTTCACAGAGTGTATCTGACTGTGGGTCATGATGTACACAGTGTGTCAGTGAGTGTGTTAATATTAATCTGTGGTTTCTGTGTCTTTGTTAAAATCCCTCAAGACAGTGGGGATGTTTTACACTTCAGATGTGTATCTGACTTTGCGTCATGATGCGACACAGTGTATCAGTGAGGGTGGTCGTATTAATCTGTGTTCTCTGTCAGTGTGTTAATATTCCTGAGAACATTGGTGGTGTTTTACACGTCACAGGTTGTAACTGACTGTGGGTCATGATATACGCAGTGTGACTCTCATTGTGTTCATAGTAATCTGTGTTCTTTGTCACTGTGTTAAATTTCCGGAGGACAGTTTGTGTGTGTTACACTTCACACGGTCTATCTGACTCTGGGTCATGATGTACACAGTGTGTCACGCAGTGCTTTAATATTAATCAGTGTCCTCTGTCATTGTGTTAATATTCCTGAGGACAGTGTGGGAGCTTAACACTTCACAGGGTGGATCTGACCGGTTGTTATGATGCACACAGTGTGTCAGTGAGTGTGAATATATTAATCCGTGTTCTCTGTCACTGTGTTAATATTCCTGAGGACATTGGTGGTCCTCACACTTCACAGGGTGTATCTGACAGTGGGCCATGATGTACAAAGTGTGTCAGTGTGAGTGTTAATATTAATCTGTGGTATTTGAGTCTGTGTTGATGTTCCTCAGTACGGCGGGGTTGTTTTGAACAAAAAAACAAAGAACAAAGATAATTGCAGCACAGGACCAGGCCCTCCGGCCCTCCAAGCCTGCGCCGATCAAGATCCACTCTCTAAACATGTCGCCTATTTTCTAAGGTTCTGTATCTCTTTTCTTCCTGCCCATTCATGTATCTGTCTAGATACATCTTAAAAGACGCCATCGTGCCCGCATCTACCACCTCCGCTGGCAACGCGTTCCAGGCACCCACCACCCTCTGCGTAAAGAACTTTCCACGCATATCCCCCCTAAACTCTTCCCCTTACACTTTGAACTCGTGTCCTCTAGTAATTGAATCCCCCACTCTGGGAAAAAGCCTCTTGCTATCCACCTTGTCTATACCTCTCATGATTTTGTACACCTCAATCAGGTCACCCCTCAACCTCCGTCTTTCTAATGAAAATAATCCTAATCTACTCAACCTCTCTTCATAGCTAGCGCCCTCCATACCAGGCAACGTCCTGGTGAACCTCCTCTGCACCCTCTCCAAAGCATCCACATCCTTTTGATAATGTGGCGACCAGAACTGCACGCAGTATTCCAAATGTGGCCGAACCAAAGTCCTATACAACTGTAACATGACCTGCCAACTCTTGTACTCAATACCCCGTCCGATGAAGGAAAGCATGCCGTATACCTTCTTGACCACTCTATTTACCTGCGTTGCCACCTTCAGGGAACAGTGGACCTGAACACCCAAATCTCTCTGGACATCAATTTTCCACAGGACTTTTCCATTTACTGTATAGTTCACTCTTGAATTGGATCTTCCAAAATGCATCACCTCGCATTTGCCCTGATTGAACTCCATCTGCCATTTCTCTGCCCAACTCTCCAATCTATCTATATTCTGCTGTATTCTCTGACAGTTCCCTTCACTATCTGCTACTCCACCAATCTTAGTGTCGTCTGCAAACTTGCTAATCAGTCCACCTATACTTTCCTCCAAATCATTAATGTATATCACAAACAACAGTGGTCCCTGCACGGATCCCTGTGGAACACCACTGGTCACACGTCTCCATTTTGAGAAACTCCCTTCTACTGCTACTCTCTGTCTCCTGTTGCCCAGCCAGTTCTTTATCCATCTAGCTAGTGCACCTTGGACCACATGCGCCTTCACCTTCTCCATCAGCCTGCCATGGGGAACCTTATCAAACGCCTTACTGAAGTCCATGTATATGACATCGACAGCCCTTCCCTCATCAATCAACTTTGTCACTTCCTCAAAGAATTCTATTAAGTTGGTAAGACATGACCTTCCCTGCACAAAAACATGTTGCCTATCACTGATAAGCCCATTTTCTTCCAAATGGGAATAGATCCTATCCCTCAGTATCTTCTCCAGCAGCTTCCCTACCACTGACGTCAGGCTCACCAGTCTATAATTACCTGGATTATCCCTGCTACCCTTCTTAAACAAGGGGACAACATTAGCAATTCTCCAGTCCTCCGGGACCTCACCCGTGTTTAAGGATGCTGCAAAGATATCTGTTAAGGCCCCAGCTATTTCCTCTCTCGCTTCCCTCAGTAACCTGGGATAGATCCCATCCGGACCTGGCGACTTGTCCACCTTAATGCCCTTTAGAATACCCAACACTTCCTCCCTCCTTATGCCGACTTGTCCTAGAGTAATCAAACATCTGTTCCTAACCTCAACATCCGTCATGTCCCTCTCCTCGGTGAATATCGATGCAAAGTACTCGTTTAGAATCTCACCCATTTTCTCTGAGTCCAAGCATAACATTCCTCCTTTGTCCGTTAGTGGGCCAATCCTTTCTCTAGTTATCCTCTTTCTCCTTATATATGAATAAAAGGCTTTGGGATTTTCTTTAACCCTGTTTGCCAAAGATATTTCATGACCCCTTTTAGCCCTCTTAATTCCTCGTTTCAGATTGGTCCGACATTCCCGATACTCTTTCAAAGCTTCGTCTTTCATCAGCAGCCTAGACCTTATGTATGCTTCCTTTTTCCTCTTAGCTAGTCTCACAATTTCACCTGTCATCCATGGTTCCCTAATCTTGCCATTTCTATCCCTCATTTTCATAGGAACATGTAACTCCTGCACGCTAATCAACCTCTCTTTTATACTTTACTGGGTGTAACTGACTGTGGGTCATGATGTACCCCGTGTGTCAGTGAGTGTGTTAATATTGATCTGTGTTCTCTGTCAGTGTTTTAATGTTCCTGAGGACAGTGGGGTTGATTTACACTTCACAGGGTGTATCTGACAGTGGGCCATGATGTACACAGTGTGTCAGTGAGTGTGTTAATATTGATCTGTGTTCTCTGTCAGTGTTTTAATGTTCCTGAGGACAGTGGGTTTGTTTTACACTTCACAGGGTGTATCTGACAGTGGGCCATGAAGTATACAGTCTGGCAGTGACTGTTGTAATATGAACCTGTACTCACTGTCAGTGTGTTAATATTCCTGAGGACAGTGGAGGTGTTTTACACTTCACAGGCTGTATCTGACAGTGGGCCATGCTGCACACAGTGTGTCAGTGAGTGCTTTACTATTAATCTGTCTTCTCTGTCAGTGTGATAATATTCCGGAGAACAGAGGGTGTATTTCGCACTTCACAGAGTGTATTTGACTGTGGGTCATGATCATAAACAGTCAGTTAGTGAGTGTATTAATTTTAAGTTGTGTTCTCTGCTACTGTGTTAAGATTCCTGAGAACAGTGGGGGTCTGTTTCACTTCACAGGGTGTATCTTAGTGTGGGTTATTATGTACACAGTTTATCAGTGTGTGTACTAATATTAATTTGTGTTCTCTGCCACTGTGTTAATATTCCTTAGAACAGTGGATTTCTTCTACACTTCACAGGGTGTATCTGACTGTGGGTGATCATGTCCGCAGTATGTCAGTGAGTGTGTTAATATTAATCTCATTTCTCTGTCAGTGCGTTAATATTCCTGAGGAGATTGGGGGTGCTTTAAATTCGAGAGTTAGTATCTGAGATTGGGTCATGATGCACACAGTGTGTCAGTGAGTGTGTTAATATTAATCTGTGTTCTTTGTCAGTGTATTAATATTCCTGAGGACAGTGGGGGTGTTTGACACTTCACAGGGTGCATCTGACTGTGGTTCATGGTGTGCACAGTGTGTCAGTGAGTGTGTTCATATTAATGCGTGTTCCCTGTCGCTGTATTAATGTTCCTGAGGACATTGTGGGTGTTTTACATTTCACAGGTGCATCTGACTGTGGGCCATGATGCAAATTGTGTCACTGTGAGTGTGTTAATATTAATCTGTCTTTCATGTCCGGGAGTTAATATTCATGAGGACAGTGGGGGTGTTTTATACTTCACAGTGAGTATCTGACTGTGAGTAATGATTACACAGAGTGTCAGTGAGTGTGCTAATGCTAATATGTGTTCCCTGTCAGTTTTTTTCTATTCCTGACGACAGTGGGTGTTTTTACACTACACAGGGTGTATCTGACTGTGGGTCGTGATGCACACAGTGTGTCAGTGAATCTTTTAATGTTATTCTGTTTTCTCTGTCAATGTGTCAATATTCCTGAGGAAATTGGTGGTGTTCTATACTTCACAGGGGGCATCTGACTGTGGGCCATGATGTACACAGCGTGTCAGTGAGTCTGTTAATGTTATTCCGTGTTCTCTGTCAATGTGTTAATATTCCTGAGGACATTGGTGGTGTTCTATACTTCACAGGGGCCAGCTGACTGTGGGCCATGATGTACACAGTGTGCCAGTGGGTGTGTTAATATTAATCTGTTTTCTCTGTCAGTGTGTTAATATTCCTGAAGACATTGGGGGTGTTGTACACTTCGCAGGGAGTATCTGACTGTCGGTCATGTTTTCCGCAGTGTGTTAGTGAGTGTTTTCATATTAATTTGTGTTCTCGATCATTGTTTTAATAATCCTGTGGACAGTGTGGGTGTTTTACACTTCACAGCGTGTATCTGACTGTGCGTCGTGATGTACACAGTGTGTCGGTGAATGTGTTAATATTAATCTGTTTTCTCTGTCAGTGTGATAATGTTCCTGAGGATAGTGGGTTTGTTTTACACTTCACAGGGTGTATCTGACTGTGGGCCATGATGTACACAGTGTGGCAGTGAGTACTTTACCATTAATCTGCATCCTCTGTCAGTGTGATAATATTCCAGAGGACAGAGGGTATATTTCACACTTCACAGAGTGTATTTGACTGTGGGTCATGATCATAGACAGTCAGTTAGTGAGTGTGTTAATATTAATTTGTGTTCTCTGCCACTGTGTTAATATTCCTGAGAACAGTGGGTGTCTTTTACACTTCACAGGGTGTATCTGACTGTGGGTCATCATGTACGCAGTGTGTCAGTGAGTGTGTTAATATTAATCTAATTTCCCTGTCAGTGCGCTAATATTCCTGTGGAGAGTGGATGTGCTTTACATTCCAGAGTTAGTATCTGAGAGTGGGTCATGATGCACACAGTGTGTCAGTGAGTGTGTTAATATTTGTCAGTATATTAATATTCCTGAGGACAGTGGGGGTGTTTTACACTTCACAGGGTGTATCGGACTGTGGGTGATGATGTACACGGTGTGTCAGTGAGTGTGCTATTGGCAATCTGTGGTCGCTGAGTCTGTGTTAATGTACCTGAGGACAGTTGGATTATTTTATACTTCACAGGGTGTATCTGACTGTGGGTCTTGATGTACACAGTGAGTCAATTTTTGTGTTAATATTAATCTGTGTTCTCTGCCACTGTGCTAATATTCATGAGGACAGTGGGATTGTTTTACACTTCCCCGGGTGTATCTGACTGTGGGTCTTGATGCACACAGAGTGTCAGTGAGTGTGTTCTTAATAATCTGTGTTTAGTGTCAGTGTGTTAATATTCATGAGGACAGTGCTGGTGTTTTACACTTCACAGGTGTATCTGACTCTGGGTCATGATGTACGCAGTGTGTCGGTGAGTGTGTTAATATTAATGCGTATTCCTTGTCTCTGTGTTCATTTTCCTGAGGACATTGTGTGTGGTTTACATTTCACAGGGTGTATCTGACTGTGGGCCATGATGCCCATAGTATACCGGTGAGTGTGTTAATATTAATCTGTGTTCTCTGTCAGTGTGTTAATATTACTGAGGACAGTGGGGGTGTTTTACACTTCACAGTGAGTATCTGACTGTGGGTCATGACGTACACCGTGTGTTAGTGAGTGTGTTAATATTAATCTGTGTTCTCTGTCAATGTTATTCTCTTAATATTCCTAAGGACAGTGCTGGTGTTTTACACTTCACAGTGAGTATCTGACTTTGGGTCATGATGTACACAGCGTGTCAGTTGAGTCTGTTAATGTTATTCTGTGTTCTCTGTCAATTTGTTAATATTCCTGACGACATTGGTGGTGTTCTATACTTCACAGGGTGTATCTGACAGTGGGCCACGATGTACACAGTGTGTCATTGAGTGTTTTAATATTAATCTGTGTTCTCTGTCACTGTGTAATATCCCTGAGGACCGTGGGGGTGTTTTGAACTTCACAAGGTGTATCTGACTGTGGGTCATGTTGTACACAGTGTGTCAGTGAATGTGTTAATATTAATGATTAGATTTTAGATTAGATTAGAGATACAGCACTGAAACAGGCCCTTCGGCCCACCGAGTCTGTGCCGACCATCAACCACCCATTTATACTAATCCTACACTAATCCCATATTCCTACCAAACATCCCCACCTGTCCCTATATTTCCCTACCACCTACCTATACCAGTGACAATTTATAATGGCCAATTTACCTATCAACCTGCAAGTCTTTTGGCTTGTGGGAGGAAACCGGAGCACCCGGAGAAAACCCACGCAGACACAGGGAGAACTTGCAAACTCCACACAGGCAGTACCCAGAATCGAACCCGGGTCCCTGGAGCTGTGAGGCTGCAGTGCTAACCACCGCGCCACTGTGCCGCCCTGTTTTCTCTGTCAGCGTGTTAATATTCCTGAGGACAGCGGGCGTGTTTTACACTTCACAGGGTGTATCTGACTGTGGGTCATGAGGGACACAGTGTGTCAGTGAGTGTGTTAATATTAATCTGTGTTCTCTGTCAGTGTGCTAATATTACTGACGACAGTGGGTTGTTTTACACTTCACAGGGTGTATCTGACTGTGGGTCATGATGTACACAGTGTGTCAGTGAGTGTGTTAATATTAATCTGTGTTCTCTGTCAGTGTGTTAATATTACTGACGACAGTGGGTTGTTTTACACTTCACAGGGTGTATCTGACAGTGGGCCATGATGTATACAGTGTGTCAGTGAGTGTATTACAATTAATCTGTGTTCTCTGTCAGAGTGCTAATATTCCTTCGGCCAGTGGGGGTATTTTACACTTCACATCGTGTATGTGAGAGTCGGTCCTGATGTATACAGTGTGTCAGTAAGTGTGTTCATATATTTCATTGTTCTCTGTCAGAGTGTAAATATTCCTGAGGACAGTGGGGGTGTTTTACACTTCACAGTGTTCATCTGACTGTGGGTCATGAGGGACACAGTGTGTTAATGACTGTGTTAATATTAATCTGTGTTCTCTGTCAGTCTGTTAATATTCCTGAGGACATTGGGGTTGTTTTACACTTCACAGGGTGTATATGACTGTGGGTCATGATATACACAGTGTGTCAGTGAGTGTGTTAATATTAATCTGTGTTCTCTGTCAGTGTGTTAATATTACTGAGGACAGTGGGTTGTTTTACACTTCACAGGGTGTATCTGACTTTGGGCCATGATGTATAATGTGTGCCACTGAGTGTGTTCATATTAATCTGTGTTCTCTGTCAGAGTGTTAATATTCCTGAGGACATTGGGGTTGTTTTACACTTCACAGGGTGTATATGACTGTGGGTCATGCTGTACACAGTGTGTCTGTGAGTGTCGTAATGTTAATCGGTGGTATTTGAGTCTGTGCGAATAGTCCTTCGGTCAGTGGGAGTGTTTTACACTTCACAGGGTATATCTGACTGTGTGTCATGATGCAAACAATGTATCAGTGAGTGTGTTAATATTAATCCGTGTTCCCTGTCACTGTGTGAATATTCCTGAGGACATTGTGGGTGTTTTACAGTTCACAGGGTGTATCTGACTGTGGGCCGTAATGTCCGCAGTGTGTCAGTGAGTGTGTTAATTTTAATCTGTGTTTCTTGTCAGTGTGTTATTATTCAGGAGGACAGTGGGGGTGTTTTATACTTCACAGTGAGTATCTGTCGGTGGGTCATGGTTACACAGTGTGTCAGTGAGTGTGTTAATTTTAATCTGTGTTTCTTGTCAGTGTGTTATTATTCAGGAGGACAGTGGGGGTGTCTTATACTTCACAGTGAGTATCTGACTGTGGGTCATGATATACACAGTGTGTCAGTGAGTGTGTTAATATTAATCTGTGTTCTCTGTCAGTGTGTTAATATTCCTGAGGAAAGTGGGGATGTTTTACAATTCCCTGGGTGTATCTGACTGTGGGTCTTGATCCACACAGTTTGTCAGTGACTGTGTTCATATTAATCTGTGTTCAGTATCTGTGTGTTAATATTCATGAGGACAGTGGTGTTGTTTTATGCTTCACAGGGTATTTCTGACTATGGGTCATGATATACGCAGTGTGTCAGTGAGGTGAGTGTGTTAATATTAATCTGCATTCTCTGTCAGTGTGTTAATATTCTGGAGAACAGTGGGGGTGTGTTACACTTCACAAAGTGTATCTGACTGTGCGTCATGATATACACAGTGTGTCAGGGAGTGTATTAATATTACTGTGTATTCCATGTCACTGTGGTAATATTCCTGAGGACATTGTGGGCGTTTTACATTTCACAGGGTGTATCTGACTGTGGGCCATGATGTGCGCATTGTGTTCGTGATTGTGTTAACATTAGTCTGTGTTTCCTGTCAGTGTGTTAATGAGGACAGTGGGGGTGTTTTAAACTTCACAGTGAGTATCTGACTGTGGGTAATGGTTACACAGTGTATTAGTGAGTGTGGTAATGTTAATATGTATTCCCTGTAAGTGTGTTAATATTCCTGAGGAAAGTAGGGTTTTTACACTTCACAGGGTGTATCTGACTGTGGGTCATGATGTTCACAGCGAGTCAGTGATTGTGTTAATATTAATCTGTGTTCTCTGCCACTGTGATAATATTCCTGATGACAGTGGGGTTGTTTTACACTTCCCCGGGTGTATCTGACTGTGGGTCATGCTGTCCACGCTGTGTCAGTGAGTGTGTTAATATTAATCTGTGTTCTCTGTCAGTGTGTTAATATTCATGAGGACAGTGGGGGTGTTTTACACTTCACAGGGTGTATCTGACTGTGGGTCATGCTGTACACACTGTGCCAGTCAGTGTGTTAATATTAATCTGTGTTCTCTGCCTCTGTGTCAATATTGCTGAGGTCAGTGGGGTTGTTTCACACTTCACAGGGTGTATCTGACCGTGGGTCATGCTGTACACAGTGTTTGAGTGAGTGTTTTAATATTAATCTGTGTTCTCTGTCAGACTGTTAATATTCCTGAGGACAGGGTAGGTGTTTTACACTTCTCAGGGTTTATCTGACTGTGGGTCATGATGTACAGAGTGTGTCAGTATGTGTGCTAATGTTCATCTGTGGTCTCTGAGTCTGTGTTAATATTCCTGAGGACGTTGGGAGTCTTTTACACTTCACAGGGTGTATCTGACTGTGGGTCATGCGATACACAGTGTGTCAGTGAGTATCCTAATGTTAAGCTGTGGTCTCTGAGTCTGTGTTAATATTCTTCAGGTCACTGGGATTGTTTTACACTTACAGGGTGTAACTGGCTGTGGGTCATGATGTGCACATTGTGTCAGTTTGTGTGTTAGCCAACCAAATCGGAACTCTGTGATGCCATTGATTCTCTAGGCAGCGGAAAAGCCCCTGGGAAGGACAGCATTACCCCTGAAATAATCAAGAGTGCCAAGCCAGCTGTACTGTTAGCACTCCATGAACTGCTTTGCCTGTGCTGGGACGAGGGAGAGGTACCTCAGGACATGCGCGATGCCAGTATCATCACCCTCCAGAAAAACAAAGGTGGCCCCGGTGAATGCAACAACTACCGTGGAATTGCCCTGCTCAGCATCTTGGGGAAAGTCTTTGCTCGAGTCGCTTTAAACAGACTCCAGAAGCTGGCCGAGCGCGTCTACCTTGAGGCACAGTGTGGCTTTCGAGCAGAGAGATCGACCATTGACATGCTGTTCACCCTTCGTCACATACAGGAGAAATGCCACGAACAACAGATGCGGCTAGACATTGCTTTCATTGATCTCACCAAAGCCTTTGACCTCGTCAGCAGGCATGGTCTCTTCAGACTACTCGAAAAGAATGGATGTCCAGCAAAGTTACGAAATAACATCACCTCATTCCACGACAATATGAAAGGCACAATTCAACATGGTGGCTCCTCATCAGAGCCCTTTCCTATCCTGAGTGGTGTGAAACAGGGCTGTGTTCTCGCATCCACACTTTTTGGGATTTTCTTCTCCCTGCTGCTCTCAAATGCCTTCAAGTCCTCTGAAGAAGGAATTTTCCTCCACACAAGATCAGGGGGCAGGTTGTTCAACCTTTCCCGTCTAAGAGCGAAGTCCAAAGTATGGAAAGTCCTCATCCGGGAACTCCTCTTTGCTGACGATGCTGCTTTGACATCTCACACTGAAGAGTGCCTGCAGAGTCTCATCGACAGGTTTGCGTCTGCCTGCAACGAATTTGGCCTAACCATCAGCCTCCAGAAAACGAACATCATGGGACAGGACGTCAGAAATGCTCCATCCATCAATATTGGCGACCACACCAGTGGTTCAAGAGTTCACCTACCTAGGCTCAACTATCACCAGTAACCTGTCTCTAGATGCAGAAATCAACAAGCGCATGGGAACGGCTTCCACTGCTATGTCCAGACTGGCCAAGAGAGTGTGGGAAAATGGCGCACTGACACAGAACACAAATGTCCGAGTGTATCAAGCCTGTGTCCTCAGTACTTTGCTCTATGGCAGCGAGGCCTAGACAACGTATGTCAGCCAAGAGCGACATCTCAATTCATTCCATCTTCGCTGCATCTGGAGAATACTTGGCATCAGGTGGCAGTACTGTATCTCCAACACAGAGGTCCTCGAGGCGGCCAACTTCCCCTGCTTATACATACTACTGAGTCAGCGGCACTTGAGATGGCTTGGCCATGTGAGCCACATGGAAGATGGCAGGATTCCCAAAGGCACATTGTACAGCGAGCTCGCCACTGGCATCAGACCCACCGGCCGTCCATGTCTCCACTTTAAAGATATCTGCAAACGCGACATGAAGTCCTGTGTCATTGATCACAGGTCATGGGAGACAGTTCCCCGCGTTCGCCAGAGCTAGCGGGCAGCCATAAAGGCGGGGCTAATGTGTGGCGAGTCGAAAAGACTTAACAGTTGGCAGGCAAAAAGACAGAAGTGCAAAGGAAGAGCCAACTGTGTAACAGCCCCGACAAACAATTTTTCTGCAGCACCTGTGGAAGAGTCTGTCACTCTAAAATTGGCCTTTATAGCCACTCCAGGTGCTGCTCCACACACCACTGACCACCTCATGGCGCTTACGCAGTGTCTCTCGAGATAAGGAGGCCAAAGAGGATTAATATTCTGGTCACTGTCAAGATGGACAGTGGGTGTGTTTTGCCCTTCGTAGGAATTATGTGCCGCTGGTAATGATGTGCACAGTGTGTCAGTGAGTGTCTTAATGTTTATTCATGCTGATGTAGGTGTGTGATTGGTAATCAGTACCACTCCAGCTGCCTTTAATAGAGAACTGTATTGAATTGTTTGTTTCCTGTCGGATGAATGGAGCTCAGTACCACTCCAGCTGGTATCAATAGAGGCATGGATTGAATTAGTTCTTTCCGGGTGTGCGAATATGACTCAGTACCACTCCAGCTGTTATTAATAGAGGCCTGCGGTGAATTGGCCTATTCCTGGTGTGTGATGGGAATCAGTACCACTCCAGCTGGTATCAATAGAGGTCTGGATTGAATTGTCTCTTACCTTGTCAGTGAGTGGGACTCAATACCACTTCAGCTGGCCTTAATGGAGGCCTGGATTGAATTGGCTCCTTCCTGGTGTGTGAATGGGACTCAGTAACACGCCAGCTGGTATTAATGAAGCCTGGAATGAATTGGCTCTTTCCTGGTGTGTTCAGGGTTAAGTACCACTCCAGCTGGAACTAATAGAGGCTTGGATTGAATTGGCTCTTTCTTGGTGTGTGAATGGGACTCAGTACCACTCCAGCTGTTGTTAATAGAGGCCTGGATTGAATTGTCTCTTTCCTGGTGTGTGAGTGGGGTTCAGTACCACCCCCGCTGGTATTAATAGAGGCCTGGATTGAATTGGTTCTTTTCTGGTGTGTGATTTGTGACTCAGTACCACTGCAGCTGGTATTAATAGAGGCTTGGATTGAATTGTCTCTTTCCTGGTGTGTGAATGGACGGTTTTCCTTGGAGAACAGAAGGTGGAGAGATGATTTGATAGATGTACTCAAAATCATGAGGGGTCATGACAGAGCGCCAATGACGTAGGACAAAGTAAATTGGGATAAACTGTTCCCACTCATGAAAGGATCGAGAATCAGAGTACACAGATTTAAAGTGATTGGCAAAAGAAGCAAAAGCAACATGAGGAAAACATTTTTCATACAGCAAGTGGTTAGGATCTGGAATGCACTGCCTGATAGTGTGATGGTGGCAGGTTCAGTCGCGGCATTCAAAAGGGAATTAGACTGTTACCTGAAAAGGAAGAAAATGCATTGTTATGGGGAGAAGGCAGGGGAATGGCAATAAGTGAATTGATCATTCAGAAAGCTGGTGCTCTCCGTCACCCTCGATAAAGACCCTGCCCCATGATTTCCCATCCCCATGGAAACCGCCCTGCCACCACTCCCCATCACCCTGGAAACCGACCCTGCCCACCCTCTCCGTCACCCTTGAAACAGACCCCGCCCCCACTCCCTGTTACCCTGAAAACGTGCTCCACCCACTTCTCCGTCAATGGGGTAACAGGCCCCGCCCTCACCTCTCCATCATTGGGCGAAAAGTCCCCCTCCCGTTCTGTTTCCATGGTGACATGCCCCGCCCCTACTCTGTCTCCTTGGTGAAAGGCCCCCCATCCAGCTTCGTCTCCATGGAGTCAGGCCCCGCCCCCGCTCGGTCTCCATTCTGACAGGCTTCGCCCCCTCCTCTGATCATTGAATTAATTTAACAATTGTAGTAAAGGGATATTTCAGCACATTCTTCAACTGCTCTCTGAACTGAGTCTGGGTCACAGCGTAAATCGCAGTGTTTGTGCAGCAACTCAGGAGCTGCAACATGAAGCCCAATTCCTGCTGAAAATCAGGGAGAGAAACAGACCGATAACCCAAATACCACATCCGGATCCATATCGAATACATCATTAACATGGCCCACAACAGGATGAAATTCCCCGAGATAATGAGCAGTAAAATGATGGATTTCCTTCGACTCTCCATCTCGGGGTCTCTGCGACTCTCCCCACTGCTATGAGCCCGGAGTCTCCTCCGCCCTCTGCTGCTCACTAAAATGTGTCTGACGGTGACAGCGTTGAGCAGCAGAATCAGCACAAATGGGATCGCCGGGGTTAGAATGTTGTGGAGGAACTCGATTGTTCCCCAGACACGAGAATAACGAACATTGATTGTTATAAAACAAAACCTGTGAACATAAAATACCAGAAAATGTTCTTTAAGCAGCTCAGCACAGTCACTGTTCCCACAACCAAAGCAGCCCTTTTCTCACTGCAATATTTACTTTTCAGCTTCTGGCAACAAATGGCCACAAATCGATCAAAGGTGAAAGTGACGGTGAACCAGACAGAACAGTCTGTGGATGCATAAAGGAGGAGGGCGTGCATATTACACACGGGGATGGACAACAGGAACCGAAACTGTTCCCAATAAGCAATGGGAATGTGTCTGAATATCAGGTCCAGGATAATGACCAGTAGGTCCGCCACTGACATGGCCACCAGGTAGCGAGTGACACATTTGGAGAGCCCACACTTTCCCTGAGACAGGATCCCAATCGTCAGCAAGTTAACTGTGAGGAAGGGAAATACACAGGGAAATCAGAGATCAGGCTGGAGCAAAGTTACCAGTTTGATTGAGCACCTATTGAGATTTATAAATATGTTCCTGTATCCAGTGATGCATTAAAATGATTGAAACTGAATGAACAAATGAGAAGGTTTGTGATGCGATGGAAGACAGGAGCTTGCGTGTGTGTGTGCGTGTGTGTGGCTGAGAGGGCGAGTGTGTGTGTGGCTGAGAGATTGTCTGTGTGCGTGTGTGTAACAGAGAGTGAGGGGGTGCGTGGGTTTATGTGAGAGAGAGAGAGAGCATGTGTGCGTGTGTGTGTTTGAGAGAGTGTGTGTGAGCAAGAGTGTGTGTGTGAGAGAGGCCGTGTGTGAGAGATAATGTGTGCGTGTCTGAGAGAGAGCGAGTGTGTGTGAGAGAGAGTGTGTGTCTGTGTGTGTTTGCAAGTGAGTGTGAGTGTGTGACAGAGAGAGCGTGTGCACGAGTGTGGGCGAGTGAGAGAGAGAGCATGTGTGTGTGTGTGTGAGAGAGACAGTGTGTGTGTTTGTGCGTCTGAGAGAGCTTGTGTATGTGTGTGTATGTGGGTGTGAGAGAGTCAGAGAGAAAGAGAGAGCACGTGTGTGTGTGTGTACGTGTGCGAGAAAGAAAAATAATGCGTGTGTGTGTGTCTGAGAGTGTGTGTGTCTGGCAGAGAGTGTGTGCGTGTATGATGGAGTGTGTATGTGCGTCTGAGAGAGACAGCGTCTGTGTTTGTGTGTGTCTGAGAGTGTGTGCCTGTGTGTGCGCGTCTGAGAGAGAACGTATGTGTGTGTGTGTGTGTGTGTGTGTGTGTGTGTGTGTGTGTGTTTGAGAGAGTGTATGTATGTCTGAAAGGGAGTTTGTGTGTGTGTGTGAGACAGACAGAGTGTGTGAGTGAGAGGGACAGCATGTGTGTCTGACAGAGACTGTGTGTGCATGTGTTTGTGAGAGAGAGCGTGCGTGTGCGGGTGTCTGAGAGACCGTGTGTGTGTGTGAGAGAGAGAGAGAGTGCGTGTTTGTGTGTGTGTATGTGAGAGAGTGTATGTGCGTGTGTCTGAAAAGGAGTGTGTGTGAGACAGAGAGAGCGTATGAGTGTGTGTCAGAGAGACAGTGTGTGTGCCTGAGAGAGAGTGTGTGTGCGTGTGTTTGTGTGTGTGTGAATGAGAGAGAGAGACAGCGTGTGTGTCTGAGAGAGACCGTGTGTCCGTGTGTTTGTGAGAGAGAGTGCCTGCGTGTATGTGTCTGAGAGGGAGTGTGTCTGTAGGTCTGTGAATGTGTGTGTGTGCGTGAGAGAGAGTCTGCGCATGTGTATGTATGTTTGTGTGTTTGAGAGGGAGAGAGTGTGTGTGTGTAAGAGGGACAGTGTGGGTTTGAGTGAGAGCGTGCATGTGTGTGTGGCTGAGAGAGAGAGAGTGTGTGAGAGAGAGAAAGAGCGTGCATGTATGTGTGAGAGAGAATGAGAGTGCGTGTGTGTGTAAGAAAGATAGTGTACGTGAGAGAGATAGCGTGTGTACGTGTGTTTGAGTGTGTGTGTGTGTGTGTGTGTGTGTAAGAGATAGTGTGTGTCGGACTGAGCGTGCGTACATGTGTGTTTGTGTGTGTCAGAGAGAGAGTGTGTGTTTGAGAGAGCGTGTGTGTGTCTGTGTGTCAGAAAGCGTGTGTGCATCTGAGAGTGAGCGTGTGTGTGAGACAGAGCCTGTGTGCGTGCGTGAAAGAGAGAGAGTGTATGTGTGTGTGCATGTGTGTGAGAGTGTGTGTGTTTGAGCGAGACTGTGTGTGAGAGTGCGTCTGAGAATGACCGTGTGTGTGAGAGCGAGGGAGAGTATGTCTGTGCGAGTGTATGTGTGCGTGTACGAGAGAGAGAGTGACTCTGTGTGTGGGTTTGTGTGTGAATGTTTCTTAATATCAGGTCCAGGATAATGACCAGTAGATCCGCCACTGACATGCCACCAGGTAGCGAGTGACACATTTGGAGAGACCACACTTTCCCTGAGGCAGGATCCCAATCGTCAGCACGCTAACTGTGAGGAAGGGAAATAAACAGGGAAATTATGCATCAGGCTGGAGCAAAGTTACCAGTTTGATTGAGGACTTATTGAGATTTACAAATATGTCCCTGTATCCGGTGATGTATTACATGATTGAAACTGAATAAACAAATGGGAAGGTCTGTGATACGCTGGAAGACAGGAGAGATTAAATAATAAAAGCATGATAGTGAAATTGTTAAACTGAATGTTGATCATAATCCTCCCCATCCCTCCTTTTCCTGTCTGGTTTAAAAACGGTTCCATCCCGAATCTCTTCCAAATCTGATGAAGGGTCACCGACCTGAAACATTAAACTCTGTGTCTCTCTGAACAAATCCTGCCAGACCTGCTGAGTGGTCTTGTATCGAGAGTTAAATGTTGCACTGACTGAGAGAGTGTGTGTGTGTGTGTGTGTGTGTGCGTGACTGTGTGTGTGTGTGTGTGTTTCTGGTCTGGATCAGTGCTAGGGTGTGACCTCTGTGTATGTGTATGTGTGTGCGTGTGTTTGCGTGTGACTGCGTGAGTGTGTGTGTGTGTGTTTCTGGTCTGGCTCAGTGCTAGGGTGCGAGCTCTGTGTGTGTGTGTGTGTGTGTGTGTGTGTGTGTGTGTCAGAGAGAGATAGTGTGTGTGTGTGTGTGCGTGTGATAGAGAGAGAGTGTGTGTGCGTGTGAGAGAAGGTGTGTTTGTGTATGTGTGTGTGTGTCTGAGAGTGTGTGTGTGTGTGCGAGAGAAAGAGCATGTGCGTGTGTATCTGAGAGTATGTGTGAGAGAGAGAGAGTGTGTGTGTGTGTGTGGCTGTGTCTGAGCGAGACAGCGTGTGTGTTTGTGTGTGTTTGTGTGTGTCTGTGTGTGTGTGTGAGAGAGAGATAGTGAGCATGTGTGTGTGTTTGTGAGAAAGAGAGCGTGTGTGTGTGAGAGAGAGCGAGCGTGTGTATGTGTGTGTTTGGAAGAAAGAGAGCGTGTGTGCGAGAGAGAGAGTGTGTGTGAGGGAGTGAGTGTGTGTGTGTGTGTGTCTGAAAGAGCGTGTGTGTGTCTGTGTGTGTCACAGGGAGAGAGAGAGTGTGCATGCGTGCCTGAAAGGGAGTGCGTGTGTGTGAGACAGAGAGAGCATGTGAGTGTGTTTGAGAGAGACAGTGTGGTGTCTGAGAGAGACTGTGTGTGCATGTGTTTGTAAGAGAGAGTGCGCGTGTGCGTGCGTCTGAGAGACCGTGTGTGTGTGAGAGAGAGTGTGTGCGTGCAAGAGAGAGTGTCTGCGTGTGTATGCATTTGTCTGAGAGAGAGAGCGCGCGCGTGTGTGTGTCTGAGAGAGAGCGTGTGTGTGTGTGTGTGTTGGAAAGGGAGTGTGCGTTTGCGAGACAGAGAGAGTGTGTGAGTGTGTGTGAGAGAGAGAGTATGTGTGTCTGTGAGAGACTGGGTGTGCGATTGTTTGTGAGAGAGAGTGCGCTTGTGAGAGACAGCACGTGTGTGTGTGTGTTTATGTGTGTGTGAGTGAGGGAGAGAGTGAGTGTGTGTTTGAGAGTATGTGTGTGTGTGAGAGAGGGAGAGAAAGAGCGTGCGTGTTTGTGTGTGTGGCTGAGAGGGAGAGTGTGTGTGTCTGAGAGAGTACGTGTGCATGTGTGTGTGTGTGCGTGTGTGTGAGGCAGAGAGGGAGAGAGCGTGTGAGTTTGTGTGACAGAGAGAGAGCTTGTGTGCGTGTGTGCGTGTGTTGGCCAGAGAAGCTGAGACAGGGGTGATGTCAGTCGACATCATGGAGAAAATTTTTGGACCGGAATTAGGAGAACGTTTATGGCCAGGATGTTGCAGGACCTGCAAGAGATGCGGCACAGTTTCAGACTTAGTTTTAGGAAATGAAGATGGGCAGGTGGAAGGAGTGGCAGTGGGAGAGCATTTTGATGGTAGAGATAATAATTCAGTCAGTTTTTGCCTAATTGTGGAAAAGGGCAAGGATAGAACAGGAGTTAGAGTTGGGGCAAGGCCAATTTTACTAAACCGAGGAGTGATTCAGCGAAAGTGAACTGAAAACAGCTACTCGAAGGTAAATAAGTTTTAGAACAGTGGGAGGCATTCAAAGGGAAGATTCAAGAGTTCCAGGGTAAACATGTTCTCATAAAGAACAGAAAAAGCGTGAAATGGCCAAATCTACAGCTCACGGATGACAAGGAGCCTATTGGGTAAGATAAGGCAGAAAATGAAAGCTAATCGCCGACACCAAGAACCCAATACTACAGAAAGCCGCGAGGAGTATAGAAAGTGGAGGGATGAAATCAAAAGCGAAATTAGGAAAGCAAAGAAAGGGCATGGAAAAACATTGGCAAGCAAAATCACGGTTAACCCAAAGATGTTTTATCAATACATTAATAGCAAGGTGATAACTGAGGGAGAGTAGGGCCCATAATAGACCAAAAAGGTAACCTATGCGTAGGGGTGTGGAAGATATTGGTATGGTTCCTAATGAATACTTTGCGTCTGTCTTCACAGAAGAGGGAGACGATGTCGATATTGTAGTTAAGGTTCAAGAGTGTGAAGTGTTGGATATGGTAAACATAGGGAGAGAGGAAGTATTAATGGGACTGGTATCCTTGAAAGTTGATAAATCATCCGATCGGGTTGAAATATACCCCAGGTTGTTAAAAGAAGCAAGAGAGGAAATAGCAGAGGGTCTGACCATCATTTTCAAGTCCTCACTGGATACATTTGTGGAACCAGAGGATTGGAGAACTGCTAACTGCTAACCGCTGCTTAAAATGGGAGCGAGGGATAGACCGAATAATTGCAGGCCAGTCTGTTTAACCTCAGTAGTGGGCAAATTATTGGAATCTATTCAGAGAGATAGGAAAAACTTTCACTTCGAAAGGCATGGATTAATTAAGGATAGTCAGCGTGGATTTGTTAAGGGAATATCGTGTCTGACGAACTAGCATGAATTTTTTGAAGAAGTAACAAGGAAGATAGATGAGGGTAGTGCAGTTGATGTGGACTACATGTATTTTAGCAAGGCTGTTGACAAGGTCCCACAGGGAAGACAGGTTAACAAAATAAAATCCCATAGGTTCCAGGGAAATACAGCAAGGTGGATATTAAATTTACTCAGTGGCAGGAAACAAAGGGTAATTGTTGATGGGTGACTTTGAAACTGAACAGCTATATCCAGTGGCATTCTTCAGGGCTCAGTACTTGGTCCCCTGCTTTTTGTGGTGTACGGTGGCGATTTGAATGTAAATGTAGGGGGCATGATCAAGCCGTTTGCAGACGACACAAAGATTGGCCATGTGGTAGATAGCGAGGAGGAAAGCTTTAGGCTGCAGGAAGATATTGATGGTCTAGAGATGGGTAGAAAAGTGGCAAATGGAATTCAACTTGGAGAAGTGTGAGGTGACGTATTCGGGGAGGTCAAACAAGGCAAAGGAATTCGTGATTAATGGGAAAATATTGAGAAGTGCACAGCAAGTGAGGGTGCTGGGAGTGAATGTTCACAGGTCCCTGAAGGTAGCAGGACAGATCGATAAGGTGGTTGAGAAGGCATATGGAATCCTTTCCTTTATTAGCTGAGGTACAGAATACAAGAGCAGGGAGGTTATGCTGGAACTGTATAACTCATTCGTTAGGCCACAACTTGAGTACTGAGTGCAGTTCAGCTCACTTTATTACAGAAAGGATGTAATTGCACTAAGAAGGGTACAGAGGAGATTTACGAGGATGTGGCCAGGACTGGAAAACTGCAGCTTTGAGGAAAGATTGGATAGGCTGGGGTTGTTCTGCTTGGAACAGAGAAGGCTGAGGTGAGATCTGATTTAAATGTACAAAATTGTGAGGGGTCTGGATAGAGTGGAGATGAAGGGTTTATTAACCTTAGCAGAGATAGCAATGACGAGGGGGCATCGAGTTAAAGTGATTGGTACAAAAATTAGAGGGGAGACGAGGAGAAAAATCACCCTGAGTGTGGTGGGGGTCTGGAACTAACTGCCTGAAAGGGTAGTTGAGGCAGAAACCCTGAACACATTTTAAAGATGTCTTGATGTATCTCAAGTACATCACAGCGCAGTGGTGCACTGGTTAGCACCGCAGCCTCACAGCTCCAGCGACCCGGGTTCAATTCTGGGTACTGCCTGCGTGGAGTTTGCAAGTTCTCCCTGTGTCTGCGTGGGTTTCCTCCGGGTGCTCCGGTTTCATCCCACATGCCAAAGACTTGCAGGTTGATAGGTAAATTGGCCATTAGCAATTGCCCCTAGTATAGGTAGGTGGTAGGGAAAATGTAGGGGACAGGTGGGGATGTTGTAGGAATATGGAATTAGTGTAGGATTAGTATAAATGGGTGGTTGATCTGCCTACAGACTCGGTGGCCGAAGGGCCTGTTTCAGTGCTGTATCTCTAAAAATAAGTGCCGTAATCTGCGGGGCTACGGACCAAATGCTGGAAGGTGGGATTGGGCTGGTGGTACTTTTATTTGGCCGGCAGAGACAGAATGGGTCAAATGGCCTATTTCTGTGTTGTAATCATTCTATGATTTCATATGATTTTTCGATGATTTTCTAGGTGCTGATGGACTGTTTTAGTGATGGTGTGTAGATGTGGTCAGAAGGTCATCTTGGGGTCAAATATGACACCAAGGTGTGAACAGTCTGGTTTAGTCTCACACAGTTGCCAGGAAGAGGGATGGAGTCTGTGGCTAGGGAATGAAGTTTGGAGCGGGGACAGAAAACAATGTCTTCAATCTTCTCAAATTTGAATTGTCACAGCAGATGAGTGAGGTAATAAATTTTAGAAGGATGTATGCGGAGAGACAACACAAGCTACATATTACAACTGTAAAGGGAATTCAAGAACAGAGAGACCTGGGGAGTTTATGTGTAAATCATTGAAGATCACAGCACAGGTTGACAAAGCAGTTAATAAAGCATATGAGATCCTGGGCTTTATAAATAGAGGCATAGAAAACAAAACTGGAAAGTTATGTTAAATCTATATAAAACAGTACACCACATCCCAGTACATAACACATGGAACTGCAGAATTTTAACCACATAGTACCAGGGATCTGGGAATTCAGTTACATGGAGAGATTGGAAAAGCTGGGAATGTTCTCTTTAGAACAATGAAGGGTAAGAGGAGATTTAATACAGAATTCAAAATCATGAAGGGTTTTGATAGGGTAATTAATGTGAAACTGCTTCCAGTGTCAGAAAGTTCAGTATTAAGAAGACACAGATTGAAGGTAATTGACAAAGAACCAGAGGTGAAATCAGGAGAATTTTCTTTCAAAGCGAGTTGTTGGGATCTGGAATTCACTGCCTGAAGACATGGTGGAAGCAGATTCAATAATATCTTTCAAAAGGGAATTTAACAAATACATGAATTGGAAAACAAAAAGCTGGAGAGTGGGGCAAGAGGAGGGGACAGGAAATGATTAGATAGCTCTTTCAAAGAGACAGCACTGACACAATGGGCCGAATATCCTCCTTCTGTGCTGCATCAATCTCTGATACTATGAGCAAGAGACAGAGGGTGACAACCCAAAACTGCTTGCTTCCCAGTCACAGCAGCTCCAGGGGACAGAAAGAGAACAGCAGCAGAGCATTGATGGTGAAGCCCCATCACTTGGTCCGATACTCACATTCACCAGATTCAATACTTACACTGTGTATACCTTAGAGGCTGGCATAGAGTCGGAATCTGCACGGGGTGAGTCACCGAGCACGAGAGAAGTCGCAGGATCTCTCATCCTGCTTCTCCCTGCTGAGGGAGAAAGTGATGAAACAGATGGTCACCCTCACCTCCCAGAATTATCATTGGAGAACACACAGGCATGGCAACTACTGTGCAGTTAGTTCAACATCATTGGTATGTTAGGTTTTAGAAACAATAATCAGGGGAAAAAAAGCAACACACAGTTGGAGAGGTTTGTGTTAATTAAGGATAGCCAGCACAGATTAACAAAAGGCAGATCATGCTTTACCATCCTAATTGAATGTATTTTGATGATGTAACAGAGAAGGTTGATGAAGGGAATGTGATAGATGTTCTCTATATTGGTTTGAAGAATGTGTTTGATAAAGTGCCACATAAAAGATTAATTGCCAACATTGAGTCTCATGAAATGGGAGGGTCACTGTCCAATTGGATAAAAAAGTTGGATAATGTACAGAAAACAGTGTGTCATAGCAAATGGTTGTTTTTCTTAGACTGGAGGATGTTAGACAGTGGGTTTTCCCCCAGGGTCAGTGCTCGGGTCACTGTTTTATTTTGCTGTGAATAAACGAGTTGGATATTGGAATACAGAGTAGAACTTCAAAATATGTCTCTGATACCAAACTTGGAGCTATGGCAAACGGTGAGGAATGTCAGAACCACCTTCGACAGGACATAAATAGGTGAGTAGAATGGGCAGACACGTGACAGATGGAAGTGTGAGACACGTGTGAGGTGATGTATTTTTACAGAAACGACAGGAAGGCAATATAGACTTAATGGCACATTTCTAAACAGTGTGCAGGAACAGAGAGACCTGTGGATGCATTTTCATCACTCTTTAACGGTGACAGGACATATTGACAGTATGGTAAGCAATACACATAAAATCTTGCATTTCATAAATAAAGGTATTGAGTACAAAAGCAGAGAAGTTATGACGAACGTTTAAAAATTCTCTGGTTTGGTCTCAGCTGGACGATTGTGTCCAATTCTGGTCACCACACTTCAGAAAGATTGTGAAGACCCTTGAAATGGTGCAGAGGAGATTTAACAGAATGGTTCCAGGGATGGAGGATTTTAGTTACAAGGTAAGGTTACAAGATTATGACAAGCTTAGATAATTTAGGCAAGAAAATATCTGTTCCCATTAACTGATGGAAGAATGACTAGGGTGCACGGATTGAAGGTTTTGGACAAAGGATGCAGGGGAAATATGAGGAAGAACTTTTTTTTTAATGCTGTGGGTGGTAATGATCTAGAACTCACTGCCCACTAGTGTGGTGGAAGCTGAGACACTCAATGATTTCAAAAGGAAGCTGATGGGCACTTGAAGGAAATGAATTTGCTGCAGGGATTGAGCAAGGCAGTGGGACTGACTGGATTGCTCCATGGGGAGCCAACATGAACATGGTGGGACTAATGGCCCCCTTCTGTGCTGTAAATGACTCTAACACGCTCTTTGACGCTATTTAGGATATGCCGCCCACTCCTGCCTGGAAAGATCCACATGCATAGAAGTTCAATGGAACTGACATTCACAGCACCTGACAGCTCCGTCCCCACCCTGGTGTGAGGCTCCAGGTTGTGTTACAGGAGGTTACACAGCTCTGTGACCACCTCCTTATTGAATCAGAGTCACCACACACACTTCTCCTGGGTTAGGTGTAGGTTGGAAAAGTGCTCTTGGAAAACCCAAGGTAAGTCGGGCAGAGCCCCTTCCCCCTCCCTCTTCACACAGCTTCCCCTCTATGCAGTCTCTGCTCCATTTGTTGGTCATGTTACAGGCCCAGAGACACTATAACCACAGTCCCCATACCGCATCCAGAGTTGGGTCACCAAAACCTCAGTCCTCCCTGCATGTCTGCAGCAGTCATAACACAACCTCCAGAAACCATCCACAGCACCTCCACTAACGTTACAATAGCAGAAGTAAGTCAAATACCCCTCACCAGTAATTTAGATGCCTGCTCATTTTAAAGAACACTGCAGGGGGTTCCTCGTTATGATAAATGTATGTTCAGCTGAGAGTGACTAACACAGGTGGTCAGTGGACATGCACAGACCAAGTTTCAAAGACGGACATCAACACTGTCGGGCTGGTGCACTGACGTAAATTTGAACCCCTCGTTACAGTAACTGCACGTACATGGCATGCCCAGTCAAGACCACTGCCCAGCGTGGCGCACTGTGTTGGCCACACTAGAAGTGGCTGGCTGTGCAGATCGCATCATTTTATGGATCAAGGTTTCTGTAACATTGGCACCAGTGTGAGAATCACAGCCGGGGGAGATAGGGACAGAAAGCAACTCACTTTAAAAGCGGAATTGGAAAAAGAGTTGAAGGCATAAGATTTTCAAGAATGTGGGAAATTGACTGTGGAATGGGACTAATTGGAGGGGCGAGGCCATGGAGGGATTCAAACACAAGTAGGAGAATATTAAAATTTAGGTGTTGCCAGACCAGGAGCCAATGTAGATCAGTGAGCACAGGGGCAATGGGTGATCGGGATTTGGTGTGTTCTGGATGGGCTGTGGTTTATGGAGGATTATAACTGGGAGGGTGACCAGGATAGAATTGTAACAGTCAAGGGTGGATTTAATAAAGGTACAGATGAGGGTTTATGCAGCAGATGGGCTGAGGCAGAGGTGGACATGGGTGATATTACAGAAGTGGTAGTAGGCAGGTTAATTGACGGAGAGAACATGGTGACGAACTCAGCTAGGTATAAATAGAACGTAGAGTTTAGAAGCTGTCTGGTTCAGCCTCAGACATTGGCTAATGAGGTGGATACAGAGAGCGGATAGGGAACAGAGTTTGTGAGAGAGACTGAAGACAGTGGCTTCAGTATACCCAGGATTTCCATGACCAGAACAGAAAATCAGTGAAATATGGTTTATAGATCAAATAGTTGTATACAGTGACTTACCAGGGACACCAATAATAGCGAGGAAGGGATAGTAAATCGTTTGAATCATCTTTAGTGCATAATAGACCCGGTTTTCTAATGTTATCCAGTAATCATCTGCAGTAACTTCGCCAAACCAATAGGAAAAACTCTTGCTTTCCATTGTTGTGACATTCCAATCTATTGCTCTCAGATTCGGATCCATTGTTGTCAAATTCCAAATTATTGTTCTCAGAGTCTGATCAATCCTTTCCACTCTCTGGAGCTACTTTCAGTGTGGGGGTAATGCTCCCGTCTTGGAATAACACATTGAAAGAAATTTCTTATTAATAGAAGTGAAAAACTGTCCAATGACACAATTAGGGTCCATGGAGACTGACATTGATTACAGACACTGAACAAGCAGATTCAGTTAACCCCTTACAAACCAACATTTTTGTACCACAATAAAGTGGAACATTTGCCCGGTCTGGATGGGATGTATGAGGTTTGTTGAGGGAAGGAGTAGCAGAGATACTGACCAGAAGCTTTCAATCCTCCTTGGCTATGGGAGTAGTGACAGGGGAGTGGAGGACTTGAAATGTTACGCTCTGTTTAAAAAAAGAGATTGGGTAAGCCCTATTATTACTGACCAGTCAGTCTAATGTCAGTGATTGGAATTATCTAGATGCCATAATCCAGCACAGAAATATATCTTTCTTGGGAAAAAATAAATGACAAGCAGGATGGATAGCTTAATGACCAATCATGTCTGATGATCTTGATCAAGTTAGTTGATGTCATAACTGAGTATTGATGAGGATAGTGTGTTTCGTGTTATGTATATGAACTTTCAAAAGGTCTACGATCAAATGACATTTCATAGACTTGTTGTGAAAAATGGAACACATGGATTAATGTGATAGTGTGGGTAGAACACTGACTCAGGGACAGAAAGCAGAGAGAAGTGGTGAGTCTGGGGGAGGGGGAGTATACAATGCTGTTTCTCAGGGGTCCGTATTAGAACCAATACTGTTCCTGCCAAAGAGCTAGATACATGATATTGACTTAAATATAAAAATAAACAATTTCAACTCTTTCAGATGACATGAAACTCATATGTAAGGGTGGCAAAGGCGCAGACCACAGAATTATCCAACCTCACAGATTGTGTTTTTTTTTATCCTGGACTCTCATCAAACAAACATTTATTTGTCACTCTAATTCATGTATGTGTTATTCTCATGTGAGTGCATGCGTGAAAGTACAGCGTATATTTTTATTATTTCATTTAGATCCAGTTTAGATTGTTAAGTATAATAAACTCACCTCTTGTTTAAACTCAAGAAAACCTGTCTGATTGATTCTTTCACGATCACAACAAAGGTAAAGGGTAAAATACTCACTGAGGTGGTCAGCACGTCCAATGATAAAAAGGAAAAACTCTGTTGTGGTAAAATATGAATTATGACAAGAGGGGACCTGGGACCCCTCCTCACATGGCTGCAACTGAAATTGATTGTAACCCAATGACAAACGAGAAATTAGAAGTAGGAAAAACAAATGATTCACAGAAAAAAAATTGAAGATTTCAATGTAGGTTTTACTGCGTTTTTCACTGCTACATCACTAAAATATTCACATTCCAAGACAGTACCTTCCTAAGCCACAGCATATGAACATATGAAAATACGAATTAGGAGCAGGAGTAGGCCACTCGGCCCCTCAGGCCCGCTCTGCCATTCAATAAGATCATGACTAATCTGATTGTAAGCTCGATCCCACATTACCACCTACCCTCGATAGCCTTTCACCCCTTTGCTTATCAAGAATCTATCTACCTCTGCCTTACAAATATTCAAAGACCCTGCTTCCACCACCTTGTGAGGAAGAGAATTCCAAAAAAACAATGACACACAGAGAAAATCAAATTCTCCTCCTCTGTGTGTTAAATGGGTGACCCCCTTATTTTTAATAGTGACCCTTAATTCTAGATTCTCCCACAAGGGGAAACATCCTTTCCACATCCACCCTGTCACCACTTAGAATCTTATATGTTTCAATCAAGTCGCCTCTCACTCTTCTAAACTCCAGCAGATATAACAAAGAACAAAGAACAGTACAGCACAGGAACAGGCAATTCAGCCCTCCAAGCCTGCGCCGATCTTGATGCCTGCCGAAACTAACAACTTCTGCACTTCCGGGGCCCATATCCCTCTATTCCCTTCCTATTCATACATTTGTCAAGATGCCTCTTAAATGTCGCTATCGTATCTGCTTCCATCACTTCCCTTGGCAGCAATTCCAGGCACTCACCATCCTCTGTGTAAAACACCTGCCTCGCAAATCCCTTCTAAACTTTGCCCTTCGCATCTTAAACTATGTCCCCTAGTAACTGACTCTTCCACCTGGGAAAAAGCTTCTGACTATCCACTCAGTCCATGCCGCTCATAACTTTGTAAACCTAGCCTGTCCAATGTTTCCTCATAAGACAGCCCGCCCATTCCAGGTATCAGTCTAGTAAACCTTCTCTGCACTGCCTCTAATGCATTTACATCCTTCCTTAAACAAGGAGACCAATTCTGTACACAGTACTCCAAATGTGGTCTCACCAATGCTCTGTACGACTGAAGCATGACCATACTTCGATATTCAATTTCTCTTTCAGTAAACAATAAAATTCTATTAGCTTTGCTAATAACTTGCTGTACATGTATACTAGCTTTTTGTGATTCATGCACTAGGCCACCCAGATCCCTCTGCATCTCAGAGCTCGGCAGTCTCTCACCATTTATATAATATGGGTCTTTTTTGTTCTTCCTGCC
This sequence comes from Heterodontus francisci, assembly GCF_036365525.1. Taxonomy (NCBI): domain Eukaryota; kingdom Metazoa; phylum Chordata; class Chondrichthyes; order Heterodontiformes; family Heterodontidae; genus Heterodontus; species Heterodontus francisci. Next base: position 445,240 of record NW_027142286.1, read on the forward strand.
AAAGTGGACAATTTCACACTTTACTGCATTATACTCCATTTGCCAGGTCTTTGCACCCTCATTTGACATACATATATTTCTTTGCAGTCCCCTATGTCCTGTTCACAGCTTAGTTTCCTACATATCTTTGTGTCATCGGAAAATTTAGCAACCATACCTTCGGTCCCTTCATCCAAGTCATTTATATAAATTGTAAAAAGTTGAAGCCCCCAGCACAGATCCCTGTGGCATACCACTCGTTTCATCTTGCCAACCAGAAAATGACCTATTTATGCCAACACTCGGTTTCCTGTCAACCCGTCAATCTTCTATTGATGCCAATATGTTACCCTCTACACCAGGAGCTTTTATTTTCTGTGATAACCTTTGATGTGGCATGTTATCAAATGCCTTATGGAAATCTAAGTCCAGTACATCCACCTGTTCCCCTTCACCGACATCACATGTAACGCCATCAAAGAACTGCAACAAGTTGGTGAAACATGAATTAACTTTCATAAATCCATGTTGATTCTGCCTGGATTACCTCGATTTTTTCGAAGTGCCGGCTATATCGTCTTTAATAATAGCTTCTAACATTTTCCCCAAGACAAATGTGATGCTAACTGGCCTGTCGTGTCCTGCTTTCTGTCTACCTCTCTTTTTGAATAAAAGAGTTACATTGGTAATAAAGGAGTTACATACAGACTGAAGTAACTTGGGACAGGTTAAAAGCCCTCTCTGTTGAAAAGTTAAGTAATGTAGCTGGACAGTTAGGGATTATTCTCCGTCCAAAAGCTAGAAAACCCGAAATCCTAAGACCTCTGGCCAATCATTTTTTACTTGAAGCTGAAGACTCAAACAGGTTGGAATCACGAACAGATAGAATAATGTTAACTAAGATAAAACTAGAACAGAAGAGACTAGAATTAGAATTGCAGAGAGAGTGAGAAAGAGCAGAGTGAGTGTCAAGAAAGGGAAAAAGTAAGAGTGTTCCAGAAGGAGAAGGAGGAAAGGGAGTTAAGGCGGGTCAAACAACTAGAGGAAGACCCAGTACACCCAGTAAAGACACAGCTAGTGAGAGAGCTACCCCTAGTTCAGGACCATGTGCTGAGCTCTTAAAGTTCTCCCAGTTCATTCCAATGTTCAAAAAGGAGGACGCAGCAGCATTTGTCATCGCTTTTGAAAAGTTTTCCAAGCAGCTGAAATGGCTGGCAGAGGGCTGGATGCTGTTTGTACAATGCAAAGCAAGAGGAAAAGCCCATGACTTTCATTCATTGTTGCCAGATGAAAGTTCATCAAATTATGAGATGACTAAAAATCCTGGGCACATATGCGATAGTACCAGAAGTGTACCAAGAAAAAAATTCTGATCCCTCTGAAAGCAGCCTGACGAAACTGACCTCGAGTCTGAATGAGTTAAGGAGATGAAGTAAGCCATTCAGCCCCTTCCAGCCTGTTCCACCATTCAAAAACATAGTGACTGATCATCCATTTCATTGTATTTTTCCCCACACTCTCCTCATATCCTTTTATGTTACTGGCAGACACAAATGTGCTTTAAACATACTCAATGAATGAGCTTCCACAGCCCTCTGGGGTAGAGAATTCCAAAGATTCACAACCCTCTGAGTAAAGAAATTTCTCCATATCTGTCCTAAGTGGCCTCTCTCTTATTTTGAAATTGTGTCCCTTGGTTCTAGACTCCCCAACCAGGGGAAACATCTTAGCTGCATCTAGCCTGCCTATCCCTTTCCGTATTTTGTAGGTTTCAATTAGATCACCTCTCATTCTTTTAAAGTCGAGAGAACACAGGCCCAGTTTCCACAATTTCTTCTTAAAACAGTCCCACCATCCCGGGAACATGTCTGGGGAACTTTCGTTGCTCTTCCTCTATGGTCATAATATCCTTCCTCGGGTAAGCGGACCAAAACTACATACAGTACTCCAGGTGCTGTCTAACCAAGGTTCTATAAAATTGAAGCAAGACTTCACTACTCCTGTACTCATATCCTCTTGTGATAAAGGCTAACATACCATTAGCCTTCCTCAATGCTTGCTGTACCTGCATGTTAGCTTTCAGTGATTATTGATGACGGCACCCAGGTCCCTTTCTACATCTACACTTTCTAATCTCTTACTATTTAAGAAATACTCTGCACAACTATTTCTCCTACCAAAGTGGATAACGTCACATTTTCCACATTATATTCCATCTGCCGTGTTCTTGCCCACTCACATTGTCTGTGCAAATCCCCTTGAAGCCGCTTTGCATCTTCCACACAATACTCATTCCCACCTAGTTTTGTGTCTTCTGCAAACTTGGAAATATTACATTTGGTCCCCACATCCAAATCGTTGATATATACTGTGAGCAGCTGGGGCCCAAGCACTGATCCTTGTAGTACCTCACCAGACGCAGTCTGGCAATGCAAGAATGACCCATTTATTCCTATTTTCTGTTTCCTGCCCGCCATCCAATCCTTAATCCATGTCCGTAAAGTAGCTCCTATCCATGTGCTTTACTTTTGCTTACCAACCTCCTGAGAGGGACTTTATTAAATGCCTTCTGATAATCGACCGACTTCCTTTTTCTATTCTGTTAGTAACATCCTAAAAAAAACTCCATCGGCTTCATCAAGCATGATTTCCCATTTATATATCCAAGTTGACTCTGCCCAATCAGATCCATTTATCACCTTCTAGCATATTCCCTATTACTGATGCAAGGCTAACAGGTCTGGAATTCCCTGTTTTCTCTCTCCCTCACCACCTAAATAGTGGGATGACATTTTCTGCCTTCCAATCTGAAGGAAACCTTCCAGAATTAATAGAATTTTGAAAGATGATCACCAATGCACCCACTATCTCCATAGCTACCTATTTCAACACTCTGGGATGTCGAATATTGGGTAATTTCTCCAACACAACTTTCTTACTAATATCAATTTCCTTCACTTCCTCATTCCCGTTAATCACTTGGATCTCCAGTTCTGGGAATTTTCTTGTCGCTTCCTCAGTGAAGATAGATACAAAGTAATCATTTAGCTTCTCTGCCATTTCTCTAGACCCCATTACAAATTGTCCTGACTCTGCCTGTAAGGGACCCACATTTGTCTTAGACAAACGTTTCCTTTTTTATGAACCTATGGAAGATTTTACAATCCATTTTTGTGTTTGCTTTTGACCAGTGATATGAGCACTCAAGATAGAGCCTATATATGAAAACCTCAGAGCGGTGATCCTTCTCGAGGACTTCAAAAACTCGCTGCCCCTCCCATTAAAACCCACAAAGAGGATCAAAAGGTTCAAAGAGCCAGGCAGGCCGCAATTATAGCTGATGAATTTTTCTTTGCACACCAGGCTTTATCCCCAAAGAGAAACTCTTCCCGAGTCACCCTAAAGACCCGAGAATAAAAGGTGGGAGGGTGCTGGGAGGGCGAACAGCCATGGACAAGGAGGAAAAGCTGGACATGCATGGGTCCATCCTCAGGCCAAATAGGACGGAACTGAGAGCAGAAGAAACGGCGGAAGACCCGTGTGTTTCCATTGTAATAAGGCAGATCACCATCCAGCTGAATGCTGGAAGTGACGGGGAAAACCTGCAGGATTACCAGGGTACATCAGATCCGTACAGGCAAACGGGCCCTGATGGAAAGCACAGCAGATGAGGCTGTGCCTTTAACTGTGGCAGTCAGACCCAGTAAACCTAACGCCGAGCGTGCGGCAAAACTTAACAAAAGCCCTGAGAGGTACCAGGATTTGTATCCCGAGGAAAAGTGACCCCATACGCCTCGACTTATTTTTAATTCATTCATGGGATGTGGGCATCATTGGCTAGGCCAGCATTTATTGCCCGTCCCTAATTGCCCTTGAGAAGGTTGCGATGAGCTGCCTTCTTGAACCGCTGCAGTCCATTTGGGGAAAGTATACGCATAGTGCTGTTAGGAAGAGAGTTTGCCGAGTGGTCCGTCCGGTTTCATTCCTTTTTATTGACTTCGTAGCGGTTAGGTACAACTGAGTGGCTTGCTAGGCCATTTCAAATGGCATGTAAGAGTTAACCACATTGCTGTGGGTCTGGAGTCACATGTAGGCCAGACCAGGTAATGACAGCAGAATTCCTTCCATAAGGACATTAGTGAACCAGATGGGTTTTTACAACAATCGACAGTAGTTTCATGGCTACCATTAGACTGGTTTTTTAATTACAGATTTATTAATTCAATTCAAATTCCACCTTCTACTGTGATGGGATTCTAACCCATGCTCACCTCCTGACTCTCCAAAGACTGTCCACCATCGACAAGACACAAGTCAGGAGTGTGATGGAATACTCTCCACTTGCCTGGATGGGTGCAGCTCCAACAACACTCAAGAAGCTCGAGACCATCCAGGACAAAACAGCCCACTTGATTGGCACCCCATCTACAAACATTCACTCCCTCCACCACCGACGCACAGTAGCAGCAGTGTGTACCATCTACAAGATGCACTGCAGCAATGCACCAAGGCTCGTTAGACAGCACCTTCCAAACCCGCGACCTCTAACAACTAGAAGGGCACGGGCAGCAAATACATGGAAGCAGCACCACCGGCAAGTTCCCCTCCAAGTCACACACCATCCTGACTTGAAACTTTATCGCCGTTCTTTCACTGTCGCAGGGTCAATATCCTGGAAATCCCTTCCTAATAGCACTGTGGGCCTACCTACCCCAAATGGACTGCAGCAGTTCAAGAAGACAGCTCACCACCACCTTCTCAAGGGCAATTAGGGATGGGCTATAAATGCTGGCATAGCCAGTGATGCCCACATCCTATGAATGAATAATAAAAATCTCCTGAACTGACACTGCAGACGGATGACCCTACTGTCTGGTTGCCTGAAACCTTCTTTGGGGAAGGTAATGGACCCAAAGGATGTGTTAAACAGATCTTCCTTAGTTGGGACTCAACAAACCGACCCAGTGTTAAAAATGAAGCACAGACTGTCCAAACCAACACTGAAGCAGAGGGAGTTGCAGTGTGTCATTATTTAAAGAATGAGGTGCTGATGAGGAAGTGGAGACCTCCTCACAGACCTGCGGATGAAGAATGGACAGTGGTTCACCTGATACTGGTGCCGCTGAGGTCCCTTAAAGAAGTAATAAGAAAGGCCCACGAACTTCCAATGACTGGACTTGTCGGTGCATTAAAATAGAAACCTGCATAAGACAGCGTTTTGACTGGATACAACTCCACAAATATGCGGTAGAGTTCTGTAAAACTGGTCACAGGTGCCAGGTTATGGGCAAGCCTCAAACTGCAGTAAAACGTGCACTCTAATTCCCATACCAGCTTTTGGTGAACCCTTCAGCAGAATGCTGGTGGATTGTGTGGGACACCTGCTGAAAACAAAACGGGATTACCAGTATCTTCTCACCATTATGGATGTGGTGACCCGATTCGCAGAAGCCATTCTCCCGAAGAACTATCTCTGCCAAGGTAGTGGTGGAGGGGCTAAAACAATTCTTTACCCGATATGGACTGTCTACTGAGATCCAGATAGACCAGGCCACACATTTTATGTCCAGTCTTTTTGAGATGTTCATGGGTATTCTGTACATAACACAGCTAACGTCCTCAGCCGACCACTCACAGTCACAACGTGCATTGGAGTGGTATCATCAGACCCTATAGACAATGATCAGGCCATACAAGGATAAGAGCTGTCCTCGAGTAAAGGGGCTAAATTGTGGGGAGGCTAATTATAACAATATTAGGCAGGAACTGAGGAATTTATATTGGGGGCGGCTGTTTGAGGGTAAATCAACATCTGACATTTGGGAGTCTTTCAAACATCAGTTGATGAGAAGCCAGGATCAGCATGTTCCTGTGAGGAAGAAGGATAGGTTTGGCAAGTTTCGGGAACCTTGGATAACTAGGAATACTGTGAGCCTACTCAAAAAGAAAAAAGAAGCATTCATAAGGGCTGGTAGGCTGGGAACAGACGAAGCCCTTGAGGAATATAAAGACAGTAGGAAGGAACTTAAGCAAGGAGTCAGGAGGGCTAAAAGGGTCATGAAAAGTCATTGGCAAACAGGATTAAGGAGAATCCCTAGGCCTTTTATACGTATATAAAGAGCAAGAGGGTACCAGGGAAAGGGTTGGCCCACTCAAGGACAGAGGAGAGAACCTATGTGTGGAGCCAGAGTAAATGGGCAAGGTACTAAATGAGTACGTTGCATCAGTATTCACCAAAGAGAAGGACTTGGTGGATGATGAGTCTAGGGAAGGGAGTGTAGATAGTCTGGGTCCCAGAATACTGAGGAAGGCAAGGGAAGAAATTGCTGGTGCCGTGACGGAAATCTTTGTATTCTCATTGGATCCAGGTTCGGTCCCAGAGGACTGGAGAATAGCCAATGTTGTTCCTTTGTTTAAGAAGGGTAGTAAGGATAATCCAGAAAATTATAGGCCGGTGAGCCTTACGTTAGTGGTGGGGAAATTGTTAGAGGGGATTCTTCGGGACAGGATTTACTCCCATTTGGAAACAAATGGACTTATTAGCGATATGCAGCGTGGCTTTGTGAAGGGGAGGTCGTGTATCACTAACTTGATTGACTTTTTTTGAGGAAGTGACGAAGATGCTTGATGAAGGAAGGGCAGTGGATCTTGTCTATATCGATTTCAGTAAAAACTTTGACAAGGGCGCTCATGGGAGACAGGTACAAAAGCTGAATTCACACGGGATCAGAGGTGAGCTGGCAAGATGGATACAAAACTGACTCGGTCATAGAAGATAAAAGGTAGCAGTGCAAGGGTGCTTTTCTGAATGGAGGGCTGCGATCTGTGCTGGGACCCTTGCTGTTTGTTGTATGTGTAAATGATTTGGAGTAAAATGTAGCTGGTCTGATTATTAAGTTTGCAGACGACACAAAGGTTGGTGGAATTGTGGATAGTGGTGAGGATTGTCAGAGGATACAGCAGGATTTAGATCGGTTGGAGACTTGGATGGAGAAATGGCAGATGGAGTATAATCCTGCCAAATGTGAGGTTTTCACTGAAACGACGAAGGTGGAGGGGCGACCTGATCAAGGTTTGCAAAGTAATGAAAGGCATGGACAGAGTGGATAGGCAGAAGCTTTTTCTGAGGTTGGAAGAGTCAGTTACTAGAGGACATAGGTTTAAGGTGCAAGGGGCAAAGTTTAGAGGGGATGTGCGAGGCAAGTTCTTTACACAGAGAGTGGTGAGTGCCTGGAACTTGCTGCCAGGGGAGATGGTCGAAGTAGGTACGGTAACGACGTGTGCGAGGCATCCTGACAAATACATGAATAGGATAGGACTAGCAGGATACGGTCACCGGAAGTGCAGAAGGTTTTAGTTTAGACAGGCATCAAGAGGACCGAATGGCCTGTTCCTGTGCTGTACTGTTCTTTGTTCTTGTTCTTTGTTCTTTGTACTGCTCTGAGTCCCCATGAGTGGGACAAAGGGCTGGGATTTCTCCTGCTGCCTACCGGGGACTTGTCCAATGATTCCACTTGCTTTAGTCTCTTTGAATTAGTTTATGGACATAAGGTGAGAGGTCCTCTTAAACTAATCAAGGAGAAGTATTTGGGACACAGGGATGAGTCTTCCATGAGACTACATTTCCATGCTCTGGCAGTGGCTCTCGGGAGCCTGTGCAATAACTCAGGAAGACCTAAATACCTCCCAGGCAGCTATGAAAAGGTAAACATACAGAAATGCCAAGGCTAGAACATTTCAGCCCAGATACCATGTATTGTTACTACTCCCAAGGCAGGGTGAACCCCTGAAACTCCGGTTCAGTCGTCCATATCGAGTGGCAAAATGAATAGTCAGATAAATTATCAAATTGACACCCCAGACCAAAGGAAAAAAAAAACAAAGGCTGTGTAGGTGATAGGAAAGCCCAGATCTGTTAGACAGTCAGGAGGGAAGGATTGAAAAGGACAGTTAGGATAGGTTTGAAGGGGGGCCAGAAGGTTTGCCAACTGGAACTCCCTACTCTCCGATTAACCAACCCTGAAATGTTTGGTAATTTAGACCACACGCTCTCCTCCTTAGATGCAGGCGAAACAGGCATCCTAAAAAAGGCTGCTAGCAGCGTTTACAGAAATGTGCAAGGACAAGGAAAGTTCCCAAAAAGGCAAGTCGATGGTGAGGGAGTTGCCTCACCTAATCGAAAGTGCCTCATGGGATTGCCGTGAAAGCTGGAAAGACATTTGCGAGCACTAATGTACAAGAGGACATAGGGCAGATTAGAAAGAAAGAACCTCATTAAAGTAAAGGGAAAAGCGAAGAGACAATACCCTAAAGTAAACAGTACTTGTGTACCTCACCAGAAAGCTAAAAGTAAGGTCAGTGTGGATCTGCCCACTGAAGAACACACTGATCAGGTCCCAAAGCCAATGCTAATAATACCCAACAATTTCAAAGCAGAACTCAGCAAGAACAAAGGCCCATGGAAATCTCAGTCACCTCACAGGGGCTAAAAAAATCAACAATTTATGACGCTGTCGGTTTAGGGAGAATGATTATCAAGGTGCAGGACCCGGAATAGTTAATGTTTCATTGCAGGAGAGAGAGAAAAAGAAAAACACTGTAATCGTTGATGCATTGTTCAGGATCGGACCAGACACATAACCATCTCGGACAAAACTCAAAAAAATTAAACCAACAAAACTGTAACAGACAATGTCAGTTGCAGTAATTCTAAGATTAATGCGTGAATTTGAGAAGTGATTATTGAGAATGAATGTGTGTTTCCTTCTATTTCTTCCCTCAATTCTGTAATGAAATGTTCCTATTATCACATTTCTTTCTATGTGCTGCAGCGGTGTCAAGATAACACAATATGCCCAATGAGGAATTTTAATTCCTTGATTGGTAACCTACACTAAACTTTGGTTTTTATTGTAAAAAACCCTACAGTTAACCTTGAAAAAACTGGCAGCCAAATGGCCACCACAATTGGCATCAGAAACAACTTTTCACATTCCAAGGCCTCCAACATGTCTGGTGAGCCTGGAGCGAAATCATTGACTTGCTCTAGCGATTGAATTAGCAAAGATTACATTCATTAACACGGCATACAAGGCCCTCCTGACAAATTGAATTTGAAAGAGAAAACTCCTCCAAGTGTAAATACTGGTATACTGAGCCCTGGGCAGATGGAAGTTTCTAACCTTAAATCTCATTATAAGGGTCCAGAGAATTCACTGAGGCAGTCATGAGACCTTCTGTCCATCACTGTGAAAGCTGGGTGTTTCCCCTGGACAAAGACAGACAGCTTTTTCTGAAGCAGCGATAGTGCGAGCGAGGTGTTAGCTGGGAAGGTGAGTTTCAGTTTAAAATAACTTACCTATTGTTTCGGCGGACAAGGGGACAGCTGGGTAAGTAAGCCTATATTTTTGGGCAGTGGCTAATCCCGAAACAGTACACGTGTAGTGTCTCCCACCCATCCTCCTCCGCTAACCAAAAAAACAGGACTCTTGTGTGGAGGGTTTGGTAAGGTAAGGTTTTCCTTTTTTTTAATCTCTGTTGTCAATTTAGTGCACAGGGGATGGAAGCTAGGGCAGTTGCATGCTCCTCTTGCAGGATATGGGAGGTGAGGGTCACCACGTGTGTCCCTGCTGACTTCACCTGTGAGAAGTGCACCCAACTCCAGCTCCTCGCAGTCCGCGTTAGGGAACTGGAGCTGGAGCTGGATGAACTTCGGATCATTCAGGATGCCGGGTGGGTGATAGCGAGCAGTTATAGGGAAGTAGTGACACCTAAGTTACAGGATAAAGGTAGCTGGGTGACCGTCAGGGGAGGGAATGGGAATAGGCGCACAGTGCAGGGAACCCCTGTGGCCGTTCCCCTCAATAATACGAATACCGTTTTGGATACGGTATGGTGGGGACGATCTACCAGAGGAATTCCACAGTGGCCAGGTCTCTGGCACTGAGCCTGGCTCAGTGGTTCAGAAGGGAAGGGGGAGAATAGGAGAGCGATAGTAATAGGATATCCAATGGTTAGAGGAACAGACAGGAGATTCTATGGTCGCGAACGAGACTCCCGGATGGTATGTTGCCTGCCGCGTGCCAGGGTCAGGGATGTCTCGGATCGAGTCCACAGGATTTTTAAGGGGGGTGGGGAGCAGCCAGAGGTCGTGGTACATATCGGTACAAATGACATAGCAAGGAAAAGGGATGAGGACCTGAAAAGCGAATATAGGGAGTTAGGTTGGAAGCTGAAAGGCAGGACGAGCAGAGTTGTAATCTCAGGATTGGTACCGATGCCACGTGCTAGTGAGGCTAGAAACAGGGAGCTAGTGCAGCTGAACACATGGCTACAGAACTGGTGTAGGAGGGAGGGATTCAGATTTGTGGATCATTGGGATACCTTCTGGGGAAGGTGGGACCTGTACAAGAAGGACGGGTTGCATCTGAACTGTGAGGGGCACCAATATCCTGGGCGGGAGGTTTGCTAGAGCTCTTCGAGAGGGTTTAAACTAGTTTGGCAGGGGGATGGGAAACGGAGCCATGGATCAGTGGATGGGGTAGCTGTTGAACAGGCAGATACCGAGTGCAGAGAGTCTGTGAGGAAGTTAGACAGTTGACAGGGCAAAGTTGCAGCCAGTATGATGGGTTGAAGTGTGTTTATTTTAATTCAAGAAGTGTCAGGAATAAGGGTGATGAACTTAAAGCATGAATTAGTACTTGGAGCTACGATGTTGTGGCCATTACGGAGACGTGGATATCACAGGGGCAGGAACGGATGTTGGATGTTCCGGGGTTTAGATGTTTCAAAAGGAATAGTGACGGAGGTAAAAGAGGTGGGGGAGTGGCTCATTATGGGTGGAAGTCAGAAACAGGAAAGGAGCAGTCACTTTGTTGGGAGTTTTCTATAGAGCCCCCAATAGCAACAGAGACATGGAGGAGCAGATTGGGAGGCAGATTTCGGAAAGGTGCAGAAGTAATAGAGTTGTTGTCATGGGTGACTTCAACTTCCCTGATATTGATTGCAACCTCCTTAGTGCAAATAGTTTGGATGGAGCAGTTTCTGTCAGATGTGTCCAGGAAGGTTTCATGACTCAATATGTAGATAGTCCTACTAGAGGGGAGACTATGTTGGACTTGGTGCTTGGCAACGAACCAGGCCAGGTGGCAGATGTCTCGGTGGGAGAGCATGTCTGTGATAGTGATCACAATTCCCTGACCTTTACTAAAGTCATGGGGAGGGACAGGAGCAGACGGGATGGGAAAATATTTAATTGGGGGAAGGGGAATAACATTGCTATTCGGCAGGAACTGGGGAGCATAAATTGGGAACAGATGTTCTCAGGAAAATGCACGACAGAAATGTGGAGGTTGTTTAGGGAGCACTTGCTGCGACTGTTGGATAGGTTTCTCCCAATGAGGCAGGGAAGGGATGGGAGGGTGAAGCAACCTTGGATGACAAGACATGTGGAACAGCTAGTCAAGAGGAAGAAGGAAGCTTACTTAAGGTTGAGGAAGCAAGGATTAGACAGGGCTCTAGAGGGTTACAAGGTAGCCAGGAAGGAACTGAAGAATGGACTTAGGAGAGCTAGAAGGGGACATGAAAAAGTCTTGGCGGGAAGGATTAAGGAAAATCCCAAGGCGTTCCACACTTATATGAGGAACAAGAGGATGGCCAGAGTGAGGGTAGGGCCGATCAGGGATAGTGGAGGGAACTTGTGCCTGGAGTCGAAGGAGGTAGGGGAGGTCCTAAATGAATACTTTGCTTCAGTATTCACTCGTGAGAGGGACCTTGTCGTTTGTGAGGACAGCGTGGAACAGGCTGATATGCTCGAACAGGTTGAGGTTAAGAGGGAGGATGTGCTGGAAATTTTGAATGATATGAGGACAGATAAGTCCCCGGGACCAGACAGGATATACGCAAGGATATTACGGGAAGCGAGGGAAGAGATTGATCTTTGCGTCTTCACTGTCCACTGGAGTAGTAACAGATGATTGGAGGGTGGCAAATGTTGTTCCCTTGTTAAAGAAAGGGAATAGGGATAACCCTGGGAATGATAGACCAATCAGTCTTCCGTCGGTAGTGGGCAAATTATTGGAGTGGATTCTGAGAGACAGGATTTATGATTATTTGGAAAGGCATAGTTTGATTAGAATCAGTCAGCATGGCTTTGTAAGGGGCAGGTCATGCCTCACAAGCCTTATTGAATTCTTTGAAGATGTGACAAAACACATTGATGAAGGAAGAGCAGTGGATGTGGTGTATATGGATTTTAGCAAGGCGTTTGATAAGGTTCCCCATGGTAGGCTCATTCAGAAAGTAAGGAGGCATGGGATTCAGGGGAAGTTGGATGTCTGGATACAAAATTGGCTGGCCCACAGAAGTCAGAGGTTGGTAGTAGATGGAAAGTATTCAGCATGGAGCTCGGTAACCAGTGGTGTTCGACAAGGATCTGTTCTGGGACCTCTGCTGTTTGTGATTTTAATAAATGACTTGGATGAGGAAGTTGAAGGCTGGGTTAGCAAGTTTGCCGATGACACGAAGGTTGCTGGAGTTGTGGATACTGTGGAAGGCTGTTGTCGGTTGCAATGGGACATTGACAGGATGCAGAGCTGGGCTGAGAAGTGGCAGATGGAGTTCAACCTGGAAAAGTGTGAAGTGATTCATTTTGGAATGTCGAATTTGAATGCGGGATACAGGCTTAAAGACAGGATTCTTGGCAGTGTCGAGGAAAGAGAGATCTTGGCGTTCATGTCCATAGATCGCTCAAAGTTGCCACCCAAGTTGATAGGGTTGTTAAGAAGGTGCATGGTGTGTTGGCTTTCATTAACAGGGGGATTGAGTTTAAGAGCCGCGAGGTTATGCTGCAGCTCTGTAAGGCCCTGGTTCGACCACACTTGGAGTATTGTGTTCAGTTCTGGTCGCCTCATCAGAGGCAGTACGTGGAAGCTTTAGTTTAGTTTAGTTTAGAGATACAGCACTGAAACAGGCCCTTCGGCCACCGAGTCTGTGCCGACCATCAACCACCCATTTATACAAATCCGACACTAATTCCATATTCCAACCACATCCCCAACTGTCCCTATATTCCCCTAGCACCTACATATACTCGGGGCAATTTATAATGGCCAATTAACCTATCAAACAGCAAGTCTTTGGCATGTGGGAGGAAACCAGAGCACCCGGAGGAAACCCACGCAGATACAGGGAGAACTTGCAAACTCCACACAGGCAGTACCCAGAATTGAACCCGGGTCGCTGGAGCTGTGAGGCTGCGGTGCTAACCACTGCAGAGAGGATGCAGAGGAGATTTACCAGGATGCTGCCTGGACTGACGGCATGTCCTACGAAGAAAGTTTGAGGGAGATAGGGCTTTTCTCATTGGAGCGAAGAAGGATGAGTGGTGACTGGATTGAGGGGTACAAGATGATGAGAGGCATAGATAGAGTGGATAGTCAGTGACTTTTTCCCAGGGTAGAAAGGGCTATCACCAGGGGGAATAATTTTAAGGTGATTGGAGGAAGGTTTCGGGGAGATGTCAGAGGTAGGTTCTTTACACAGAGAGTGGTGGGTGCGTGGAACGCGCTGCCAGCGGTGGTAGTAGAAGCAGATACATTAGGGGCATTTAAGCGACTCTTGGATAGGTACATGGATGATAGTAGAATGAAGGGTAGGTAGTTACTTCGATCTTAGAGTAGGTTAAAGGTTCGGCACAACATCGTGGGCCGAAGGGCCTGTAATGTGCTGTGCTGTTCTATGTTATATGTTCTAAGCCGATGATTCAAACTCTGCAGAAGCAGAAGGGCTGTGTCCTCTTCTCTCTCTCTCCGTCTCTCTCTCCAGATAGCATCACAAGTTTGAAAACCACATGCGACTGCGGGCCCTCCAAGCCTGCAGATTTCTACAGACAGCGACACCAGGGGAAGAAAGCCATGTGGGCCAGCCACAAAAGGCTCTTTGACCAGCCAAGGACGTCAAGAATACAGCATCAGCCGGAAGACCACCGAATCGTCCAACCTCACAGAATGAGTACTTTTTATATATTTATTCTCGGCTTCAATCCATTCACAAATTTACTTCTCACTCTGTAATCTGTTTGTGTGTGATTCTCGTGTGATTTTGTGCGTAAATGCGTTGTGTATTTTTTTATTATTTTATTTAGATCGAGTTTGGATTGTTAAGTATAATAAACTCTCCTCATTCGTACTTAAATTCAAGAGTATCTGTCTGATTGACAGAAAGTAAAAGGAAAAATACCCACTGTGATGGTAAAACCATCCACTGTTCAAAAGGAACAAACACTGTTGCAGTATAATAAGAGGAAGGACAAGAGGAGCGACTGTGACCCCTCCTCACCTGGCCGTAACAAACGGCAGGGTTGGGAAAAGAGGGAATATGGGGATGAACTCAGCTCAGCATTAAATAGATAACAAAGGTTGTAAATTTCCTGCTTCAGTCTCAGACAATGGTCAGCGACTGGGTGTCGATCGCAGATGGGCAATAGAGTTTGTGACAGAAACTGAAGACAATGGCTTCAGTCCTCCCACAATTTACTTTACAAGAACGCTAAATCATGAAATATGGTTTATGAAGCTAATAGTTAAATGTAGAGTCTTACCAGGGACGCCAATAATAGCGAGGATGGGATAGAAAATAAACGGAATCATCCTCAGTGCATAATAGATCAGCTGTTCTAATGCTATCCAATAATAATCTGCAGTAACCAGGCCAAACAAAGAGGTGAAACATCTGTTGTCCATAGTTGTAACATTCCATTCTATTGTTCTCAGATTCTGACCCATTGTTGTAACATTCCAATCTATTGTTCTCAGATTCTGACCCATTGTTGTAACATTCCAATCTATTGTTCTCAGATTCTGACCCATTGTTGTAACATTCCAATCTATTGTTCTCAGATTCTGACCCATTGTTGTAACATTCCAATCTATTGTTCCCAGATTCTGACCCATTGTTGTAACATTCCAATCTATTGTTCTCAGATTCTGACCCATCGTTGTAACATTCCAATCTATTGTTCTCAGATTCTGACCCATCGTTGTAACATTCCAATCTATTGTTCAGATTCTGACCCATTGTTGTAACATTCAAATCTATTGTTCTCAGATTCTGACCCATTGTTGTAACATTCAAATCTATTGTTCTCAGATTCTGACCCACTGTTGTGACATTCCTATCTATTGTTCTCGGATTCTGACCCATTGTTTTAACATTCCAATCTACTGCTCTCTAATTCGGATCTATCCACTCCCTCTCTCTGGAGCCGCTGATCCCTGTTAATGCTGGTGATCATGACAATGCTGATACTATGGAATAACACACTGAAAAGAGTCCCTTATTAATAGAAGACGGAAACCCTCCAATGATGCAATTAGGGCCAATGGATATTGACATTAATTACAGTCACTGAACAAACAGGTTCAGTTAACCTCTTTCTATCTCACACTTTTGCACCACAGCAAAGTTGAACGCTTACCTGGTCTGGATGGGATGTGTGAGGGTTGCTCATATTGACCCAAATCATAGGCTTGCTCTAGTGATTAAAGCACCTAACATTAAATTCATTAACACGCATCCAAGGCCATGCTGACACATTGACTTTGAAAGAGCAAACTCCTCCAAGAGTAAATACTGGTATCCTGAGCCATGTTGGTTGTCTGCCCTATCTAAACCTGTCATAATCGTGTTCACCTCTATCATATTTCCCCTCAATCTCCTTGGCTCCATGAAAAACAACCCCAGCTTCTCTAAAATAACATTGTAACTAAAATCCACCATAAAGAACAAAGAACAAAGAAAATTACAGCACAGGAACAGGCCCTTCGGCCCTCCAAGCCTACGCCGATCCAAATCCTCTATCTAAACCTGTCGCCTATTTTCGAAGGGTCTGTATCTCTGTACTTCCTGCCCATTCATGTATCTGTCTAGATACATCTTAAAAGACGCTATCGTGCCCGCGTCTACCACCCCCGCTGGCAAAGCGTTCCATGCACCCACCACCCTCTGCGAAAAGAAATTTCCACGCATATACCCCCTAAACTTTTCCAATTTCACATTGAAGTCGTGTCCCCTTGTAATTGAATCCCCCACTCTGGGAAAAAAGCTTCTTGCTATCCATTCTGTCTACACCTCTCATGATTTTGTACACCTCAATCAGGTCCCCCCTCAACCTCCGTCTTTCTAATGAAAATAATCCTAATCTACTCAACCTCTCTTCATAGCTAGCGCCCTCCATACCAGGCAACATCCTGGCGAATCTCCTCTGCACCCTCTCCAAAGCATCTACATCCTTTTGGTAATGTGGCGACCAGAACTGCACGCAGTATTCCAAATGTGGCCGAACCAAAGTCCTATACAACTGTAACATGACCTGCCAACTCTTGTACTCAATACCCCGTCCGATGAAGGAAAGCATGCCGTATGCCTTCTTGACCACTCTATTGACCTGCGTTGCCACCTTCAGGGAACAATGGACCTGAACACCCAAATCTCTCTGTACATCAATTTCCCCCAGGACTTTTCCATTTACTGTATAGTTCACTCTTGAATTGGATCTTCCAAAATGCATCACCTAGCATTTGCCCTGATTGAACTCCATCTGCCATTTCTCTGCCCAACTCTCCAATCTATCTATATTCTGCTGTATTCTCTGACAGTCCCCTTTAGTATCTGCTACTCCACCAATCTTAGTGTCGTCTGCAAACTTGCTAATCAGATCACCTATACTTTCCTCTAAATCATTTATGTATATCACAAACAACAGTGGTCCCAGCACAGATCCCTGTGGAACACCACTGGTCACACGTCTCCATTTTGAGAAACTCCCTTCCACTGCTATTCTCTGTCTCCTGTTGCCCAGCCAGTTCTTTATCCATCTAGCTAGTACACCCTGGACCCCATGCGCCTTCACTTTCTCCATCAGCCTACCATGGGGAACCTGATCAAACGCCTTACTGAAGTCCATGTATATGACATCTACAGCCCTTCCCTCATCAATCAACTTTGTCAATTCCTCAAAGAATTCTATTAAGTTGGTAAGACATGACCTTCCCTGCACAAAACCATGTTGCCTATCACTGATAAGCCCATTTTCTTCCAGATGGGAATAGATCCTATCCCTCAGTATCTTCTCCAGCAGCTTCCCTACCACTGACGTCAGGCTCACCGGTCTATAATTACCTGGATTATCCCTGCTACCCTTCTTAAACAAGGGGACAACATTAGCAATTCTCCAGTCCTCCGGGACCTCACCCATGTTTAAGGATGCTGCAAAGATATCTGTTAAGGCCCCAACTATTTCCGTTCTCACTTCCCACAGTAACCTGGGATAGATTCCATCCGGACCTGGGGACTTGTCCACCTTAATGCCCTTTAGAATACCCAACACTTCCTCCCTCCTTATGCCCACTTGACCTAGAGTAAACAAACATCTGTCCCTAACCTCAACATCCGTCATGTCCCTCTCCTCGGTGAATTCCGATGCAAAGTACTCGTTTAGAATCTCACCCATTTTCTCTGACTCCACGCATAACTTTCCTCCTTTGTCCTTTAGTGGGCCAATGCTTTCTCTAGTTACCCTCTTGCTCCTTATATATGAATAAAAGGCTTTGGGATTTTCCTTAACCCTGTTTGCTAAAGATATTTCATGACCCCTTTTAGCCCTCTTAATTCCTATTTTCAGATTGCGCCTACAATCCCGATATTCTTTCAAAGCTTCGTCTTTCTTCAGCCGCCCAGACATTATGTATGCTTCCTTTTTCCTCTTAGCTAGTCTCACAATTACACCTGTCATCCACGGTTCCCTAATCTTGCCATTTCTACCCCTCATTTTCACAGGAACATGTCTCTCCTGCACGCTAATCAACCTCTCTTTCAAAGCCTCCAACATATCAAATGTGGATTTACCTTCAAACAGCTGCTCCCAATCTACATTCCCCAGCTCCTGCCGAATTTTGGTATAGTTGGCCTTCCCGCAATTTAGCACTCTTCCTTTCGGACCACTCTCGTCTTTGTCCATGAGTATTCTAAAACTTACGGAATTGTGATCGCTATTCCCAAAGTAGTCCCCTACTGAAACGTCAACCAACTATCCCGGCTCATTTCCCAACACCAGGTCCAGTATGGCCCCTTCCCGAGTTGGACTATTTACATACTGCTCTTGAAAACCCTCCTGGATGCTCCTGACAAATTCTGCTCCATCTGGACCTCTAACATTAAGTGAATCCCATTCAATGTTGGGAAAATTAAAATCTCCTATCACCACCACCCTGTTGCTCCTACAGCTTTCCATAATCTGTTTACATATTTGTACCTCTATCTCACGCTCGCTGTTGGGAGGCCTGTAGGACAGCACCAACATTGTTACCGCACCCTTCCTATTTCTGAGTTCTGCCCATATTTCGTTGTGCAGCTTTTCCAGGAGCACAGGCATTGCGAGCGAGGAGTGAACAGCTGGGAAGTCAATTTCATCGGGAGTTTCGGTGGAGCAAGGACTGCTGGGTAAGTAGAAACCTATATATTTGGGTTGTTTCTGAACCCGAGACACTACTCTTGCGGTGTCTCCCACTCGCCCTCCTCCTCTGACCAAAAAAAGGACTCGGTTGTGTGTAGGTAAGGTAAGGCTTTTTCTATTTCTCTTCTTGTTTTATCGTGTGATTGGTTAAAAACTTGGGAATTTAGAAAAGTGGGAATGGAGGTTAAGGCAGTTGAATGTTCCTCCTGCAGAATGTGGGAGGTAAGGGTCGCCAATGTTCTCCCTGCTGAACTGCATCTGCGGGAAGTGCATCCAGCTCCTCGAGGACTGCGTTAGGGAACTGAAGCTGGAGCTGGAGGAACTTCGGATCATTCGGGAGGCGGAGGGGATTATTGAGAGGAGTTATCGGGAGGCAGTCACACCTCAGGTAAAAGAAGAAGGTAGATGGGTTACCGTCAGGGGAAGGAGAGGGAACCAGCAGGCAGTGCAGGGATCCCCTGTGGCCGTTTCCCTCAACAACAGGTATACCGTTTTGGATACTGTTGGGGGAGACGACTTACCAGGGGTAGGCAATGGGATACAGGTCTCTGGCGCAGAGTCTGTCCCTGTTGCTCAGAAGGGAAGGGGTAAGAGGAGCAGAGCATTAATCATTGGGGACTCCATAGTTAGGGGAACAGATAGGAGGTTTTGTGGCAACGAGAGAGACTCACGGTTGGTGTGTTGCCTCCCAGGTGCCAGGGTACGTGATGTCTCGGATCGTGTTT
Organism: Heterodontus francisci; assembly: GCF_036365525.1. Taxonomy (NCBI): domain Eukaryota; kingdom Metazoa; phylum Chordata; class Chondrichthyes; order Heterodontiformes; family Heterodontidae; genus Heterodontus; species Heterodontus francisci. The sequence continues at coordinate 464,455 of NW_027142286.1, forward strand.
TTGGGATCCTTAAGGGGGAGGGGGAGCAGCCCCAAGTCGTGGTACACATAGGCACCAACGACATAGGTAGGAAGACAGATGGGGATTTAAGGCAGAAATTCAGGGAGTTAGGGTGGAAGCTTAGAGCGAGAACAAACAGAGTTGTTATCTCCGGGTTGCTGCCCGTGCCACGTGCTAGCGAAGTGAGGAATAGGGAGAGAGAGGAGTTGAACACGTGGCTGCAGGGATGGTGTGGGAGGGAGGGTTTTGGTTTCCTGGATAATTGGGGCTCTTTCTGGGGTAGGTGGGACCTCGACAAACAGGATGGTCTTCACCTGAACCAGAGGGGTACCAATATCCTCGGGGGGGGGGGGGGAGATTTGCTAGTGCTCTTCGGGGGGGTTTAAACAAATTCAGCAGGAGGATGGGAACCCATCTTGTAGTTCCAGTGTGCAGGATGTTGAGAGTTGTGAGGTCAGGGATAAGGTTATAAGGACACAAGAGGGCACTGGCAAGCAAGAGCTTGGTTTAAAATGTGTCTACTACAACGCCAGCAGCATCCGGAATAAGGTGGGTGATCTTGCAGCATGGGTTGGTACCTGGGATCTCGATGTTGTGGCCATTTCAGAGACATGGGGAGAGCAGGGATAGGAATGGATGTTGCGGGTTCCGGGATTTAGATGTTTCACGAAGAGCAGAGAAGATGGTTAAAGAGGTGGGGGTGGGGGTGGGGGGTGGCATTGTTAATCAAGGAAAGTATTACAGCGGCAGACAGGACGTTTCAGGACTCGTCTACTGAGGTAGTCTGGGCCGAGGTTCGAAACAGGAGAGGAGAGGTCACCCTTTTGGGAGTTTTCTATAGACATAGGATAGCAAAGATGATTCTTGACAGGAGCGAGAGTAACAGGGTAGTGGTTATGGGGGACTTTAACTTTCCAAATATTGACTGGAAATACGAAAGTTCGAGTACTTTAGATGGGTCTGTTTATGTCCAGTGTGTGCAGGAGGGTTTTCTAACACAGTATGTGGACAGACCAACCAGGGGCGATGCCACATTGGATTTGGTACTGGGTAATGAACCCGGCCAGGTGTTAGATTTAGACGTTGGTGAGCACTTTGGTGATAGTGATCACTATTCGGTTAGGTTTACCTTAGCGATGGGCAGGGACAGGCATATACAGCAGGGCAAGAATTATAGCTGGGGGAAAGGAAATTATGTTGCGATTAGGCAAGATTTAGGATGCGTAGGATGGGGAAGGAAACTGCAGGGGATGGGCACAATCGAAATGTGGAGTTTATTCAAGGAGCAGCTACTGCGTGTCCTTGATAAGTATGTACCTGTCAGGCAGGGAGGAAGTTGTCGAGCGAGGGAGCCGTGGTTTACTAAAGCAGTTGAAGAGCTTGTCAAGAGGAAGAAGAAGACTTCTGTTAGGATGAGACGTGAAGGCTCAGTTAGGGCGCTTGAGAGTTACAAGCTAGCCAGGAAAGATCTAAAGGGAGAGATAAGAAGAGCAAGGCGAGGACACGAGAAGTCATTGGCGGATAGGATCAAAGAAAACCCTAAGGCTTTCGATAAGTATATCAGGAATAAAAGAATGACTAGAGATAGGTTAGGGCCAATCAAGGATAGTAGTGGGAAGTTGTGTGTGGAATCGGAGGAGATAGGTGAAGTGTAAAATGAATATTTTTCGTCAGTATTTACAGTGGAGAAAGAAAATGTTGCCGAGGAGATTACTGAGATACAGCCTACTAGGCTAGATGGGATTGAGGTTCACAAGGAGGAGGTGTTAGCAATTTTGGAAAGTGTGAAAATAGATAAGTCCCCTGGGCCAGATGGGATTTATCCTAGGATTCTCTGCGAAGCCAGGGAGGAGATTGCAGAACCTTTGTCCTTGATTTTTATGTCGTCATTGTCGACAGGAATAGTGCCGGAAGATTGGAGGATAGCAAATGTTGTCCCCTTGTTCAAGAAGGGGAGTAGAGACAGCCCTGGTAATTATAGACCTGTGAGCCTTACTTTGGTTGTGGGTAAAATGTTGGAAAAGGTTGGAAGAGATAGGATTTATAATCATCTTGAAAAGAATAAGTTCATTAGCGATAGTCAGCACGGTTTTGTGAAGGGTAGGCCGTGCCTCACAAACCTTATTGAGTTTTTTGAAAAGGTGACCAAACAGGTGGATGAGGGTAAAGCCGTGGATGTGGTCTATATGGATTTCAGTAAGGCGTTTGATAAAGTTCCCCACGGTAGGCTATTGCAGAAAATACAGAAGTATCGGATTGAAGGTGAATTAGTGCTTTGGATCAGAAATTGGCTAGCTGAAAGAAGACAGAGGGTGGTGGTTGATGGTAAATGTTCATCCTGGAGTATATTTTCTAGTGGTGTACCGCAAGGATCTGTTTTGGGGCCACTGCTGTTTGTCATTTTTATAAATGACCTGGATGAGTTTGTAGAAGTGTGTGTTAATAAATGTGCGGATGACACGAAGGTCGGTGGAGTTGTGGATAGTGCCGAAGGATGTTGTAGGTTACAGATGGACATAGATAGGCTGCAGAGCTGGGCTGAGAGATGGCAAATGGAGTTTAATGCGGAAAAGAGTGAGGTGATTCACTTCGGAAGGAGTAACAGTATTGCAGAATACTGGGCTAATGGAAAGATTCGTGCTAGTGTAGATGAACAGAGAGAACTTGGTGTCCAGGTACATAAATCCCTGATGGTTGCCACCCAGGTTAATAGAGCTGTTAAGAAGGCATATGGTGTGTTAGCTTTTATTAGTAGGGGGATCGAGTTTAGGAGCCACGAGGTCATGCTGCAGCTGTACAGAACTCTGGTGCGGCCGCACCTGGAGTATTGCGTGCAGTTCTGGTCACCGCATTATAGGAAGGATGTGGAAGCTTTGGAATAGGTGCAGAGGAGATTTACTAGGATGTTGCCTGGTATGGAGGGAAGGTCTTACGAGGAAAGGCTGAGGGACTTGAGGTTGTTTACGTTAGAGAGAAGGAGGAGAAGAGGTGACTTAATAGAGACATATAAGATAATCAGAGGGTTGGACAGGGTGGATAATGAGAGCCTTTTTCCTCGGATGGTGATGGCAAACACGAGGGGACATAGCTTTAAGTTGAGGGGTGATAGATATAGGACAGATGTCAGAGGTAGTTTCTTTACACAGAGAGTAGTAGGGGCGTGGAACGCCCTGCCTGCAACAGTAGTAGACTCGCCAACTTTAAGGGCATTTAAGTGGTCATTGGATAGACATATGGATGAAAATGGAATCGTGTAGGTCAGATGGTTTCACAGGTCGGCGCAACATCGAGGGCTGAAGGGCCTGTAGTGCGCTGTAATGTTCTATGTTCTATGTTCTATATTGCCTCACAGCTCGTGTCTCCATAGTGCCTTCCTTCAGCACAGCTGTGATATCCTCTTTGACCAATAATGCAACTCCTCCACCCCTTTTACCTCCCTCTCTATCCCGCCTGAAGCATCGGTATCCTCGAATATTTAGTTGCCAATCATGCCCTTCCCTTAACCAAGTCTCAGTAATAGCAATAACATCATACTCCCAGGTACTAATCCAAGCCCTAAGTTCATCTGCCTTTCCTACTACACTTCTTGCATTAAAACAATTACACCTCAGACCACCAGTCCCTTTGCTTTCATCATCTGCTCCCTGCCTGCTCTTTCCCTTAGTCACGCTGACTTCATTATCTAGTTCCTTACAGGCTTTAGTTACTGCATCGTTACTCTCCACTGACCTCATTTGGTTCCCATCCACCTTCCACATTAGTTTAAACCCTCCCCAACAGCGTTAGCAAAAGCACCACCAAGGACATTGGTTGCAGTCCGGCCAGGTGTAGACCGTCCAATTTTTAATAGTCCCACCTCCCCCAGAACCGGTCCCAATGTCCCAAAAATCTGAACCCCTCCCTCCTGCACCATCTCTCAAGCCACGCATTCATCCTGACTATTCTTTCATTTCTACTCTGACTATCACGTGGCACTGGTAGCAATCCGGAGATTACTACCTCTGAGGTCCTACTTTTTAACTTGGCTCCTAACTCCCTAAATTCTGCTTGTAGGACCTCATCCCGTTTTTTACCTATATCATTGGTGCCTATGTGCACAACGACAACTGGCTGTTCACCCTCCCCCTTCAGAATGTTCTGCAGCCGATCTGAGACATCCCTGACCCGTGCACCTGGGAGGCAACATATCATTCGATGGTCTCGTTTTCGACCACAGAACCGCCTATCTACTCCCCTTACAATCGAATCCCCTATGACTATAGCCCTTCCACTCTTTTTCCCGCCCTTCTGAACAGCAGAGCCAGCCACGGTGCCATTAACCTGGCTACTGCTGCCTTCCCCTGGTGAGCCGTCTCCCTCAACAGTATCCAAAACGGCATACCTGTTGTGGAGGGAGATGACAGCAGGGGACACCTGCGCTGCCTTCCTGCTCTTTCTCTGCCTTTTGGTCACCCATTCCCTTTCTCCCTCAGCAATCCCAATCTGCGGTGTGACCAATTCGCTAAACTTGCTATCCACGACCTCCTCAGCATCGCGGATGCTCCAAAGTGAGTCCATCCGCAGCTCCAGAGCCGTCATGCGGTCTAACAAGAGCTGCAGCTGGACACACTTCCTGCACGTGAAGGAGTCAGGGACATCAGCCATGTCCCTGAGCTCCCACATTGAGCAAGAGGAGCATTTCACGGGTCTGAGATCTCCTGCCATTTTTAATCTTAAGCTTAAACCTAGTTAAATGAAAAAGGAACGAAAAGTTTTTTACCAGTCGCACGATTAAAAAAAAAGAGAAATAGAAAAAGCCTTACCTTATCTACACACCACCGAGTCCTTTTTTTTTGGTTAGAGGAGGAGGGCGGGTGGGAGACACTACAGGTGTAGTGTCTCCTGTTCAGAAACGGCCCAAATATACAGGGTTTTACTTACCCAGCAGCCCCCTGGTCTCCGCCGAAAACAAAAAGAAATTAAGTTTACTTTAAACTGGCCTTCCCAGCTGCTCACTCGCTCGCACTCTCTGCTCCCGAAAAAGCTGCTGCAATGAAAGGCAAGATATTTTAAACGGCCCAAATATATAGGGTTTTACTTACCCAGCGGCCCCCTGGTATCCGCCGAAAACAAAAGGAAATTAAGTTTACTTTAAACTGACCTTCCCAGCTGCTCACTCGCTCGCACTCTCTGCTCCCGCAGAAGCTGCTGCAATGAAAAGCATCCATCCTTGGAACCATTCTGGTAAATCTCATGTACACCCTGTCAAGGATCATCACATCCTTCCTAAAGTGTGATGACCAGAACTGGATGCAGTACTCCAGTTGGGGCCTAAGCAGAACTTTATAAAGTTTCAGCATACCTTCCCTGCTTTTGTACTCAGTGCCTCTATTTATGAATCACAAGATCCCATTTGCTTTCCTAACAACTCTCTCAATATGTCCTGCCACCTTCAAAGATCTATGTACATGAACCGCCAAGTCCCTCTGTCCCGGCACCCTCTTTGGAACTGTGCAGTTAATTCTATATTGTCTCTATGCCTTCTGCCAAAATGCATCATCTCACACTTTTCTGCTTTCCATTCAATCTGCCACTTATCCGTCTATTCTGTTAGTCTACCGATGTCCTGCTTCAGTTGGTATATAAAAGCAGTGTATACGCATTCTGTTGTTCTGTCTAAGTCCTGTTTCAGTTGGTATCTAAAAGCAGTGTCTGTCCATTCTGTTAGTCGATGTCCTGTTTCAGTTGGTATATAAAAGCACTGTATGTCCATTCTGTTAGTCTATCTAAGTTCCGTTTCAGTTCGTATATAAAAGCAGTGTCTGTCCATTCTGTTACTCTAGCTATGTCCTGTTTCAGTTGGTATGCAGAAGCAGTGTCTGTCCATTCGGTTAGTCTATCTATGTCCTGTTTCAGTTGGTATATAAAAGCAGCGTCTGTCCATTCTGTTACTCTATCTATGTCCAGTTTCAGTTGGTATATAAAAGCAGTATCTGTCCATTCTGTTACTCTAGCTATGTCCTGTTTCAGTTGGTATGCAGAAGCAGCGTCTGCCCATTCTGTTAGTCTATCTATGTCCAATTACAGTTGGTATATAAAAGCAGTGCCTGCCCATGCTCTTAGTCTATGTTCCGTTTCAGTTGGTATGCAAAAGCAGTGTCTGTCCATTCTGTTTGTCTATGTCCTGTTTTGTTCGTAAATAAAAGCAGTGTTCCCAGAACTGACCCTTGGGGAACACCAGTATTTACTACTCTCAAGTCTGAAAACAACTATTTACCACAACTCACTGATTTCTGTCATGATGCCAGTTTTTCAGTCCAAGCTGACATTGATCCTCCTGCTACATGAGCATCAATTAACAGTCCAGCTGTCAAAAACAGACTGTGAAAGGAAGACAAGTTCAGCTTAAAATTAAGTGAAATGCTTAATGTAATAATTAACAAACTTTTGGAAACAGATCAACTCTTAGATGTCTTAAAATTCAGTCACTCATTAACTTTACTGTATTTAGTACTCTGTACAAGAAGTACTCTCTAAAACTGGACTCTGTGCAACTTACTGTATTTAGGGTTTAGGGGGAGAATTGCAGAGCTTAGGGATGAGAACAGAAAGTGTTGGAAATACTCAGTAGGTCTGGTAGCATTTATGTAGAGAGAAGCAGAGTTAATGTTTTAGATTTGTGACCCGTCAACAGAACTGGTAAACGTTAGAAATGTAACAGTCGTTGAGCAAGTGAAAAAGGGGAAGGGGGAAGAAGAACAAGACGGAAGGACTGTGATGGGAAGGAGAGGGGAGAGATTAAATGACAGACTGTCACATTTCTAACGCCTACCATTTCTGATGAAGGGTCACAGACCTGAAACGTCAACTCTGTTTCTCTCCACACAGATACTGCCAAATCTGCTGAGTATTTCCATCACTTCCTGTTCTCATTTCAGAGTTCCAGCATCCGCAGTATTTTGCTTTATTTTAGTATTTATTTCACTGCCACTTCTCGTCCAGGAATGCCTACCTTGAAGAAGCTCTGCTCTTCTCTTCCAGAGCTTAGGGCCTCGGCAGCTGAAGGCACGGCCACCACTGGTAGAGTAATTAAACTCAGAGATGCTCTGGCGGCCAGAATTAGATGAGTGCTGATATTTCGGAGGGTTGTAGGACTGGAGGTGATGACAGAGATAGGGAGGGGTGAGCAATTAGGGATTTGAAAAGAAGGCCGAGAGTTTACAATTGATGTATTGCTGACGAGGATCCAATGTTGGTTAGTGAGTACAGGGGTGATGGGTGAACAGGACTTGTTTTGAGTTAGGACATGGGCATCAGTGTTTTGGATCACCTCAAGTCTATGGAGGGTAGAATGGGAGACCAGCCAGGAGTGTATTGGAATAGTCAAGTCTACAGGTAACAGAGGCAATGGGGAGCGTTTAATCAGCAGAAGAGCTGAGACAGGAATGCAGTCGTCCTATATTAAGGGGGGTGGTAATAGGCAGTTTTACTGATGGTGCGTATATTTGGTAGGAAGCTCATCTCAAGGCATCACAATGTTAACTATGTAACCAAGTTTGTGAACAGTTTGGCTTCGTCGCAAACATTTACAAAAGAGCTAGATGGAGTGTGTAACTAGGAAATGTTTGGAGCAGAGACACAAAACAATGACTTCAATCTTCTCTATGTTTAATTGACATTGCAGATGTGTGAGTTAATACATTTTGGAAGGATGAATGAGGAGAGACAATACAAGTTAAATGGTACAACTATAAATGTGGTGAAATAACAGAGACACTTGGGGTGTTTGTACACAATTCATTGAGGTGGCAGGAAAGGTTAACTGAACAGTTAATAAACACATGGGATCCTAGATGCCTCTTTTATAAATAGAGGCAAAAAGAGCAAAAGCAAGGAAATTATGTGAAACATGCATGAAATTCCAGTTTAGCTCCACCTGCAGTCTTGTGTTGAATCACAATTTAGGAAGGACATGAAGCCTTCAGAGAGGGTACAGAACTGTTTTACTAGAACTTGTCCTGGCATGAGGGATTACAGTTATGTAGCTGGGGTTGTTCTGCTTAGAGCAGAGAACTTTCAGAGGAGATTTGATTGAGGTGTTTAATATTAGGAAGGGTTAAGATAATTTTAATAAAGAGAAACTGTTTCCAATGTCCAAGGTGTCGCCAACCAGAGACACATATTTAAGGCGATTGGTAAAACAAGCAGACATGAGGATTTTTGTTTCTGAGTGGTTTGGATTTGGAATGCACTGTCTGATAGGCTGATGGATACTGATTCGATAGTAGATCCCAAAAGGGAATTGGATAAATATCTGAAGCAGAAAAAATGTAAGGATATAGTGACAGAGTCAGGGAGTGGGACTAACTGGATTGCCCTTTGAAATGGGCCAGCACTGACTTGATGGGCCACATGATCTCATTCAGGGCAGTGCTATTCTATGATTCTATGATTTTTCCGGCCTGTACTTTCCCAATATTCCTATCCTTCCAAACGGCATTTGATAAAGTACCACATAACAGCCGTGTTACCAAATTAGAAACACATGGGATTAAAGGAGCAATGCCAGCTGTGGCTCAGTTTGTCGCTCTCTCCCCTTTCAATCACAAGCTTCTAGGATCAAGTGTCACTGCAGGACTTGATCACAAGAATCAAGGCTGACACTGCAGTGACAGTACTGAGGGAGTGTTGTACTGTCAGAGGTGCCGTCTTTCGAATGAAATGTTAAACCAAGGCTCAGTCTGCCCTCTCTAGGTGGATGTTAAATATCCAATAGGATTATTTGGATGAGCTGGGGAATTATTCCTGGTGTCCTGGTCAATATTTATCCCTCAATCAACAGCACAAAAACAGGTCAGATCATTATCACATTGCTGCTTGTGCCATCTTGCTGTGCAGAAATTGGCTGTATTTTTCCTACATTACAAGAGTGACTAAACGTTAAAAAAGTTATCGTTGATTGTAAATGATTTGGGATATGCAGTGGTCATGAAGGCGCTACATAAATTTAAGTTTTATCTTTTTTTTTAATGCCAGCATGCTCGAAATTAGCTAAGTGACAGAAATCAGAGAGTAGTGGAGCATGGTTATTGTTCAGTCCATAGGGAAGTACACAATGGGATTCCCCAGGGTCACGGTTGGGATCATAGTTGCTGTATGTTAATGGAATGGGCTTGTGTACACAGGGGGTAATGTCAAAGTTTTCAGATGGCAGCAAAGTCAGAAATGTTAATAAACGGTGAGAAGAAGAGTAGCAGACTTCATGAGGACAGAGACTGACTAGTGAAATGGGCAGGAACATGGCAGATGTAATTTAACACAGTGAAGTGTGAAGTGAGAAATTTGGGTAGGAAGTGTGTGGAGAAACAATATAAACTAAATGGTACCATTATAAAGTGGGTGAAGGGTTAGAGAGACCTGAGGTGTACACACACAGATCGTTGAAGCACGTGTTGGAGAGAGAGGCACAGAGTAATAAAACTCAGGAGGAAATGCTGATTCTTATACTTCATTGGTTCGGTTCCAGTTGGATAATTGAGTCCAATTCTGATCACCACACTTTGGTAAGGATGTCAAGGACTTAGTGAAGATACAGAGGTGATTTACAAGAATGGTACCAAGGACCTGGGAATTCAGTTACATGGAGAGATTGAAAAAGCTGGGATTGTTCTCTTTGGAGCAGTGAAGGGTAAGAGGAGATTTAATACATAATTCAAAATCGTGAAGGGTTTTGATAGGGTAATTAATGTGAAACTGTTTCCAGTGTCAGAAAGTTCAGTGTTAAGAAGACACAAATTGAAGGTAATTGACAAAGAACCAGAGGTGAAATGAGGAGAATTTTCTTACACAGCGAGTTGTTGGGATCTGGAATTCAATGCCTGAAAACATGGTGGAAGCAGATTCAATAATATCTTTCAAAAGGAATTTAACAAATACTTGAACATGAAAAAATGGAGCGGGAGTCTGGGGAAAGTGGAGGGGAGAGGAACTAATTAGATAACTGTTTCAAAGAGACTGCACAGACATAATAGGCCGAATGGCCTCCGTCTGTGATGCATCAATCTCTGATTCTATGAGCAAGAGACAGAGAGTGAAGAAAGAGAGAGAGAACGTGAAAGAGGGAAAGGTCAATAGAAAGAGTGAGAAAACCGGGTTTACATCATTTTTTGGACAGACGGAGTCAAGATCTGTCCGTGCAAATGCCCGTTGAGACAGTTGACACACAAACGTCCTGCTGCCTCCTCATTTCCAATAATTCTACGCGCTGCCCAGGGTGATCCGCGCTGCTATTTGTCTGCACGCTTAACAGGGGCTTACCTGTGTGTGAGGCTGGTTCGTGTTTCGAACAGGATTCATCTCTTAAAGGCAGTCTGTCCCTCTTAACGGCAAGCTGCACTAAATCACAGAAGGCTGCTGCTGCTGACTGTGAATGCTGCAATTGGAGACAGGGTAAATGTAATACTGGGACAGAGAGAGGGCTCTGATGTTCATGGATGTGGTGCTGGAGGCCTTCGGCATGGAGCGTGACAGGAGGAGAGAGGCCACGTTTCCGTGGAGTGGGCTGGAGACCCTCAAGGAACGCTCACCGAAGGAAATGGGAGCAGGTGGCCAGGGAGGTCAATGCAAGAGGTCTGGCCCCGAGGACCTGACAGCTGAGCCAGAAGAAGTTTAATGAGTTCACACGGGTGGTCAATGCCAGGGAATTCATCTCCACATGGCATCTCCTACCCCCAACACCACCAACCTCTCACACTGCTCAATGTACCACACCCCCATCACTCACCCATAGGCACTCCCTAACACTCAGGACTCACACTTAAGATTCACATACTCCACCTCACCCTCACACACCTTCCACAGATGCCAGCCTCACACCCACCTCTCACTGCCTCCACATACCTCCAGCAATTCAGCTATGGCAGGCACATCGCACAAACACAGTGCTGCACAATCACGGGCATTCTCCCCTCTCCCTTACAGGACAAGGTGGTCGATGATTACATGGAGTAGCAGTTGAACTGCAGGGGTCAGGCATACCTTCATCCCCTGAGCCTGAGGGAGGAGATGGTTCACCACATCATGGGACCGGCTGTGACAGTGGCCGTTGCATCCACCATCACCGAGAGCATTCAGGATGATGCTATGTTCCTGTTTTATGTCCCTTCTTAACACTCACCTACCCCTCATCCTTCTGTCTGGGATTATGTACAAGCTGCAGACATTCACAGAGTCAGAAAGTCATTTAGTTATTTAAAGCACAGAAGGAGGCCATTCTGCTCATCCTGTCCATGCTAATTCTCCACGGAGCTATCGAGAGGGTGAACCGCACCCCCCGCCCCGTCCCCACCCGGCTCGATCCCCGTAGCTCTTCAAGTCTATTTCTCTCTGGTGGCCGACCAATTACCTCTTGCACTCATTTTTTGTCTCGTCTTCCACCACCATTGTGGGCAGCGAGTTCCAGGTCTTTGCTACCAACTGTGCAAAAATGTTCTTCCTCATATTCCTCCTTCATCTTCTGACCAAAACCTTCAATTTGTGTCCCCTAGTCTTTGTATCATTCGTTAATAGGAACAGTCTTTCCTTGTCTAACTGATCTAAGTAAGAGTAACAGCCTGAGGAACGGGAAACAGAGAGTAGTGGTGAACAGTTATTTCTCAGATTGGAGGAAGGTTTATAGTGGGGTTCCCCAGGAGTCGGTGATAGGACCACTGTTTTTGTTGATCTATATTAATTACCTGTACTTTGGTCTGCAGGGCACAATTTCAAAATTTACAGACGGCAGAAAACATGGCATGATTGTAAACAAGAAGAGGATAGTGATAAAAGCAAAATACTGCGGATGCTGGAAATCTGAAATAAAAACAAGAAATGCTGGAACCACTCAGCAGGTCTGGCAGCATCTGTGGAAAGAGAAGCAGAGTTAATGTTTCGGGTCAGTGACCCTTCATCGGAACTGACAAATATTAGAGAAGTCACAGGTCATAAGCAAGTGAGGTGGGGGTGGGGCAAGAGATAACAAAGGAGGTCTAGATTGGACAAGGCCACATCGCTGACCAAAAGGTCACGGAGCAAAGGCAAACAATATGTTAATGGTGTGTTGAAAGACAAAGCATTAGTACAGATTAGGTGTTAATACACTGAATATTGAACAGCAGCAAGTGCAAACCTGAAAAAAACAGTGGGTAAGCAAACTGAACAAACTAAGATGAAATGAAATAAATGCAAAAAAAAAAAAGTTTGTAAAAAATGTAAAAAAGAATTTAAAAAAACGGAAGAAAAAATAACTAAAAATAAAGTAAATGGGGGGCTGTCATGCTCTGAAATTATTGAACTCAATGTTCAGTCCGGCAGGCTGTAGTGTGCCTAATCGGTAGATGAGATGCTGTTCCTTGAGCTTGCCTTGATGTTCACTGGAACACTGCAGCAATCCCAGGACAGAGATGTGAGCATGAGAGCTGGGGGGAGTGTTGAAATGGCAAGCAACCGGACGCTCAGGGTCCTGCTTGCTGACTGAGTGGAGATGTTCCCCAAAGCGGTCACCCAGTCTGCGCTTGGTCTCCCCAATGTAGAGGAGACCACACTTTAAGCAGCGAATACAGTATACTGCATTAAAAGAAGTACAAATAAATCGCTGCTTCACCTGAAAGGAGTGTTTGGGGCCTGGGATAGTGAGGAGAGAGGAGGTAAATGGGCAGGTATTACACCTCCTGCGATTGCAGGGGAAGGTGCCATGGGATGGGGATGAGGTGGTGAGGGTAATGGAGGAGTGGACCAGGGTGTCGCGGATGGAACGATCCCTTCGGACTGTTGACAGGGGAAGGGAGGGGAAGATGCGACTGGTAGTGATAGACCTCAAGAGGCCAGTGACAGGCAGGTGGAATGAGCTGAGACGTGGCAGATGAAATTTAATGAGGAGGCGTGTGAAGTGATTCATTTTGGTAGCAAGACCGCGAAGAAGTAATAGAAAATAAAGGATACAATTAGAAAGGGTATGCAGGAGCAGAGAGACCTGGGGTGGGGGTGGGGGGCGGGGTGGGGGGTGGTGTTTGTGATCATGTTGTTTGAAGTGGCAGGGCAGGTTGAGAAAGCAGTTAGTAAGGAAGGCAGATTCCTGGGTATTATAAATAGAGACAGAGAGTACAATAGCAAGGAAGTTATGATGAAGCTTTATAAAACATTATCTCGGTCTCAACTGGAGTATTGTGTCCAGTCCTGGGCACCACAGTTCAGGGAGGTTGTGAAGGCATTAGAGAGTGTGCAGCAAAGATATACGGGAATTGATCCAGGGATGAAGAATTCTGTTACGTGGATAGACTGGAGAAGCTAGAGATGTTCTCCTGGAAGAAAAGCTGAAGAGGAGATTTGCTAGATGAGTTTAAAGTGATGAGGGGTCTAGTCAGGATGTATAGGGAGAAACTGTTGGCTGATGGATCGACCAGAGGACACTGATTTAAGGTGATTGGGAAGAGAACTAAAGGCGATATGAGGTTAAACACAGTGAGTGGTTCGAATCTGGAATGAACTGCCTGAGAGTGTGGTGGAGGCAAATTCAAACGTAATTTTCAATAGTAATTGGATAATTAACTGAAGATAAAAAGATGCAGGTCTTTGGGAAAAGGCAGGATAGTGGGACGAGCTGAGTGACGTTTAGAGATCTAGCATGGACACAAAGGGGCGAACGGCCTCCTTCTGTGCTGTAACAATCCAATATAACTCAGACTCATCACGTGCAGGTTCCGACTCAACACCAGCCTCTAAGGTACACGCAGTGTAAGTATTTGATCTGGTGACTGTGATTATCAGACCAGGTGATGGGACATCACCATCTGTGCTGTGTTACTGCTCTCTCTTTCTCTGTCTCCTGGAGCTGCTGTGACTGGGAAGCTGTCAGATTTGGGTTATCATTGGAAAGTGTAAAACCATCTGGTTCACAAATGCCCTTAAGGGAAGGAAATCTGCTGTCCTTACCTGGTCTAGCCTATAGTTCCCAGGCTTATCTCTAGAAACTTTCTTGAATAGTGGGACCACAATAGCTGTTCTCCAGTCCTCTGGCACCTCTCCCGTTTCCAGAGAGGAATTAAAAATTAGGGTCAGAGCCCCTGCAATCTCCATCCTCGCCTCCCACAGCATCCTGGGACACAAATTGTCTGGACCTGGTGATTTGTCCACTTTTAAGCCTGCCAACACCTCCAATACCTTGCAACTCCCCATGACAATTTGCTCCAGAATCTCACAGTCTCTCTCACTCTGAGTTCCATATCTACATCCTCATTCTCTTGGGTGAAGACAGATATGACGTATTCATTCAACAACCTACTAATGTCCTCTGGCTCCACCCACAGATTACACCCTTGGACCCGAATGGGTCCACCTCATTCTCTGGTTATCCTCTTCCCAGTGATATACTTATAGCATATCTTGGGATTTTCCCAACTTTTACCACATAGAACGTTCTCATATCCTGTTGATTTGCTCTCCTTGTATTTGCCTAAAACCTCTCTTTTCCTTCTAATCGTACCCTGAATGTTTCTGGTCATCCATGGTTCTCTGGCGTTGTTGCTCCTACCTATTACCCTAGAGAGTACATGTTGGGCCTGTACCTGCCCCATTTCCTTTTTGAATGCACCCCATTGTCCTTCTGTAGATTTCCCAACAAAGAACGGCAAAAAACAAAGAACAGTGCAACACAGGAACAGGCCATTCGGCCCTCCAAGCCTGCGCCGATCTTGATGCCTGCCGAATCTAACACCTCCTGCACTTCCAAGGGCCCATATCCCTCTATTCCCTTCCTATTCGTATATTTGTCAAGATGTCTCTTAAACGTTGCTATCGTATCTGCTTCCACCGCCTCCCCTGACAGCAAGTTCCAGGCACTCACCACACTCTGTGTAAAAAACTTGCCTCGCACATCCCCTCTAAACTTTGCCCCTCGCACCTTAAACCTGTGTCCCCTAGTAACTGACTCTTACACCCTGGGAAAAAGCTTCTGACTATCCACTCTGTCCATGCCGCTCATAATTTTGTAAACCACTATCATGTCGACCCTCCACCTCCGTCGTTCCAGTGAAAACAATCCGACTTTTTCCAACCTCTCCTCATAGCTAATGCCCACCAGACCACGCAACATCCTGGTAAACCTCCTCTGTACCCTTTCCAAAGCCACCACGTCCTGCTGGTAGTGTGGCAACCAGAATTGCACGCAATATTCTAAGTGTGGCCTAACTAAGGTTCTGTACAGTTGCAACATGACTTGGCAATTTTTATACTCTATGCCCCGACCGATGAAGGCAAGCATGCCGTATGCCTTCTTGACTACCTTATCCACCTGCGTTGCCACTTTCAGTGACCTGTGGACCTGTACGCCCAGATCTCTCTGCCTGTCAATAGCCTAAGGGTTCTGCCATTTAC
This sequence comes from Heterodontus francisci, assembly GCF_036365525.1. NCBI lineage: Eukaryota > Metazoa > Chordata > Chondrichthyes > Heterodontiformes > Heterodontidae > Heterodontus > Heterodontus francisci. The sequence continues at coordinate 479,842 of NW_027142286.1, forward strand.
TGTATACCTCCCACCTGCATTACACCTTCCAAAATGCATTATCTCACATTTGTCCGGATTAAACTCCATCTGCCATTTCTCCGCCCAAGTCTCCAACCGGTCTATATCCTGCTGCATCCTCTGACAATCCTCATCATTATCCACAACTCCACCAACCTTTGTGTCGTCCGCAAACTTACTGATCAGACCAGCTACATTTTCCTCCAAATCATTAAATTACTACCTGCGGAAAACCACTAGTCACATCCCTCCATTCAGAAAAGCACCCATCCACTGTTACCCTCTGTCTTCTGTGACTGAGCCAGTTCTGTATCCAATTTGCCAGCTCACCTCTGATCCCGTGAGACTTCACCTTTTGCACCAGTCTGCCATGCGGGTCCTTGTCAAATGCTTTACTAAAGTCCATAAAGACAACATCCACCGCCCTTCTTTCATCAATCATCTTCGTCACTTCCTCAAAAAACTCAATCAAATTAGTAAGACGCGACCTCCCCCTTACAAAACCATGCTGTCTCTCGCTAACAAGTTCATTTGTTTCCAAATGGGAGCAAATCCTGTCCCGAAGAATCCTCTCTAATAGTTTCCCTACCACTGACGTAAGGCTCACCGGCCTATAACTTCCTGGATTATCCTTACCACCCTTCTTAAACAAAGGAACAACATTGGCTATTCTCCAGTCCTCTGGGACCTCACCTGTAGCCAATGAGGATGCAAATATTACTGTCAAGGCCCCAGCAATTTCTTCCCTTGCCTCCCTCAGTATTCTAGGGTAGATCCCATCAGGCCCTGGGGACTTATCTACCTTAATGCTTTGCAAGACACCCAACACCTCCTTCTTTTTGATAATGTGATGACTGAGACTATCTGCACTCCCTTCCCTAGGCTCATCATCCACCAAGTCCTTCTCCTTGGTGAATACTGATGCAAAGTACTCATTTAGCACCACACCCGGCTCCTCTGGCTCCACGCATAGATTCCCATCTCTGTCCTTGAGTGGACCAACCCTTTCCCTGGTTACCCTATTGCTCTTTATATATGTATAAAAAGCCTTGGGATTTTCCTTAATCCTGTTTGCCAATGACTTTTCATGACCCCTTTTAGCCCTCCTAACTCCTTGCTTAAGTTCCTTCCTACTTTCTTTTTATTCCTCATGTGCTTCATCTATTCCTTGCCTTCCAGCCCTCACAAATGCTTCCTTTTTCTTTTTGACTAGGCTCACTATATCCCGTGTTATCCAAGCTTCCCGAAACTTACCAAACTTGTCTTCCTTCCTCACAGGAACATGCTGGTTCTGGATTCTAATCAGCTGACGTTTGAAAGACTCCCACATGTCAGATGTTGATTTACCCTCAAAAAGCCGCCCCCAATCTAAATTCTTCAGTTCCTGCCTAATATTGTTTTAATCAGCCTTCCCCATATTTAGCACCTTCACCCGAGGACTACTCTTATCCTTATCCACAAGTACCTTAAAACTTATGGAATTATGGTCACTGCTCCCGAAATGCTCCCCCACTGAAACTTCGACCACCTGGCCGGGCTCATTCCCCAATACCAGGTCCAGAATGGCCCAATCCCTAGTTGGACTATCTACATACTGTTTCAAGATGCCCTCCTGGATACTTCTCACAAATTCTGCCCCATTCAAACCCCTAGCACTAAGTGAGTCCCAGTCAATATTGGGGAAGTTAAAATCACCCACCACTACAACCTTGTTACCTTTACATCTTTCCAAAATCTGTCTACATGTCTGCTCCTCTACCTCCCACTGACTTTCGGAGGCCTGTAGCAAACCCCCAACAACGTGACTGCACCCTTCCTATTCCTGTGCTCCACCCATATTGCCTCGCTGCATGACCTCTCTGAGGTGCCCTCCCGCAGTGCAGCTGTGATATTCTCCGTAACCAGTAACGCAACTCCCCCACCTCTTTTACATCCCCCTCTATCCCGCCTGAAGCTTCTAAAGCCTGGAACATTTAGCTACCAATCCTGCCCTTCCCTCAACCAAGTCTCTGTAATAGCAAAAACATCATATTTCCAAGTACTATTCTCTGTAATAGCAACAACATCATATTTCCAAGTAACTCTTTCCTGTCTCCCTTGGCCAGATCGTGCCTTATTTTACAACAATTCGCTCTCCCGCAATCTAAAACCTTTTTTTGCAACTTTTCTATTTCTTTCTCCATAACAAGCTTAAATTTTACCCATGTGTGGCCGCTATCACCAAAATTCTCCCCCACCAACCCATCAACTACCTGTCCGGCTTCATTCCCCAGAATTAGGTCCAGCACTGCACCCATTCAAAAGGGAATTGGAAAAAGACTTTAAGATGAATAAGTTTCATGAATATTGGAAATGGAAAGGGGATTGGGATAATCAGAGGGGTGAGGTCATGGAGGAATATGATCAAATGAGTGAGAATATTACAATTGAGGTGTTACTGGACCAAGAGCCAATGTAGGTCAGTGAGCACAGGGATGTTGGGTGAACAGAATTTGGTGTGAATTAAAAGATGGGGCAGCAGAGTTTTGGATAATGACAAGGTTACAGAGAGTAGAATGTGAGAGAGCAGCCAGGAGTGTGGTAGAATAGTCAGGTCTCAAGGTAACAAAGGCATGGATGAGGGTTTCAGCAGCAGATGAGTTGAGCTCTCTCTCTCTCGCTTTCTCTCTCTGTCGACCTCACTTGCTCTGCCCCACACTCAGAATCTTATATGTTTCAATCAAGTCGCCTTTTAATCTTCTAAACTCCAGCTGATATCAGACTAGCCTGCCCAGCTTTTCCTCATAAGACAACACACTCATTCCAGGCATTATTCTAGTAAACCCTCTCTGAACTGCTTCCAACACATTTACATCCTTCCTTAAATAAGGAAACCACTACTGTACACAGTACTCCAGATGTGGTCTCATCAATGACCTGTACAACTGAAATTTAACATCCCTACTTTAGTATTCAATTTCTCCTGCAATACATGATAACATTCGATTAGTTTCCTAATTACGTGTTGTACCTGCATAATAACCTTATACAATGCATGCACCAGGACACCCAGTTCCTCATGCATCTCAGAGCTCTGCAATCTCTCATATTTCAGAAAATATGCTTCTTTTTTCCTTCCTGCCAAACTGGACAATTTCACATTTTCCCTCATTATGCTGCATTTTCTAGATCTTTGCCCACTTACCCAACCTATCTATATCCTTTTGTAACCTACTTATGTCCTTTTCACAACTTATTTTCCGACCTATCTTTGTGTCAGCAGGAAATTTAGTAATCATACCTTCGGTCCCTTCATCCAAGTAATTTGTATAAATTGTAAAAAGTTGTGTCCCAGCACCAATCCCTGTGGCACATCTCTCCTTACATCTTACCAGCAGAAAATGACCTATTTGTGCCTACTCCCTGCTACCTGTTAGCTATCCATGCCAAAATGTTACCATTTACACCATCAGTTTTTATTTCCCGCAATAACCTTTGATGTGGCATGTTAGCAAATGTCTTCTAGAAATCTAAGTACAGTACATCCACCAGTTCCCTTTTATCCACATTACGTGTTACTTCTTCAAAGAACTCGAATAAATTGGTTAAACATGATTTCCCTTTCATAAAACCATGTTGACTCTGCCTGATCACCTTGAATATTTCCACATGCCCTGCGTCTTTAATTACAGCTTCTAACATCTGATCCATAGCCAGAAAGCCTTTCTCACCTGTCTCAGGTCGCATGTCCACTATGTCTATTCTGATGTTGTGCTGTATTTGAACTGCCACCGCCTCAATAAACTGCTTGTGACCCTTCGACCTCCTTTTGTGTAATCTGTGACCCTAACTCAGACCTTACAGTGGTGTCGGAGAGGGAACAGAGTTCATGTCAAATTCCTGCCTCCATTTTATATGATCCTGCATAATAGACAAGGACTTCTCGGCAGTAATGTGCTCAAACATTATCAGCAGTAATTGATTATCCCTGTATTTGTATATTATATAACATTAAACCATACCCCTACTCTGATGTCCAGCGCACCCTCAATATTCATGATTAAAATATCAGAGGAGTGGGAACCAGACACCTCTGATGACCCTGAGGTACAGGCGATTCTTGAGTCGGTGCTGAGTATATTCAAAACCCATGAAACTGACTGTGGAAACATGAGCTGACCTGAAGAAATTAACTGACCATTGCATGCTCCATGAAGCAGTATTCTTACCGAGCTGAGATTATATCATATATTCCAGACACTATCAGGTTATTGTTATACCAGGGTGTAGTTCACAAAGACACATTCACTACTAACTGCCCGATTTGGCTGGTTAGCGAACCGGATGGCTGCTGGTGGCTATTGACCATCACAAACACAACTCAGTCACCCCTGTGTGAACTCGGTTGTCTGAGAGACACCCACCCTACTCTCCCGGATTCCCAGCGGCAGGGCTGTCTTCATCACCCTGGATATCTCTCATGATTATTGGAGTGTGCCAGGAAAACGAGAGAAACTATTTAAATTCACATTCACTTCTGTGGACCAGAGATACCCCTGGACATGTCTGTCACAAGGAGTTCCACAAGAACCCCACTATTTTCCACAAACGTATGGCCGGGGCCCTTATGAGCTTTTCACAGTCTTCCTGCTTGCTGCAATATGTCGATGATCTCCTCCTCATCACCACAGACTGTGTCCACACATTTAATCCTTCCACAGGAACTACTGCAGTTACTTTGAGAGCTGGACTAAAAGACCATCCTCGTAAGGCCCAGCTGGTGGAAGATCGTGTCACATTTATCGATGTCCAGATTGGATGATCCAGCATCAGCCCAGACCAACATCGGGTCTGGAGCATCCAGTGTCTACCCGTGTCCACCTCAAAGACTTCCCTGCGCCCTATTGCCAGGCTGGTGGGGTATCTGTGGACCCTAATCCCAGTGTCTACCCCTGTCCACCTCAAAGACTGCCCTGTGTCCTATCCTCAGGCTGATAGGGTATCAGTGGACCCTCAACCCTCGATTTGCAGAGACTGTGACTCCTCTTTAGGAACTACATTGTTGTGATTATGTCCAAGTTTAACCCGGTTGGACTGAAGAGAGCACGGAAGCAGTAACATAATTGAAGAAAGCTGTCACCCAGACAACATGCCTTATCTCACGTAACCCTGACAGGACCTTCCACATGGAGGAGGGGAACACAGTGAAAAGCCTGACTGCTTTCCCATGTAGAGAAAACCAGGAGAAACTACTCCCCATTGTGAATGACTCCAGAATTGTGAATGGGGCTGAACTGATTTATTCTGTTTGTCAAGGACATTTGTTAACCACGTTCTGGGACATCAAACATTTCACTTGCATCACGGGGTTCAACAGGATGATACTGCCCAGTCCATTATAAACTTTCCCAGTATAGAAAAGCAGTAGTAATAATATTCCCCTGTCAGAGAGTCGTAGAATCATAGTCATTTCAGCACAGAATTAGGCCATTCTGCTCATCGAGTCCATGCCAGCTCTTTGTAGATAAATCCAGTCAGTCTCATTCCCCAGCTCTGACTCCATATTCCTGCAAGTTTATTTACATCAAGTGTTCATCCAATATCTTTTTGAAATAATTCACCTTCTCTGCTTCCACCACCCTCGTAGGCAGTGATTTCCAGGCCATTACCACTCGTTGTGTAAAAAAGTTGTTCATCACATCCCCCTTTATCTCTTGCCCTCAATCTTAACTCCAGCCCTTGTACCATCAATTAATGGGAACATCTTTTCCTGTCTACCTTACCCAAACAGGTCATCATGTTGTATACATGTATCAAATCTCCCCTCAATCTCCTTTACTCCAAGAAAGACAATCCCAGCCTTCACAGACGAACCTTGCACGTAACATCCTCCATCTCTGGAATCGTTCTGGTAAATCTCCTCTACACCCGGTCAATGACCCTCACATCCTTGCTAAAGTGTGGTGAACAGAACCGATGCAGTACTCCAGTTGGGGCCTAACCAGAGCTTCGTAAAGTTACAGCATAACTTTCCTTCTTCTGAACTCACCACCTCTATCTATGAAGCCCAAGATCCCATATGCTTTACTGACGACTCTCTCAATATATCCTGCCACCTTCAGGGATCTATGTGCATGAACCCCATGTCCCTTTGTCTCTGCACAATCTTTCGAACTTTACCATTAAGTGTTTATTGCCTCTCCCTGTTACTTCTGATAAAATGCATCACTTGACACTTGTCTGTATTAAATTCCATTTGCCTCTCGTCTGCCCATTCTGCTAGCCTATCTATGTCCTCTTACATCGAACGGTATCAACCTCAATGCCTGCCCCGCCTCCACGTTTGGTATCACCTGCAAATTTTGAAATGTTTCTCTGTATGCCATTATCCAAATCATTTATACATATCAGAATAAAACAGTGTTCCTAGCACTAACCCTTGGGGAACACAACTGTCTATTTTTCTCCAGTTTGAATACCAACTATTTACCGCAACTCACTGTTTTCTGTCATTAAGTCAGTTTTATATCCAAGCTGACACTGACCTTCCTTTTCCATCAGCATCAATTAACTGTCCAATTCTCACAAACTGATTGTGAAATAAAGTACAAATTCAGCTTAAAATTAAGTGAAATGCGAAATGTAAAATTAACAAATTGTTGGAAAGAGATCGACTCTCAGATCACTTAAAATTCAATCTCTCGTTAACTTTACTGCATTTAGTACTCTGTCCAAGCAGGACTCCCTAAAACTGGACTCAGTGCAGCTTATTGCATTTAGGTTTTAGGGAGAGAATTCCAAAGCTTAGGGATGAGAACAGAAATTGCCAGAAATACTCAGCAGGACTGGCAGCATCTGTGTAGAGAGAAACAGAGTTAATGTTTCCGGTCTCTGACCCTTCATCAGAACTGGTAAACGTTAGGAATGTAACAGTCTGTCATTTAATCTCTCCCCTCTCTGTCCCATCACAGTCCTTCCTTCTTGTTCTTCTTCCCTTCCCCTCTTTCACTTGCTCAAAGACTGTTACAGTTCTAACTTTTACCAGTTCTGATGAAGGGTCACAGATCTGAAATATTAACTCTGTTTCTCTCTGCACAGATGCTGCCAGACCTGCTGAGTATTTCCAGTGTTCAGCATCCGCAATATTTTTCTTTTATTTTAGTGTTTAATTCACTGCCACTTATCTTCCAGGAATTCCTCCCTGGAAGTTCTGCTCTACTCTTCCAGAGCTTAGGGCATCGGCAGCTGAAGACAGGACCACCAATGGTAGAGCAATTAAACTCGGAGATGCTCAAGAGGCCCGAAATCGATGAGTGCAGATCTCTCGGAGGGCTGATTACAGAGATAAGGAGGGGTGAGATAATGAAGGATTTGAAAAGAAGGCTGAGAGTTTTAAAATTGAGGTGTTGCTGACCAGGAGCCAATGCATGTCAGTGAGTACAGGGGGTGATGGGTGAACTGGACTTGGTGTGAGTTAGGACATGAGCAGCAGTGCATTGGATCACCTCAGGGTTATGGATGGTGGAATGTGGGAGACCAGCCTGGAGTGTGTTGGACTCGTCGAGTCTACAGGTAACACAGGCAAGGGGGAGTGTTTCATCAGCAGAAGAACTGAGAGAGGGGCAAAGTTGGGTGATGATACGGAAGTGGAAGTCGGCTGTTTTAGTAATATTTAGCAGGAAGCTCGTCGCAGCGTCAACTATGAAACCAGGTTGTGAACAGTTTGCTTTAGTCTCAGACAGTTGCCAAGGAGAGAGATCCAGTCTGTAGCTAGGAAACATTTGACGTGGGGTTTGAAAACAACGGCTGCAGTCTTCCTAATATTTATTGGCATGGCAGATGTGTGAGGTGATACATTGTCGGAAGATTTGATATATATTATCCGTACATGGGATGTGGGTGTCGTTGACTAGGCCAGCATTTATTGTCCATCCATAATTGCCCTTGAGAAGGTGATGGTGAGCTGCATGCAGATGAATGACCAGGGATAATACAAGCTGAATGGCACAACCTTAAAGCTATTGAGAGTAACAGAGAGACCTGAGGTGTTTGTGTGCAATCTTTGAAAGTAGCTGGACAGGTTAACAAACATTTCACAAAGAAAATAGATTCCTGGGCTTCATTAATAGAGACACAGAGTAGACTAGCCAGGATATTGTGTTAAACCTATAGAAAAGACTAGTCCGGCTCCATCTGGAGTATTGTGTCCAATACTGGAAACCACACTTTAGGAAGGACGTGAAACGTTTGGAGAGAGGACAGAAGAGTTTTACTGGAACTTTTCCAGGGATGAGGGATTACAGATATGTAGCTGGGATTGTTTTCCTTGGAGCAGGGACATTTACAAGGTGATCAGATAGGGATATTTAACATCGTGAAGGGTTTATATAAATTATATAATGTTTCTAATGTATGAGGGGCCATTAACCAGAGGACATAGATTTATGGTGATTGGAAAAAAGAAGCAGAGTTGACATGAGGATTATTTTAATGCAATTTCTGTTTCGGATTTGCAAATTATTCTATGATAGGCTGAAGGATACAGATTCAAAAGTAGATTCAAAAAGTGATTTGGTTAGACATTAAGGGGAAAAAATCAAGGATATGGGAAAGATCCGGGGTGTGGAACTCACTGGAAACTCTTCAAAAGAGCCAACAATGACTTCATAGACCAAATGACTCCCTTCCATGCAATGCTATTATATGTTTCTATGACATTTCCTGCCTGTACTTTTACAATTTTCCTATCGTTTCAAAAGGTGTTTGATAAAGTACTATATAACAGCCGTGTGACCCAATTAGAAACACATGGGATTAAAGGGCCAAAGTCAGCCGAGGCACAGTTTGTAGCTCTCTCCACTTTCAGTCACAAGCTTCCAGGATCAAGTGTCATGAAATGACTTTTTCACAAGAATCAAGGCTGACAGTGCAGCGACAGTACTGAGGGAGTATTGCGCTATCAGATGAGCAGTCTTTCGAATGAAACGTTAAACCAAGGCCCCATCTGCCCTCTCAGGTGGATGCTAATGATCCTGTGGGATTATTTAGCAGCAGATCAGGGGATTTATTCCCTGTGGCCTGGACAATATTTATCCCTCAAGCAACATCACAAAAACAGATCTGCTCATTATCACATTGCTGCTTGTGGGATCTTGCATTGCGAAAATTGGCTGCTCTGTTTCCGACAGTACAAGAGTGAGTCGGCATTATAAGTATACGTTGCTTGTAAATCGCTTTGGAACATGCAGTAGTCATGAAAGGCGCTACATAAATGGAAGTCCTTTTATTCTTTTTCAATCCCAGCATGTAAGAAATTAGCTAAGTGACAGGTATCAGAGAGTAGGGAATAATGGCTGTTTTTCAGCTGGAGCGAACTACACAGTGGAGTTCCCCAGGGTGCCTGTCGGGATCCCTGTTGTTGCATGCTAATGCAGTGGGCTTGTGTACAGAGGGGGTAATGTCCAAGTTTTTAGATGGAAGGAAACTCAGAAATGTTAATAAACAGTGAGAAGGATAGTAACAGACTTCAGGAGGACAGAGACTGACTGATGAAATGGGCAGGAACATGGCAGATGTAATTTAACACTCTGAAGTGTGAAGTGAGACATTTGGGTAGGAAGTATGAGGCGAAAAAAATATAAAATAAATGGTACCATTATAGAGTGAGTGCATGATGAGAGAGACCTAGGGTGTAAACACACAGATCTTAGTTAGTAGCATGCAGTGTCCTTGGTGTTGGAGAGAAAGACACAGCGTAGTAAAACTCAGGAGGAAATGCTGATTTTTTTCATTATTGGTTAGGTCCCAGCTGGAGAATTATGTCCAATTCTGATCACCACACATTGGTAAGGATGTCAAGGACTTAGTGAAGATACAGAGGTGAATTACTAGAATGGTACCAGGGATCTGCTAACACAGTTACATGGATAGATTCGAAAAGCTGGGATTGTTCTCATTAGAGCAGTGATAGGTAAGGGGAGATTTGATATAAAATTCAAAATCATGAAGGGTTTTGATAAGGTAATTAATGTGAAACTGTTTCCAGAGTCAGAAACAGGGGCGGCACAGTGGCGCAGTGGTTAGCACCGCATCCTCGCAGCTCTAGCGACCCGGGTTCAATTCTGGGTGCTGCCTGTGTGGAGTCTGTGGGTTTCCTCTCACAGCCAAAAGTCTTGCAGATTGATCGGTAAATTGGCCATTATAGGTAGGTGGTAGGGGAATATAGGGACAGGTGAGGATGTGGTAGGAATATGGGATTGGTGTAGGATTAATGTAAATGGGTGGCTAATGGTCGGCACAAACTCGGTGGGCCGAAGGGTCTGTTCCAGTGCTGTATATCTAAATCCAAAAATCTAAAGTTCAGTATTAAGAAGACACAGACTGAAGGTAATTGACAAAAAACCAGAGGTGAAATGAGGAGAATTTTCTTCCACAGCGAGTTGTTGGGGTCTGGAATTCATTGGCTGAAAACATGGTGGAAGCAGATTCAATAATATCATTCAAAAGGCAATTTAGCAAATCCTTGAAAAGGAAAAGAAAAACAGGAGTCTGGGGAAAGAGGAGGAAAGAATAACTAATTATATGGCTCTTTCGAAGAGACAGCACTGACACAAAGGGCCGAATAGCCTTCTTCTGTGCTGCATCAATCTCTTATTTTATGAGAAAGAGAAAGTGAGTGAAGAGAGAGAGAAAGACAGAGAGTGAGAAAGTGTGAAAGAGAGAACAGCAAATAGAAATAGAGAGTACGTCGTGTTTTTGGGCAGAGGGATCATGATCTGCCCGTGCCCGTTCCTGTTGAGGCAGGTGACAAACACACTTCCTGCTGCCTCCTCATTTCCATGAATTCTACGTGCCACCCCGGGTAAACCGCGCTGCTGTCTGTCTGGATGCTTAACAGGGTGTGTGAGGCTGACACATGTTTCAGCCAGGTTCAGCTTTTAAACGCAGTCTGTCCCTCTTAAAGAGAAGATGCACTGATTCACTGGAGGCTGCTGCTGCTCACTGTGAATTCTGCAATTGGAGACAAGGTAAATAGCACACTGCAACAGAGGGTTCTGCGGTTCACGGATGTGGGGATGGATGTCTTAGTTACGAAGGGTGACAGGAGGAGAGAGGCTCTGTTTCCGTGTGATGGGGTGGAGATAGAGTGGATTGTCAGAGACTTTTTCCCAGGGTGGAAAGGGCTATCACCAGGGGGCATAATTTTAAGGTGATTGGAGGAAGGTTTCGGGGAGATGTCAGAGGTAGGTTCTTTACACAGAGAGTGGTGGGTGCGTGGAACGCACTGCCAGCGGCGGTAGTAGAAGCAGATACATTAGGGAAATTTAAGCGACTCTTGGATAGGTACATGGATGATAGGAGAATGAAGGGTGTGTAGGTAGTTTGATCTTGGAGTAGGTTAAAGGTTCGGCACTACATCGTGGGCCGAAGGGCCTGCACTGTGCTGTACTGTTCTATGTTCTATGTTCTAAAAGGTTGGATAACAAAATCGAATCACATGGATTAGCAACCAATTGGATCAAATATTGATTGATGGAAAGAAAAGGGTGAGTAGTGTTAAATGGTTGTTTTGCAGAATGGAGGATGGTAGGCAGTGATGTTCCCCAAGGGTTAGTGCTAGGACCACTTTTTTTTTTTGCTATCTATAAACGACTTGGATCTTGGAATACAGAGCAGAATTTCACGGTTTGCTAATGATACCGTACCTGGACGCGTGGCAAACACTGAGGATGACACAAACTGCCTGCAACAGGATATCGACAATCCAGCAGAATTAACAGAGAAATGGCAGGTGGAATTTAGTACAGAGGAGTATGAGGTGATGCTTTATGCCAGAGGGAATAGGAAGGCAATATAGACTTAATGACACAGTTCTGAACATTGTGCAGGAACAGAGGGACCTGGGGATCCATATGCATTGATGATTGCAGGTGGCAGGAGATATTAGGAGAGCGTTTAGCAAAACATATCAGATCTTGAAGGCAAGGATACAAAAGCAGGGAAACATAGAAACATAGAAAATAGGAGCAGAAGTAGATACTTCGAGCTTGCTGTGCCATTCGTTATGATCATCGCTGATCATCCAACTCAGTAATCTTTCCCCCCCATATCCTTTGATCCCTTTAGAACCAAGAGCTATATCTAACTCCTTCTTAAAAACATACAATGTTTTGGCCTCGACTGCTCCCTGTGGTAGCGCATTCCACAGGCTCACCACTCTCTGGGTGAAGACATTTCTCGTCATCTCAGTACTGAAAGGTTTACCCCATATCCTTAGACTACTGCCCCTGGTTCTGGACACCCCAACATCGGGAACATCCTTACTGCATCTAGTCTGTCCAGACTGATTACAATTCTGTAAGTTTCTATGAGATCCCTCCCTCACTCTTCTGAACTCCAGCGAATATAATCCTAACCGACTCAGTTTCTCCTCATACATCAGTCCTGCCATTCCAGGAATGAGTCTGGTAAACCTTCGCTGCACTCCCTCTTTTGCAAGAACACTTCTTCCTCATATATGGAGACCAAAACTGAACACAATATTCCAGATGTGACCTCACCAAGGCTCTGTATAATTGCAGCAAGACATCCCTGTTCCTGTACACGAATCCTCTCGTTATAAAGGCCAGCGTACCATTTGCCTTTTTTACCGCCTGTTGCACCTGCATGCTTACCTTCAGCGACTGGTGTACGAGAACACCGATAATTCCCTTCTCTCAGTTTATACCAGTTCTGATAATAATCTGCCTTCCTGATTTTGCTACCAAAGTGGATAACCTCACATTTGCCCATAATTATACTGCATCTTCCATGCATTTGCCCCTCACTCAACTTGCCCAAATCATACTGAAGCCTCTGTGCATCCTCCTGACAACTCACCCTCCCACCCAATTTTATGTTATCTGAAAAGTTCGAGATATTACATTTAGTTCCCTCATCTAAATCATTAATATATATTGTGCGTAGCTGGGGTCCTAGCACCGATCCCTGTGGTACCCACTGTTCACGTTCTGCCATTCAGACAAAGACCCGTTTGTTCCTACTCTTTGTTTCCTGTCTGGCAACCAATTTTCTATCCATCACAATAAACTACCCCCAATCCCATGTGCTTTAATTTTACACGCGAATCTCTTCTATGGTACTTTGTGAAAAGCCTTCTGAAAGTCCAAATAAACCATCTCCACTGGTTCCCCCTCATCAACTCTACTAGTTACATCATCGAAGAATTCTAGTAGATTTGACAAGCATGATTTCATTTTCGTAAATTCATGATGACTGTTCTCCAAGAGTTCTGCTATAAAATCTGTGATAATGGCTCCAGGATTTTCCACACTTTCGACGTCAGGCTCATTGGTCTCTGATTCTCTGTTTTCTCTATATATCCCTTTTTAAATAGTGGGGTTACATGAGCTACCGTCCAATCTGTAGGAACTGTTCCAGAGTCCATGGAATCTTGGAAGATGTCCACCAGTGCATCCACTATTTCTAGGGTCACTTCCTTAATTATTCTTGGATTAAGATTATCAGGACCAACACCATTTCTCTACTAATACTGATTTATTTTACTTCCTCCCTCTTTTCTTTGATGATGCAACAGAGAGGGTTGATGAAGGGAATGTGATGGAATTTGTCTGTATTGGTTTGAAGAATGTGTTTGATAAAGTACCACGTAAAAAGGTTAATTACCAACATCGAGTCTCCTGGAATGGGAGGGTCAGCGTCCAATTGAATAAAAAGATGGCTTATGTACATAAAACAGTGTGTCATAGTAAATGGATGTTTTTCAGACTGGAGGATGTTAGACAGTGGGTGTTCCCCCAAGGTCAGTGCTGGGGCCACTGTTTTATTTTGCTGTGTATAAATGACTTGGATCTTGTAATAGAGAGTAGAATTTCAAAATCTTTCTCTGATACCAAACTCGGAGCTGTGGCTAAGTGAGGATGTTCAGAACCACCTGCGACAGGATATCGATAGATGCGTAGAATGGGCAGACAAGTGACAGATGGAAGGTTGAGAGTAGTGTGAGGTGACGCATCTTGACAGAAAGGATAGCAGGCAAGAGAGACTTAATAGCACCGTTCTAAACAAAGTGCAGGAACAGAGAGACCTGTGGGTGCATGTGTATCCACCTTTAAAGGTGACGGGACATATTGAGAGAGTGGTTAGTAAAACACATATAATCTTGGATTTCATAAATAGAGGTATTGATTACAAAAGCAGAGAAGTTACGATGAACGTTTAAAAATCTCTGGTTAGGTCTCAGCTGGAATATTGTGTCCAATTCTGGTCACCACACTTCATAAAGATTGTGAAGGTCCTTGAAATGGTGCATAGGAGTTTTAGCAGAATGGTTCCAGGGATGGAGGATTTTAGTTACAAAGTTAGGTTACAACGTTATGACAGGTTTAGATAAAATAGACAAGGAAAGCTGTTCCATTAACTGATGGAAGTAGGATGGAAGGTGGTGAAGGAGGGAGCGTTTTAGATATCTGGATCATTGCAATCTCTTGCGGGACAGGTGGGACCTGTACAAGAAGGACGACTTGTATCCAAACTGGAGGGGCACAAATATCCTGGCTGCGAGATTTGCTAGCATCACTCGGGAGGGTTTAAAATAGTGTGGCAGGGGGGTGGGAACCAGAGCAGTAGGTCAGCAGGTGAAATAACTGAGGAGGAACTAGTGAGTAATGCCAGTAAGACTGAGAGGAAAAGTAGGCAGGGAGATGTTGCTCTGTACAGCGGGACTGGTGGTCTGAAGTGCATTTGTTTCAATGCGAGAAGTATAACAGGTAAGGCAGATGAACTTAGAGCTTGGATTAGTACTTGGAAATATGATGTTGTTGCAATTACAGAGACTTGGTTGAGGGGAGGACAGGATTGGCAGCTAAAACGTTCTGGGATTTAGATGCTTCAGGCGGGATAGAGGGGGATGTAAAAGGGGTGGGAGAGTGGCATTACTGGTTAAGGAGAATATCACAGCTGCACTGTGGGAGGTCTCCTCGGAGGGAGCATGCAGCGAGGCAATATGGGTAGAGCTCAGGAATAGGAAGGGTGCAGTCACAATGTTGGTGGCTTAGTACAGGCCTCCCAACAGCCAACGGGAGATAGAGGAGCAGATATGTAGACAGATTTTGGAAAGATGTAAAAGCAACAGGGTGATTTTAACTTCCCCTCTATTGACTGGGACTCAGTTGTGTTAGGGGCTTTGATCGGGAAGAATTTGTAAGGGGCATCCAGGAGGGCTTCTTGAAACAATATGTAGGTAGCCCAACCAGGGAAGGGGCCGTACAGGACCTGGTATTGGGGAATGAGCGCGTCGAGGTGGTCGAAGTTTCAGTGGGGGAGCATTTCGGGAACAGTGACCATAATTCCATAAGTTTTCAGGTACTTGTGGATAAGGATAAGAGTAGTCCTCGGATGAAGGTGCTAAATTGGGGGAAGGCTAATAATAACAACATTAGGCTGGAACTGAGACTGGGGTCGGCTGTTTGAGGGTAAATCACCACCTGACATGTGGGAGTCTTTCAAACGTCAGTTGATTAGAAACCAGGAACGGCATGTTCCTGCAAGGGTGAAGGATAAGGTGGCAAGTTTCATGAACCTTGGATAATGAGGAATATCGTGAGCCCAGTCAAAAAGAAACAAGAAGCATTCATAAGGGCTGGAAGGCTGGGAACAGATGAAGCCCTTGAGGAATATAAAGAGAGTAGGAAGGAACTTAAGCAAGGAGCCAGGAGGGATAAGAGGGGTCATGAAAAGTCATTGGCAAACAGGATTAAGGAGAATCCCAAGGCGTTTTATATGCATATAAAGAGCAAGAGAGCAGCCAGGGAAAGGGTTGGCACACTCAAGGACAGAGGAGGGAATCTATGCGTGGAGCCAGAGGAAATGGGCGAGGTACTAAATGAGTACTTTGCATCATAATTCACCAAAGAGAAGACTTGGTGGATGATGAGTCTAGGGAAGGGAGTATAGATAGCCTGGTTCATGTCGATATCAAAAAGGAGGAGGTGTTGGGTGCCTTGGAAAACATTAAGGTAGATAAGTCCCCAGAGCCTGATGGGATCTACCCCAGACTACTGAAGGAGGCAAGGGTGGAAATTGCTGGGGCCTTGACAGAAATCTTTGTATTCTCACTGGCTACAGGCGAGGTCCCAGAGGACTGGAGAATAGCCACTCTTGTTCCTTTGCTTTAGAAGGGTAGCAAGGTTAATCCAGGAAATTGCAGTCCGGCAGTGGTAGGGAAATTATTGGAGAGGATTTATCGGGAAGAGATTTATTCCCATTTGGAAACAAATGGAGTTATTCGCGAGAGGCAGCATGGTTTTGTAAAGGGGAGATCGTGTCGCATTAACTTGGTTGCGTTTTTTGAGGAAGTGACAAAGATGATTGATGAAGAAAGGGTGGTGGATGTTGTCGACCTGGACTTCAGTAAAGCCTTTGACAAGGTCGCTCATGGCAGACTGGTACAAAAGGTGAAGTCACACGTGATCAGATGTGAGATGGCAAGGTGGATACAGAACTGGCTCGGTCATTGAAGACAGAGGATAGCAGTGGAAGTGTACTTTTCTGAATGGACGGATGTGACTGGTGGTGTTCTGCAGGGATCAGTGCTGGGACCTTTGCTGTTTGTAGTATATATAAATGGTTTGGAGGAAAATGTAGCTGTTCTGATTAGCAAGTTGGTGAAAGACACAAAGGTTGGTGGAGTTACAGATAGTGATGCGGGTTGTCAGAAGATATAGCAGGATTTAGATCGGTTGGAAACTTGGGTGGAGAAACGACAGATGGAGTTTAATCCAGACAAATGTGAGGTAATGCATTTTGGCAGGTCTAATACAGTTGGCAAGTAGACAGTAAAAGGCAGTACCCTAAGGAGTATTGACAGGCAGAGAGATCTGGGTGTACAGGTACACAGGTCACTAAAAGTGGCAACGCAGGTTGCTAAAGTAGTCAAGAAGGCATACGGCATGCTTGCCTTCATCGGTCGGGGCATAGAGTATAAAAATTGGCAAGTCATGCTGCAGCTGTACTGAACCTTCGCTAGGGCACACTTGGAATATTGCGTACAATTCTGGTCGCCACACTACCAGAAGGATGCGGAGGCTTTGGAGAGGGTACAGAAGAGCTTTGCCAGGATGTTACGTGGTCTGGTGGGCATTAGCTATGAGGAGAGGTTGGAAAATCTCGGGTTGTTGTCACTTGAACGACAGAGATGGAGGGGCGGCATGATAGAGGTTTACACATTTATCAGTGACATGAACAAAGTGGATCGTCAGAAGCTTTTTCCCAGGTTGGAAGAGTCAGTTACTAGGGGGCATATGTTTAAGGTGCGAACGGCAAAGTTTAGAGGGGATGGGCGAGGCAAGTTCTTTACACAGAGGGTGATGAGTGCCTGGAACTTGCTGCCGGGAGAGATGGTCGAAGCAGGTATGATAGTGACGTTTAAGAGGTATCTTGACAAATACATGAATAGGATCGGAATAGAGGGATATGGACCCCAGAAGTGCAAAAGGTTTTAGATTAGACAGGCATCAAGATTGGCGCAGGTTTGGATGGCCGAATGGCCTGTTCCTGTGCTGTATTGTTCTTTGTTATTTGTTTTGGACAAGAGATGCAGGGGGAATATGTGGAAAACTATTTTTACACAGCGGGTGTTAATGATCTGGAACTCATTGATCACAAGTGGGGAGGAAGCAGAGACGCTCAATGATTTCAGAAGAGAGTTCGTGGAAACTTGAAGGAAATGAATTTACTACAGGGATTGAGAGGGGGAGTGGGACTGACTGGATTGATCCATGGAGAGCCAGTATTGACTCGATGGGACAAATGGCCTCCTTCTGTGTCATAAATGACTCTATCACTCTCTGTGACTCTATGTTAGATATGTCTCCTCCTCCTGCCTGGAAAGATCCGAATACAGAGAAGTTCACTGAAACTTGAACTTAGCGGGCACTGACAGCTCCGTCCTCACCCTGGTGTGAGGCTCCAGGTCGTGTTACAGGAGGTGACACACCTCCTCGTTGAATCAGAGTCACCTCACACACTGCTGCTGGGTTCGGCGCAGGTAAGAACAGTGCTCTTGTAAAAACCGGGGTGGGTAGGGCAGAGCCCCCTCCTCCTCACTCTTTACAGAGCTTCCCTTGGATGCCTGACCTTTTAAATAACACTGGAGGGGGTTCCTCGTGCTTCTGAATGTATGATCAGCTGAGAGTGACTAACAGGGGCGGTCAGTGAACATGCACAGACCATGTTTCAAAGACGTACCTCAATGCTGCTGGAATGGCTGATAGACACCATATTCAGGCCCTTCCTCACACTACCAGCACATGCCTGGTGAACCGGGGCTAGAGCCCTGCCCAGCATGGAGCGCTGGAAGTGACCGGCAGCTCTGCTGTTCCCATTTTATGGATCCAAGCTTCTATGGCGTTGGGCCAGTGGCGCTCTACAGCTGAACATCATGGCTAGGGGTGGATGCAGAGAGAAATACCATAGGATCATATGAATTAGGAGCAGACGTAGGCCATTCAGCACGTCGAGCCTGCTCTACCATTTAATAATTTGGTGTTTCGAATTCCACACTCCTTTCTACCCCCGATAACCTCTGATTCCCTTGCCTAACAAAAATCCGTCTACCTTCACGTTATAATTATTCAGTGACTCCGCCACCAGCACCTTCAGAGGCAGAGTGTTCCGGAGTCACATGACCCTCATTGAGAAAGAAAAATCTCCTCATCTCTGCCCAAAAATTGCGACCCTTAATTTTCAAACAGTGTCTTTTCAAACAGTTATTTAAAAGGGGAATTGAAGAAAATACTTTGAGACAATAGCTTTGTGGAAATGTGTAGGGGAATGGGACTAATTGGAGGGGTGAGGTCATGGAAATATTCAAACACAAGAATGAAAATATTAAAATGTAGGTGCTGCCAGACCTGGAGCCAAAGTAGATCAGTGAGCACAGGGGTGATGGTTGATCGTGATTTGGTGTGAGTTAGTATACAGGCAGCAGTGTTCTGGATGGGCTGCGGTTTATGGATGTTTATAACTGGGAGGGTGACCAGGATGGAATTGCAGCAGTGAAGTGTGGTTTAACAAAGGCACGGATGAGGGTTTATGCAGCAGATGGGCTGAGGCAGAGGTTGAGATGGGTGATATTACAGAGGTTGTACTCGGCAGGGCTGGTGATGGAGAGAATATGGCGATGAACTCAGCTCAGGTTTTAATTGAATACAGAGATTAAAATCCGTCTGTTTCAGCTTCAGATATTGGCTGGGGAGGAGTAAGTGGTTCATGCACATGGGACAGAATTGCTTACAGAGACCGATGAGACTAGCTCCAGTCTTCCCAAAATTAGAATTGCAAGAACATTGTTCCGGTGAAAAAGGTTTTACAGATCACATAGCGAGAAATAGAGACTTACCAGGGAGCACAACAGCAGCACAGATGATAGAGTAAATTACAAGAACTCCAATACACAGCAATGGATAATAGAGCTAATATCTTGAGATGGAGATTTGCCAGGAATAACAAAAGTAGCAAGTAGGGCAGAGTAAATGGCAAGAACGGTAATGCAATCCATCTCTGGGGATAGGTTGTCCACTAATATCCATCATAAGCCCACCGACTCCCACAGCTCCCTCGACTACACCTCTTCACACCCTACCTCCTGTGAGGACTCCATTCCATTCTACCAGTTTCTCCATCTTCGACGCATCTGCTCTGATGATGCTACCTTTCATGACAGTGCTTCTGGTATGTCTTCCTTTTTCCTCAACCGAGGATTCCCCCCACTGATGTTGACAGGGCCCTTAACCATGTCCGGCCCATATCCCGTACCTCTGCCCTCAACCCTTCCCCTCCCTCCCAGAACCATGACAGTGTTCCCCTTGTCCTGACTTTCCACCCCATCTGCCTCCATATCCAAAGGATCATCCTCCGCCATTTCCGCCACCTCCAGCATGATGCATCTTGCCCGCCCTTCCCCTGTCAGCATTCCGAAGGGATCGTTCCCTCCGCGACACCCTGGTCCACTCCTCTATTACCCACATCACCTCGTCCCCGTCCCATGGCACCTTCCCTTGCAATCGCAAGAGGTGTAATACCTGCCCATTTACCTCCTCTGTCTTCAGTATCCGAGGCCCCAAACACTCATTTCTGGTGAAGCAGCGACTTACTTGTACTTCTTTCAATGTAGTATACTGTATTCGCTGCTCACAATGTGGTCTCCTCTACATTGGGGAGACCAAGCATAGACTGGGTGACTACTTTGCGGAAGATCTCCACTCAGTCCGCAAGCAGCACCCTGAGCTTCCGGTTGTTTGCCATTTCAACACTCCCCCCTGCTCTCATGCTCACATATCTGTCCTGGGATTGCTGCAGTGTTCTGGTGAACATCAACGCAAGCTCGAGAAACAGCATCTCATCTTCCGATTAGGCACACTACAGCCTGCCAGACTGGACATTGAGTTCAATAATTTCAGAGCATGACAGCCCCACATTTTGCTTTCATTTTTAGTTGTTTTTTTCTTTTTTCTTTTTTCTTTTTTACATTTTTACAACCTTTTGTTGCATTTATTTCATTTCATCTTAGTTTGTTCAGTTTGCTAACGAACTGTTTTTTTCATGTTTGCACTTGTTGCTGTTCAATATGCAGTCCGTTAACACCTTTTCTGTACGAATGCTTTGTCTTTCAGCACACCATTAACATATGATCCTTTTTTCCATGACCTTCTGGTCAGCTATGTGGCCTTGTCCAATCTACACCTTCGCCTTTGTTATCTCTTGCCCCACTCCCACCTCACTTGCTTATAACCTGTGACATCTTTAATATTTGTCAGTTCCAAAGAAGGGTCACTGACCCGAAACTTTAACTCTGCTTCTCTTTCAACAGATGCTGCCAGACCTGCTGAGTAGTTCCAGCATTTCTTGTTTTTAATGCAGTTACACATGGTTTATGGAATTAATAGTTAGACAGAGAGACTTACCAGGGACACCAAAAATAGCAAGGTTGGGATGGTAACTGTGTTGGGTAATCTTCAGTGCGTAATGGATCCGACTATTTAATGATAGCCATTTAATGATTGCAGAAAGAAAGTCAAACTCCTGTCCATTGTTGTAACATTCCAATCTATTGTTCTCAGATTATAACCTATTGTTGTAATATTCCAATCTACTCTTCTGAGATTCTGATCTATCCTCTCCCTCTCTCTGGTGCCGCTGATCTCTGTCAGTGCCGGTGATGATGCTCCCACTGACACTATGGGATAACACATTGAAAGGAGCCCCTTATTAATGGAAGGTGGAAATCCTCCAGTGACACAATTAGGCTCCATGAAGACTGTCATTAATTGCAGTCACTGAACAAACAGGTTCAGTTAACCCCTTTCAAGCCAACACTTTTTGTACCATTGTCTCTTCATGTTCTTCCTACCAAGATAAATCACTTCACATTTCTCCACATTGAACTTCATCTGCTACCTGTCTGCCCATTCCACCAACTTGTCTATGTCCTTTTGGAGCTGTGCACTATCCTCCTCTCAGTTCACAATGCTTCCAAGTTTAGTATCATCTGCAAACTTTGAAATTGTTCCCTGTACACCAAGGTCGATGTCATTAATATATATCAGTAAGAAAATGGGTCACAACACTGATCCCTGGGGAACCGCACTACAAATCTTCAATACAAACAAAAAGTGCTGGAAATACTCAGCAGGTCTGGCAGCATCTGAGTAGAGGGAAAAACAGTGTTAATGTTTTGGGTCTGTGACGGTTCATCAGAACTGGCAAAGGTTAGAAATGTAATCGGTTTTAAACAAATAAAGCAGGGGTGGGGCAAATGAGAACAAAGGGGATGTTGATAGAACAGAGGGTCAGAGCGATTAACTGACGAGGAGGTCATGGAGCAACGGCAAAGAAAGTGTGCTTATTGTGTGGTGAAAGACAAAGCTTTAGTGCAAAGAGGGTGTTAAATGACAGAATAATGAACAGCCCTAGCTAAAAGCACCAACATACAAATCCCAGTTTAAGGCCAGCACATGGTAAAAAAAACTGATAAAACAAAAAAACAATAAAAATGTGCCGGTCATGCTCTGAAATTATTGAACTCAATGTTCAGTCCAGAAGTCTGTAGAGTGCCTAATCGGACAATGAGGTGCTGTTCCTCGAGCTGACGTTGATGTTCACTGGAACACCGCAGCAGGTCAAACATAGACTGGGTGACCGCTTTGTGGAACACCTCCGCTCAGTCCAAATATATGACCCCGAGCTTCCACTCGCTTGTCATTTCAACACCCCTCCCCCACCCCCGCTCTACTGCCCACATTTCTGCTCTTGTGTTTACAACCTCCACACGTGCTTTACTTGCTTAAAACCTATTACATTTCTTACCTTGGCCAGTTCTGATGAAAGGTCACAAACCTGGAACATTAACTCTGCTTCTCTCTCCAGACATACTGCCTGACCTGCTGACTATTTCCAGCACTTGCTGCTTTTATTAACTCTGTTTTTCTCTCCACAAACGCTGCCTGACCTGCTGAATATTTCCAGCACTCTCTGTTTTTATTAACTCTGTTTCTCTCTCCACAGATGTTGCCTGACCTGCTGAGTATTTCCAGCACTCTCTGTTTTTATTAACTCTGCTTCTCTCTCCACAGATGCTGCGCGACCTGCTGAGTATATCCAGCACATTATGGTTTTATTTCAGATTTCCAGCATCCGCAGTGTTTTGCTTTGATTCCACTACAACCCTTTCTCCATCCCGAAAAGCATCCATTAATCACGACTCTCTGTTTCCTGTCCCTCAAACAGTTTAGTTTCATGCTGCTACTGCCCTTTTTATTCGATGAGCTATAACTTTGCTCACGGGTCTGTTGTGTGACACTTTATCAAATGCTTTCTGGAATTCCATTAACACCACATCAACAGGATTGTCCTCATCAAGCTTCCTTTTTACCATTCCAAAAAACTCCAGCAAGTTAATTAAACACCATTTTCCCTCACCGGATCCGTCCTGGTTTTCCTTAATTAGGCCACATTTGTCCATGTGCCTGTTAATGTGCCGAACATAATACCAAGTTTGTAAACATACTGTCTGAATCTCAGACTGTTACCAGGGACAGGGATGGAAGCAATAGCAAGGGAACAGAGTTGGAGTGGGGAGTGAAAACAATGATTTCAGTCTTCCCAATATTTAATTGGAGGAAATTTCTGTTCATCTAGTATTGGGTGTCAGATAAGCAGTCTGATAACTTAACAACAGTGGAGCAGTGGAGAGAGGTGGTGCTGAGGTAAACTTGATGGAGATCTTTGATAAAACAATGGAGAGGGTTGCTGAGGGAACGAATGGTGGAAATAGCAGAGGCACTGGCCAGAATCCTTCAATCCTCCTTGGATATGCTATTGATGACAGAGGACTGGAGGACTGTAAATGTTACATCCTGTTTACAAAAGGAGACATTAGATAAATCCTGTAACTACTGACCAGTCACTGTAATGTCGGTGGTTGGAAATTACTAGAGGCCATAACCCAGTACAAAAACATATCTTTCTCAGAAAAACATGGAACAGTAAATGACAAGCAGCACGGATAAGTTAATGACAAATCAGGTCTGATCATATTGATCAAGTTCATTGATGACATAACTGTGAATGTTGATGAGGATAGTGTGTTTCCTGTTATATGTACAGGCTTTCAAAAGGGCTGTGATCAAATGACATTTCGTAGACTTGTTATGAAAAATGGAACAACATGGATTAATGTGACAGTGATAGTGTGGATATGACATTGACTCAGGGACAGAAAGCAGAGAGAAGTGGTGAACGGTCATTGTTCAGACTGGGGTAGGGGGAGTATACAGTGCTGTTTCTCAGTATTAGAACCAGTGCTCTTCCTGACATTTAGATAGATATATAAATGACACTGACGTATATGTAAACAAACACCATAATTTCAACTCTTGCAGATGACATGACACTTATAACTAAGGGTGGGATAATGCAGACCAGCGAATTATCCAAGGCCACAGACCGTTTTTAAAATTTATTTATTCTGGACACTAATCCAACACAAATTCATTTCTCACTCTGTAATTCATTTGTGTGTGATTGTCGTGTGAGTGTGTGCATGAATGAGTCGCTAATATTTTTTATGATGTTATTTAGATCCAGTTTATATTGTTCCGTATAATAAACTCACCTCTTGTTTAAACTCAGGAAAACTTGTCCGATTGGTTTTTTCACGATCACAACAAAGGTAAAAGGTAAAATACTCACTGAGGTGGTCAGGACGTCCACTGTTGAAAAGGAATATACCCTGTTGTGGTCAAATAAGCTATATGGCAAGAGGGGAGCCTGGGACCCCTCCTCACCTGGCTGTAACAAAAATTGATTTTAACCCAATGACCAAAGAAAAGTTGGAAGTGGGAAAAACAATTGATCCTGAGAAAAAAATTTAAAATGTCAATGCAGGTATTAATATGGTTTTCACTGCTAGAACACAAAAATGTCCTCATTCGAAGACAGTATCTTCCTAAGCCAGAGCATACAAACATATGAACATACGAATTATGAAGCAGGAGTAGGACACTTGGCCATTCAATAAGATCATGACTAATCTGATTGTAACCTCAACTCCACATTACCATCAGCGCTCGATAACTGTTTACCCCCTTGCTTATCAAGAATCTATCTACCTCCGCCTTAAAATTATTTAAATAGACTCTTCCACTGCCTTTTGAGGAAGAGAATTCCAAAGATTCACGACCCTCTGAGAGAAATTTATGTTCTCTTCACCCCTGTTTTAAATGGGCGACCCCTTATTTTTAAATAGTGACCCCTAATTCGAGATACTCCCAGAACGTGAAGCATCCTTTCCACATCCATCCTGTCAAGACCCCTCAGGATCTTATATGTTTCAATCAAGACGCCTCTTACTCTTCTAAATTCCAATAGATATAAGCCCAGCCTGTCCAATCTTTCCTCATAAGACAACCCACACATTGCAGGTATTAGACTAGTAAACCTTCTCTGAATCGCTTGCAACGCATTTACATCCTTCCTTAAATAAGAAGACCAGTACTGTACACAGTACTCCAGATGTGGTCTCACCAATGCCCTGTAGCGCTGAAGCATACTCTCCCTACTTTTGTATTCAATTCCCCTCACGATAAAGGATAACTTTCTATTCGCTTTCCTAATTACTTGCTAAATTTGCAAACTAACCTTTGGTGATACATGCACTAGGACCCCCGATCCCTCCGCATCTCAGAGCTCTGCAATCTCTCTACATTTAGATCATATGCTTCTTTTTTATTCTTCCTGCCAAAATAGACAATTTTACACTTACCACATTATACTCCATTTGCCAGGTCATTGCCCCCTCATTGAAGCTATCTATAATCATTTGCAGCTTCCTTATGTCCCCTTCAAAAGTTACTTTCTTACTTATCTTTGCGTCATCAGCAAAATTAGCAACCATACCTTTGGTCCCTTCATCTAAGTCATTGATATAAATTGCAAAAAGTTGAGGCCTCAGCTCTCATCCCTGTGGCACACCACTCATTACATCTTACCAAGCAGAAAATGACCCATTTATACTTGCTCTCTGTTTTATGTTAGCTAACAAATCTTCTATACATGCCAACATGTTACCCCATTCACCATGAGATTTTATTTTCGCATAACCTTTGATGTGGCACCTTATCAAATGCATCCTGGAAATCTATGCACAGTACATCCACCGCTTCCCCTTTATCCACAGCACATGTTACTTTTTCAAAAAACTCCAATAAATTGATGAAACATGATTTCCCTTTCATAAAACCATGTTAATTCTGCCTGATTACCTTGATGTTTTCTAAGTGCCGGCTACACCGTCTTTAATAATAGCTTCCAACATGTTCCCTGAGACAGTTGTTATCCTAACTGGCCTGTAGTTTCCTGCTTTCTGTCTCCCTCCTTTTCTGACCAAAGGAGTTACATATGCAATAAAGGAGTTGCATACAGAGTGAAGTAACCTGGGACAGGTTAAAAGCCCTGTCTGTTGAAAAGTTGAGTAATGTAGTTGGACAGTTCGGGATTATTCTCCGTCCAAAAGCTAGGAAACGCGAAATCCTAAGACTTGTGACCAACCATTTTTCACTTGAAGCTGAAGACTCAAACAGGATTAGAATCACTAACAGATGGAGTAATGTCAGCTAAGGTAAAACTAGAACAGAATAGACTAGAATTAGAATTCCAGAGAGTGCGAGAAAGAACAGAGTGAGTGTCAAGAAAGGGAAAAAGTAAGAGTGTTCCAGAAGGAGAAGGAGGAAAGGGAGTTAAGACAGCTCAAACAACTCGAGGAAGACCCAATACACCCAGTGAAGACACAGCTAGTGAGGGAGCTTCCCCTAGCTAAGGACCATGTGCTGAGCTCTTAAAGTTCTCCCACTTCATTCCAAAGTTCAATGAGGAGAATGTGGCATAATTTTTCGTCACTTTGGAAAACCTTGCAAACCAGCTGAACTGTCCAGCAGAGAAAAGGACGCTGTTTTTAGAAAGCAAAATAGCATAGCAGGAAAATCCCATGAGGTTTATTAGCTGTTGGCAGATGAAAATCCATCAGATTATGAGATGACTGAAAATGTTTTCCTGGGTGCATGAGAGATAGTACCGGAGGCGTGCCATCAAAAATTCTGACCCCTCTGAAAGCAGCCTGACCTAACTTACCTCGAGTTTGAAAGAGTTAAGCGGATTCGGAACATAGGGACATAGGAGCAGGAGTACGCCATTCAGCCCATCGAGGCTGCTCCACCATTCAATATGACCATGGCTGATCATGCACTTCATTGCCTTTTTCACACATAATCTCTATATCCCCTTTTGTCATTGGTAGTTAGAAATCTGTCAATCTATACTTTAAACATACTCAACGACTGAGATTCCACAGCCCTCTGAGGTGGAGACTTCCAAAGATTCACAACCCTCTGAATAAAAACATTTCTTCTCATCTCAATCCGAAGTGTCTTCTCTCTTATTTTGAAATTGCATCCACTGGTTCTAGAATCCACAACCATGGGGAACATCTTAGCTGCATCTACCCTGTCTATTCCTTTAAATATTTTGTCGGTTTCAATGAGATTGCCTCACATTCTCTGAAGCTCTAGAGAATGCAGGCCCTGTTTCCCCAATCTCTCTTCATAGGACAGTCCCACCACCCCGGGAACAAGTCTGGTGAACCTTTGTTGCACTCCCTCTATAGCAACAATATCCTTCCTAAGGTAAGGGGCCTAAAACAGCACACAATACTCCAGGTGATGTCTAACCGAGGTTCTATAGAATTGAAACAAGACTTCATTACTCCTGTACTCAAGTCATCTTGTGATAAAGGTTAACAGACCATTAGCCTTCCTTCTTACTTGCTGCACCTGCATGTTAGTTTTCGGTGACTTACTGACACCCAGGTCCCTTTGCACATCGACACTTTCTAATCTCTTTCTATTTAAGAAATACTCATTTGTAATCATACTCAAGATAACCTAATTCGTCCATTTTATATTCCATCTGCCATGTTCCTGCCCAGTCACTAATTTTGTCCAAATCCCCTTGAAGACGCTTTACATCTTCCTCACAACACACATTCCCACCTAGTTTTGTGTTTTCTGCGAACTTGGAAATATTACACTTTGTCCCCACATCCAAATCATTGATAGATATTGTTAACCGCTGGGGTCCAAGTATTGATCCTTGTGGTACACAACTAGTCAAAGCCTGCCAAAGTGCGAATGACACGTTTATTCCCACTCTCTGTTTTCTGCCTGTTAACCAATCCTTAATCCATGCCAGTATATTACCTACTATCCCATGTGCTTTAATTTTGCTAACCAACCTCCTGTGGGGTACTTTACAAAAAGCCTTCTGAAAATTCAAGTATAACACATCCACCAACTCCCCTTTGTCAATTCTGTTAGTGACATCCACAATAAAATCTCCAACATGTTCGTCCAGCATGATTTCCCATTCATAAATCCATCTTGCCTATGCTCCATCAGATCATGATTATCCAAATGTCCATTTATCCCAGCCATTAGAAATGATTCTATCATTTTCCCAACGGCTGATGTAAGGCTAACAGGTCTGTAATTCCTTGTTTTCTCTCGCCCTCCCTTCTTAAACAGTGGGGTGATATTTGCTACTTTGCAATCTGCAGGAACTGTTCCAGAATCTATAGATTTTTTAAAGGTGATCACCAATGCATCCACTATTTCCATACCTACCTCTTTCAACAGCCTGGGATGTAGAATATCAGGTCCTGGGACTTGTCGACCTTCAGCCCCATTAATTTCTCCAATACAACCTTCTGACTAATATTAATTGCCTTCACTTACTCATTCTCTCTAGTCCCTTGGATGTCTAATTCTGGGAGACATCTTGTATCTTCCTCAGTGATGACAGACACAAAGTAATTACTTAGCTTCACTGCCATTTCTCTAATCCCCATTATAAATTCTCCTGACTCTGCCTGTAATAGACCCACATTTGTCTTTGCCAAAAGTTTCCTTTTTATGTACCAATAGAGGATTTACAGTCTGTTCGACCAGTGGATACAGACACTCAAGACACAGCCCACATATGAAAACCTCAGAGTGGTGAGCCATCTCGAGGAGTTCAAAAACACGCTTCCCCTACCAATAAAACCCACAAAGAGGGGCAGAAGGTTCGAAGAGCCAGGCAGGCCACAATTCTGGCTGATGAGCTTTCCCTTGTGCACAAGGCCTTACCCCCAAAGGGAAACCCTTCCCTATTAACACCCCAAAGACCAGAGAATAAAAGGTGGGAAGGTGATAGGATCCCGAACAGCCATGGGCAAGGAGGAAAAGCTGGACACAAAGACCCCATCCTCAGGCCAAATAGGACGGAACTGAGAGTAGGAGTAATGGGCGAAGAGCTGTGTGTTTCCACTGTAATAAGGAAGGTCACCGTCGAGCTGAATGATGGAAGTGATGGGGCAAACATTTAGGATTAATCAGAGTCCACCAGATCAGTGCAGGAAAACAGGCCCTGATGGAAAGCACAGCAGATCAGGCTGTTACTTTAACTGCAGTAGTGAGACCCAGTAAGCCTACCACAGAGAGTGCGGGAAAACTTAACAAAATCCTTGAGAGTTACAAGAATTTGTATCCTGAGGAAAAGTGACCCCATACCCCTCCACTGAGGCAAGTAAACCAGTATCCATACTCAAAGATAGAGGGGCCACCCAATCCCTTCTGCTGGGAAAAAAGTGCAATGAATGCTGGAGTGTTAGTGAATGGTGTTGGAAGACAGTATATAGTGGTGCCGCCAGAATGGCCCACGAGCTTCCAATGGCTGGACATGTCAGTGTATGAAAAATAGAAGTCCGCATAAGACAGCATTTTGACTGCGCACAACTCCACAAAGATGTGGTGGCGTTCTGTAAAACCAGTCACACGTGCCAAGTGGTGGGGAAGCCCCGAACTGCAATAAAACCTGCACCCCTAATTCCAGTACTAGCTTTTGTAGAACATTTCAGCAGAGTGCTGGTGGATTGTGTGGGACACCTGCTGAAAACAAAAGAGGGACTACCAGTATCTTCTCACCATTATGGATGTGGTGACCCGATTCCCAGAGGCCATTCTCCCAAAGAACTATCTCTGCCAAGGTAGTTGTGGAGGGGCTAACCCAATTCTTTACCCGATATGGGCTGCCTGCTGAGATCCAGATGGACCAGGGCACACATTGTAGGTCCAGTATTTTTGAAAACGTCATGGGGAATCTGGACATAACCCAGCTAAAGTCCTCAGCCAATCACCCACAGTCACAATAGGCTTTCGAGCTGCACCACCAGACTCTAAAGACAATGATCAGTTAATACTGCTATGAGCAACCCCATGATAGGGACAAAGGGCTGGGTTGTCACCTGTTGGCTACCAGGGTCATTTCCATTGATTCCCCTGCTTTAGTCTCTGTGAATTAGTTTATAGACACGAGGTGAGAAGTCCTCTTAAACTAATCAAGGAGAGGTTTTTGGGACACAGGGATGAGTCTTCCATGTTAGACTACATTTCCATGCTCTGGGAGCGGCTCACCAGAGCCTGTGCAAGGGCTCAGTGACACCTAAAGATCTCCCAGGCAGCTATGAAAAAGGAAACAGACAGAAATGCCAAGGTTAGAACATTTCAGCACAGAGACCATGTATTGTTACTACTCCAAATGCAGGGTGAACCCCTGAAAGGCCGGTCCAGTGGTCCATATCGAGTGGCAAAAGGAATAGACAGGTAAATTATTTAATTGACATCCAGACCAAATGAAAAAAACAGGGTAAAGGCTGTGGAGAGGACAGACAAGTACAGGTGTGTCAGACAGTCAGGAGGGGAGGATTGAAAAGGACAGTGAGGACAGGTTAGAGGAGGGCCAGGAAGATTCCCAAATGGAACCCCCTACTCTTCGATTAGTCAACCTTGAAATGTTAGATAAATTAGATCCCACACTCTCCTCATTAAATGCAGGTCAAATAGGGACCCTAAAAATGCTGCTAATAGCATTTACAGAAACGTGCAAGGACAAGGAAAGTTCCCACAAGGCAAGACAATGGTGAGAAAGATGCCTCACCTAGTCGAAGTGCCACAGGGGAGTGAAGTGAAAGTTGGACAGACACCTGGGAGCACTAATGCCCCATATGACATACTGCAGATTAGAAAAAAGATCCTCCCCAAAGTAAAGGGAAAATGGAAGGGAAAAAGCCTAAAGTACACGGCACTTGTGTACCTCACCAGAAAACTAAAGTAAGGTCACTGTGGAGCTACCCACCGAATAACCCAATGATCAGGTCCCAAACCCAAAGCTGATCAAACCCAACAATTTCACAGCAGAACTCAGCAAGAACAAAGGCTCAGAGGAAATCTCAGACACATCACAGGTGCTAAAATACAGTTTATTACACACTGTCGGTTTAGGAAGAATGATTATCAAGGTGAAGGGACCTTAATGGTTAAAGTTGCATTACAGTGGAGAGAAAAAAAGTAATCGCTGACGCATTGTCCAGGGTCGAACCCGACACATAACCATCCCAGAAAAAACTTCAAAAAATCAGCACAACTGTAACAGACAATGTCAGCTGCAATAATTCTAAGATTAATGTTGAATTTGAGAAGTTATAATTGAGAATGAATGTGTGTTTCCTTCTATTTATTTCCACAATTCTGTAATGAAATGTTCCCATTATCACATTTCTTTCTGTACGCTGTGGCGGTGTCAAGATAACACAATATGCCAATTGTGGAATTTTAATGCATTGAATAGAAACTTACAGTACGCATTTAATGTAAAAAAATCCTACAGTTAACATTGAAAAAACTGGCAGCCAAAATGGCCACCACAACTGACATCTGAAACTCCTTTTCACATTCCAAGGCTTCCAACAGGAGACGCATGGCTGATGAGCCTGGACCTATATCATTGGCTTGCTCTGGTGATTGAATTCCCTCAGATTACATTAATTAACACGGCATACAAAGCCATCCTGACACATTGACTTTGAAAGAGCAAAATCCTTCAAGTGTAAATGCTGGTTTGCTGAACCCTGGAGAGCCAGAAGTTTCTAACCTTGAATCTCATTAGAAGTGTCCAGAGAATACAATGAGGCAGTCAGGAGACCTTCTGTCCATCTCTTTGATAGCTGGGAGCTTACCCTGGACAAAGACAGATAGGCCTGTGATTCAAACTGTGCTGAAGCCGAAGGGCAGCGTCCCCCCCAACTCTCTCTCCCTCTCTCTCTCCAGATAACTTCACAAATTTGAAAACTACATGCGACTGTGTGCCCTCTAAGCCTACATATTGCTACAGATAGAGACACCAGGGGAAGAAAGCCACACACAAGTCTGGCTCCAAGAAATCCCTGAAATCTCACGTGGGCCAGCAACAAAGGGCATTTCGACCAGCCAAGGACTTCACGAATACAACTTCAGCTGGAAGACCACGGAATCATCTAACCTCACAAAATGAGTATTTTTTACTTATTATGGACTGCAATTCAACCACAAATGTGCTTCTCACTCCGTAATCTATTTCTGTGATATTCTTTTGTGAGTGTGTGCATAAATGTGTGGTGTCTTTTATGATTTTATTCAGATTGTGTTTGGATTGTTAAATATAATAAACTCACCTCTTTCCTGTTTAAACTGAAGAGAAACTGCCGATCGGTGGCTTCACCATCACACCAAAGCTACAAGGTAAAATATTCACTGAGATGGTAAACACATCCACTGTTTAAAAAGGATAACTCCTATTGTGGTCAAATAAGGCGAAGGTAGCGACTGTACCCCCTCCTCACCTGGCCGAAACAATAGTTAGGGTTTGGGAAGGAGAGAATCTGGGGATAAACTCAGCTCAGCATTAAATAGCTGGCAGAGGTTGCAAACTTCCTGGTTCAGCCTTAGTCAATGGCTAGTGAGAGGGATGTAGATCGTGGATAGGGAATGGAGTTTGTGACAGAAACTGAAGACAATGACTTCAGTCTTCTCACGATTTAAATGACAGGAACACTAAATCAGTGAAATAGTCTTTATAAATCTAATAGTTGGATACAGAGACTTACCAGGGACACCAATAATAGCGAGGATGGGATAATAAATTGATTGAATCATCTTCAGAGCATAAAAGATTCGATCATCCAATGTCATCCCATAATAATCTGCAGTGAGCCAGTAAAACCAATAGGAGAAACTCCTACTGTCCATTGTTGTAACATTCCAATCTATTGTTCTCAGATTCTGATCAATTGTAGTAACATTCCAATCCATTGTTCTCAGATGCTGATCTACCCTCTCCCTCTCTCTCTGGAGCTGCTGATCCCTGTTAGTGCTGGAGGTGATGTTCCCGCTGACACTATGGCATAATACATTGAAAAGAGCCCATTATTAATAGAAGATGGAAACCCTCAAGTGACACAATTTGGGCCCATGGAGACTGACATTAATTACAGTCACTGAACAAACAGGTTCATAGAACATAGAACATAGAACAGTACAGCACAGTACAGGCCCTTCGGCCCACGATGTTGCCTCAACTATCATTTCAGGAAGTGAGGTCCAGATCCACACCAAATCAGGGGACCCAGTACTGAGCCCTGCAGAATGCCACTGGAAACATCCCTCCGGGCTCTAATAACCTGTCAACAATTATCCATCGTTGCCTGCCACTGAGCCAATTTTGTATTTCTGGGTGAACAGGTCTTTCCTCAACCCCCGTCTATTCGTTCCACCAATCACGTAAACTCTATTCCCCCTCATCACAGTCCTCTCTGCTCAGGCGAATAGAGCCTTCACCTCCACTCTATCTTGGCCCCTCAAAATTATGTACATTTCAATCAGTTCTCCCCTCAGCCTTCTCTGTTCCAAGGACAACAACCACAGCCTATCCAATCTTTCCTCATAGCTACATTTTTCCAGTCCTAGCAACATCCTCGTAAATCTCCTCTATATCCTCTCTAGTGCAATAACATCATTTCTGTAATGAGGTGACCAGAACTGCACACAGTACTCAAGGTATGGTCTAACCAGTGAGATATACAGTTCCAGCAGAAGCTCATTGCTCTTTTATTCTGTACCACGGCTAATAAAGGAAGGGATTCCATATGTCTTCTTAACCACCTTATAGACCTTCTCTACTATATTCAGGGATCTGTGGACATTGATTCCAAGGTCCCTCACTTCCTCGACAATTCTCAGTATTTTCCCATTAATCATGTATCCCTTTGCCTTGTTTGACCTCCTCAATTGCATCGCCTCATACTTAATCAGGTTGAATTCCATTTTCCACTTTTCTGCCATCAATATCTTCCTGCAGCCCACAGTTATCCTCCTCGCTATTTGCCACCCAGCCAATCTTTGTGTCGTCTGCAAACGTCTTGATCATGCTTCTACATTTACGTCCAAATCGTTAAGATATATCACAAAAAGCAGGGGACCCAGTACTGAGCCCTGTGGAACGACATTGGAAACAGTCAATTAAATACCCGTCAACAATTACCTTCTCTTTCCTGCCACTGAGGCAATTTTGTATCCACCTTGCTGCATTTCCCTGGATTCCATGAGATTTTTTTTTTTTAACCAGTCTGCCATGTGGGACCTTGTAAAAAGCCTTGCTAAAATCCATGTGGACCACATCAATTTAACGATCCTCATCTATCTTCCTTGTTACTTCTTCAAAAAATTCAATCAAGTTGGCCAAATAAGATCTTCCCTTAACAAATCCATGCTGATTGTCCTTGATTAACCCGTGCCTCTCGAAGTGAGAATTTATCCTGTCTCTCAGAATAGATTCCAATTACTTGCCCACTACTGAGGTTAGACAGACTGGCCTGTAATTTTTCAGTTTATCCCTTGTTCCCTTTATAAACAGAGGTATAATGTTAACAGTACTCCAATCCTCTGGCACCACACATGTACACATTGAGGACTGGCAAATGATGGTCACACCCTCTGCTATTTCCTCCCTTGCTTCTTTTAACAGCCTAGGATACATGTCATCCGGACCTGGTGACATATCAGCTTTCAAGGATGCTAACCCCATTAATACTTCCTCTCTTCCTATGTATATCACATCAAATACTTCATATTCATCTTCCTTAACTACAATATCTGCATCATATCCCTCGTTTGTAACGAGAAACACAAAGTATTCATTAAGAACCACACCAACATCTTCCACCCCTGCACATGCGTATCGACTTATGTATGTACACTTATGTTCACAGACTTTCAAAAGGCCTGTCATCAAATGACATTTCATAGACCTGTTATGAAAATGGAAGACATGGATTAATGTGTCAGTGATAGTGTGGATATGACACTGACTCAGGGACAGAAAGCAGAGCGAAGTGGTGAACAGACATTGTTCAGACTGATGGAGGGGAGGAGGAGGAGTATATTAGAACCAGTGCTCTTCCTGACATATTGATAAATAGATACATGACAAGGACTTATGTGTAAAGAGCAGAGTCTCAGCATTTGCATAATGCAAGAAACTTATAAATGTAGTAACCAGTCAGGAGGGTAGTAGCCGGCTTCAGGAGGACATGGACAGTCTGATGGTGAAATGAGAATACACATGGTGAATGAAATTTAACACATAGAATTGGGGAAGTGATTATTTTGGGAGGGATAATAAGGGGAGTGAATAGAAACTAAACTGCACCATTTAAAAGATGGTCCAGGAGCACAGGGAACTGGGTGTGTATGTACCCAAATCTTCAATGGTGGCTGGACAAGTTGTGAAGATTTTTAAAAAGGCATACGCGATGGTCAGCTTTATAACTAAAAGGAAGGAATTATCAAAACATCACAAGAACATTCTGCTAAGACTAGATAAATGACTGTTTAAGCCTCAGCTGGAATATTGAGTCTCATTCTGGACACCACAATTTCTGAAGTATTTCAAAGACTTGCAGATGGTACCTAGGTGATGTACTAGAATGGTAACAGGGATGAGGGACTTCAGTTATGTGGAGAGAAGCTGGGATTGTTCTCCTTAGAGCAGTTACGCTAAAGGAGATTTAATAGAAGGGCTCAAAATCATAATGTGTTTTGTTAGACCTCAGATCTGTGATATGCTCCTCCTGCGCTTTGTGGGAAAACAGGGATGCTTCCAGTGTCCCTGACGACCATGTGTGCAGGAAGTGTATCCATCTGCATCTATTGACTACCCGCATTACGGAGCAAGAGCTGTGGGTGGATTCACTGAGGAGCATCTGTGATGCTGAGTACGTCGTGGATAGCACGTTTCGAGAGGAGGTAATGGCAGCACAGGCAGAAAAGCGAGGGGTGACCACCAGGTGCAGTAGCTGGCGCAGGTAGTATTTATTTATTTATTGATACAGCACTGAAACAGACCCTTTGGCCCACCGAGTCTGTGCTGACCAACAGCCACCCATTTATATTAACCCGACAGTAATCCCTTATTTCCTATCACCTCCCTACATTAGGGGCAATTTGCCTATCACCTGCAAGTCTTTTGGATGTGGGAGGAAACTGGAGCACCCAGCGAAAACCCACGCAGACACAGGGAGAGCTTGCAAACTCCGCACAGGCAGCACCCAGAATCGAACCCGGGTCCCTGGAGCTGTGAGGATGCGGTGCTAATCACTGCACCACGGTGCAGGAATGCCCTATAGCCAGCCCCCCTCTCAAACAGATATACCGCTTTGGATACTGTTGGAGGGGATGGCCTCCCAGGGGAAAGCAGCAACAGCCACGTTCCTGGCACAATGAATGGCTCTGCTGCACAGCAGGGAGGAAAAACAGTGAAAGAGCATTAGTGATAGGGATTCTTTCGTAAGGGGTAAGATAGGCGTTTCTGTGGCTGCAACCGAGACTTCAGGATAATATGTTGCCTCCCTGGTGTTAAGGTCAAAAATGTCACAGAGCGGCTGAAGGACATTCTGAAAGGGAAGGGTGAGCAGTCAGAGGTCGTGATACACATTGGTATGAACGACATAGGTAGAAAAAGGGTTAAGGTCCTGCAACACGAATTTAGGGAGATACGTAGCAGATTAAAAAGCAGGACCTCTAAGGTTGTAATCTCTGGATTACTCCAAGTGCCAAGTGCTCGTGCGTTAGGCATAAGGGGATAGAAGAGATGACTGCGTGGCTGAGGAGATGGTGCAGGAGGGAGGGCTTTAGTTTCCTGTATCACTGGGTCTATTTCTGGCAAAGGTGGGACCTGTACAAGCTGGATGGATTGTACCTGAACTGGAATGGGACAAGCATCCGTGCTGGGAGGTTTGCTAGTGCTGTTGGGGGGTGGGGGGAGGTTACACTAATTTGGCAGGGGGATGGGATGCAGAGTGGAGGTACAGTAGGGGGTAATATAGAACAGAAAGGGAGTCTACCTGGAAGGCGGAGCAAAGACAGACCTGGTAAGGCACAAGGGAAAAATGCAAGGTTGGATTACATCTATTTCAATACAAGGAGTCTTTCTAGTAAGGCAGATGAATTGAAGGCGTTGATTAGCACATGGGGTTATGATATAGCTGTCACAGAGACATGGTGGAGGGAGGGAAATGACCGGCAACTCAGTATTCATGGGTATAGAATCTTCAGGCGCGACAGGGTAGAGGATAAAATAAGAGGTGGCATTGCACTGTTGATCGAGGAGTCAATTACTGCAGTAAGGAAGGATGATATCTCAGAAGGTTCCTCAAATGAGGTCATTTGGGTAGAACTTACAGACAAAAAGGGGGAAATAACTTGGCTGGGTGTGTACTACATGCCTTCAAACAGTCAGGAAGAGATATAAAAGCAGGTATGTAGGCAAATCTCAGAGAGGTGTAAAAATAATAGGGTAATAATAGTAGGGGATTTCAACTTCCCTAATATTAACTGGGATAGTATTTGTGCAAAAGGCAGAATTGTTAAAATGCATACAGGAGAGATTTTTGAGCCATCATGTGGAGAGTCCTACAACAGAAAGGGCAGCACTGCATCTAATCCTAGGGAATGAAGCTGGACAAGCGGTACAAGTGTCAGTGGGGGAGCATTTGGGGGATAGTGACAATAACTCTGTAAGATTTAAGGTAGTTAGGGGAAAGGACAAATATGGACCGGAAATAAAGGTACTGAATTGGGGGAAGACCGATTTCAATATGATAAAACAGGATCTGGCCAAAGTGGACTGGGAGCAGAAACTTGTCGGAAGGTCGACATCACATTAGTGGGAGTCATTCATGTACCCGTTAAGGTGAAGGGTAGGACCAACAACTCCAGGGAACCCAGGATGTCAAGGCATATAGAGGATTGAATCAGAAAAAAGTAGGCTTGCTGCAGATCCCAAGCGCTGAAAACAGCAGAGGCACTAGATTTGTATAGATTGTGTAGGGTGATACTTAAAAAAGTAATTAGGAGAGCGAAGACAGGACATGATAAAACATTGGCGGGAAAGAAAAAGGAAAATTCCAAGGCATTTCATAAGTGTATTCAGGGTAAGAGGAGAACCAGGGATAGAGTAGGGCCCATTAGGGACCAATGTGACAATCTGTGTGTGGAGCCGGAGGACATAGGTGAGGTTTTAAATTATTACTTTTCATCTGTGTTCACTATGGAGAAGGACGATGTAGGTGTGGAGAGCAAGGAGGGGGATTGTGATATACTTGAACATATTAACATTGAAAGGGAGGAAGTATTAGCTGCTGTAGCAGGCTTAAAAGTGAATAAATACCCAGGCCCGGATGAAATGCATCCCAGGCTGTTATGTGAGGCAAGGGAGGAGATTGCAGGGCCTCTGGCACAAATTTTCAAATCCACTCTGGCCACAGGAGAGGTAACAGAAGACTGGAGGACAGCGAATGTGGTACCATTATTCCAGAAGGGTAGCGGGGATAAACCAGGTAATCACAGGCTGGTGAGTCTAACATCAGTGGTTGGGAAGCTATTGGAAAACAAATCTTGCGGAACAGGATTAATCTCTACTTGGAGAGACAGGGATGAATCAGGGAGAGTCAGCATGGCTTTGTCAGGGGAGATCGTGTCCAAAAAACCTGATTGAATTTTTTAAGGAAGTGACTAGATGTGTAGATGAGGGTAAAGCAGTGGATGTAATATATATGGATTTCACTAAGGCTTTTGATAAGGTTCCGCATGGGAAATTGGTTAAGAAGGTAACAGCCCATGGGATCCAGGGCAATTTTGCAAATTGGATCCAAAATTGGCTTAGTGGCAGGATGCAGAGGGTAATGGTCGGGGGCTGTTTTCGTGATTGGATACCTGTGACCAGTGGCGTATCACAGGGACCCTTGCTGTTTGTAGCGTACATTAATGATATAGACGTGAATATAGGAGGTTTAACAGTAAGTTCGCAGATGAGACGAAAATTGGTGGTGTTGTAAATAGTGAGGAGGAAATCCTTAGATTACAGGGAGATATAGATGGGCTGGTAAGATGGGCGGAGCAGTGGCAAATGGAGCAGAGAAGGTGTGGGGGACGTGATTGAGGTGTACAAGATTATGAGGGGCATTGATAGGTTAGATAGGAAGAAAGTTTTGCCCTATGTTGAGGGGTCAAGAACCAGGGGGCATAGATTTAGGTTAAGGTGCAGGAGGTTTAGAGGATTGGAGCAAACAATGTTTCATCCAGAGGGTAGTTGGAATCTGGAACTCAGGGCCTGAAGAGGTGGTGGAGGCACGAACGCTTGCAACATTTAAGAACCATTTAGGTGAGCACCTGAAACGCCATAATATTCAAAGATACGTGCCAAGTGGAGGAATATGGGATTAGAATAGTTGAGTGCTGGATGGTTGGCACAGACACGATGGGCCGAAGGGCCTGTTTCTGTGCTGTATAGCTCTATGACTGGAAAATAAGGATAAGCTGGTTTCACTGGATGAAGGGTCAGTAACCAGAGAACACAGTTTAATGTTGATTAACAAACAAACAGAGGAGAGATGAGGAGATTTTATTTTCTTTACACAGCGAGTCTTTATGATTTGGAATTCACTTCCTTAAAGGGTTGTGGAAGCAGATTTAACAGAAACTTTCAATGGGGAATTGGATCAATACTAACAGGGTGATTTACTGGACTGGGAGAAAAGAACAGGGGAGAGGAATAATTGGAAATCTCCTTCAAAGAGCTGGAGTTGGTACGATTTGATAAATTGTCTCCTCCTGTGCTGTGTGATTCTCTGACTGTCTGGTAGCAGAAACCATTGAGTATGTATCTCATGTGTACAATTGACATTCAGCATTTTTTAATCCCGAGATTAATTGTTACTTGCTTTCTGATGAAGATAACAGCAGAAAGGCAAATACAAGGTGTTGTGAGGTAAATTGTGTTGACAATCTGTTTATCGGATTATGACATCTCTCTCTGATCACAGACCTCGCCTGGTTACAAATAGTCAATTAAAAACTCATTGATTTTATTCCGATTTTATTTCCTGTCTATTTGTTCTCAGGATATGGGTGATACTGACAAGGCCGGCATTACTTCCCCATCCCTGGTTACCATGAGTAAACTGTGAGCCTTCATCTTGAACCACAGCAGTCCGTGTGGTGAAGGTGTTCCCACAAACAAACTAACGTTTTGTGTTTTCATTATTGGGCACTTCGTAATGAGTAGGGTTTGAAAACAAAGATGAGCATTTTAGGATCAAGCCATTACCGGATCACGAACCAATGTACGTCAGTGAGCACAGGAGTGATGGGTGAATGGGAGTTGGTGAAAATTTGGATACGAGATTTAGATCAGCTGAGGCGGGGCAGCATTCCTTAGATACAGAGTAAATCTCCCTCTACACAGTTCGCATTAAACACTCCCCATGACAGGTACAGCACGAGGGTTAGATACAGAGTAAAACTCCCTCTACAATGTCCCCATCAAACAATCCCAGGACAGGTACATCACGGGGGTTAGATATAGAGTAAAACCCCCTCTACACTGTCCCCATCAAACAATCCCAGGACAGGTACAGGACGGGGTTAGATACAGAGTAAAGCTTCCTCTGCACTGTCCCCATCAAACAATCCCAGGGCACGTGCAGGACGGGGTTAGATACAGAGGAAAACCCCCTCTACACTGTCCCCATCAAACTCCCAGGACAGGGACAGCACGGGGGCTGGCTGTTCTCTGATTGGGAATACTGAGTGCCTCAACGAGGTGCAGCTGACAGTGCTGCAGTCAGTTGCTGGAGGTGCTGCTGGAGAAGGAATGCTGAGGAGACACTGCAAAAACTTTTCAACAACTTTTGCTGCAGAGGAGGAAAGACTTTTGGATTCAGCCTGTATTTCGAGGTGGGTGTTGAGCACCAGACTCTTACTTTATTTGGACTGTTGTAGGAGGTGGAAGAGACCAGAAGAACAAGGGGTGGGGGCTATACAATTCTGCAGGGAGCTGTGCAGTTGCACTAAAGTTGCAGGGAAGCTCCCTCCCCACCCCAATTACCCAGCCTGAGTCAGCTGAAGCTGCCTGGCTAATATACAGAAGGGGATAAATAGTGCCTGGGCAGCCTCAGCTGACTCAGGTGAAGACGCCTCCCCCAACCAGAAGACCAGAAGACCAGGAGTGTTTACAGTGCTCAGAGTACCACCCTTTTAGGAGGAAAAAAAGCAAAGTCATCGCTTGCAGCCTGTCTTTCCCCTTTCCTGTATACCCTCAGCCTCTCCCCAAACCTCCTAATTGGTTTCTTTGTTTATTTGTTTGTTTGCTTGCTTGCTTGCCTGCAATTTGGGGGTGAGTTTGGCTCTTGAGCCATGCCAAGACCATCATCACCGGTGGCGGGGCCTTCTCATACCTATGCGGCTGTTGCCTCTGTGGCCACCCGTGTGACCCCGTCACCTTTTAAATTAATTACTTCAAACCATGGGGTAAAGAGCTATCCCCACCACAATATGTCTATCGAGGCCTGTGTAAAGGCAATGGCCGAGGTTGTCGGCCTTACGGCCATTGTGGCAGCCTCAGAAATGTACGGGAAGGCTCTGCTCTTCCTGAAGACCGAGCGGGCCGTGTCCCTGGCCCTGAATAAAGGGCTCAATGTGGGTGGGACTTTCCTGCTGGTGGATCCTCTAGGGGCTACTGCGCATCGGTTAATGTTATCAAACGTCCCGCCCTTTATTCCCAGTGAGCTCCTCCTTCCCCACCTGCACCACATGGGGGAGGTGAGGTCAGGGATCACCCCAGTCCGGCTTGGTCTTCGGGAGCACAGCCTCCAACATGTCTACTCATTCCGCCGCCAGTTATTTATGCAGCTGGCACGGGAGGAGGACTCGGAAGGCCAGTTTGATGTGCAGTTCCAGGGGACGGCCTACCGCGTCTTTTGGACCTTGGACAGGGCGCGGTGCCATGTCTGCAAGGGGCTGGGGCATGTTCGTAAGAACTGCCCCAACCTCCCGGCCGCCAGCACCACCTCGGCGGCCCAGTGTCCTCCCACTCCCCCAACACATCCAATAGACACCGCTCAGTCGGTTCCGGAGGCTGTTGTTTTCACAGCCTCCAGCGGGGAGGGGAGTGCCCGTCCGAGTGGAAGAAAGGTGCGGAGGCAAAAGAAACATCAAGAGGCGCATCCCCTAGACACATTGAAACAATCCGAGCCTGAGCTCAGCCCAAAGCCCGTTCTCATGGAATCCACCTGTCCCAGGGCTGGGCTCAGGCCCAGGGTGACTAAAAAGAAGGGGGGTGCGGAGGCGGAGGCCTCTGATGACATGGAGGTCTCTGAGCCTCTGCGTCCTGGTGGGAAAAAGAGGAGAAGGCAACCCTCCACAGAAATAACACAGGGCCCTGAGGTGCAGGGCCCATCTGTTGGAGGGGAGCTGTCTCCTGTTTCGGGTCCCCAGGATTCCCCAACCGCCACCACCAAGAATACATAGTCCGGGCAGGAGCACCCTATTCATCAGGTTGGAGGGGAGGGGAAGGCCCGGGTACATGAGGCCCCTCCTGAAGGAGTAAGTGGGGTCCTGCTTGTGGTGGGGGAGCCTCGGGACGTCGCCCATTCTGCCACTGCTACTGGGTCGGGTGCCCTGAGTGAAGGGGAGGGCGTGGCCCCAGAGTGTCAGCCCTCCTGGCCGCAGTCCACCACCAACCAGGAGACACCCGACCCGGTTATAACTGAGAATGCTGCCCCATCTGCTGGGCCTGTGGGTGCTGGCGGAGCGGGAGATAGCCTCCTCTCTAAGCCTCCGGTCACGTCTCCGGCTGGTTTTCCGGAGTCGGGAACTTCTGTCTCCCCTGGACCACTCATTGGCCTGGGGACGGAAGTGGAGGGGGTCCTGAACTGCTGGCGCCCACAGGCTCCAGCTTCACAGTAAAACACAGAGAGGACTCCTCCGCCATCGATCCTGGGGGTGGGATCGTGACGGAGGCGGGACCAGCTGGCGCGGCCGGGACGTCCGCCCCACAGTGTGTGGTGGATGTGTCGGCCGCTGGCGGTGACGACCCGGAGGAGGATGGGGATTCAATGCGGGGCACGGAGGATGATCTTGATTCCATCGCCAGTGAGGTGGTGGAGTCCCTCGTGCCTCCCACCGAATGTCCTCTCATCCCCACGGCGGAACTCCGGGACTTCCTCGCGGCTTGCAGGGGTTGCCGCAATAAAGGTCAGCTGGCCCTCGACCGTTGGTCAAATCTGGCGCTGATCATACAGTCCGTCCGTGCCGCCCTTAAGATAGCGGGCAAGCGCGCGGACGTGAACCTGGTTGAGAGGCGCCGTTTTAATGTGTTCCTCAATGGGTTGCTGGGGGAGTGGAGGGCCAGGTGCACTTCCACTCCCTCCTCACAGTGAGGTGTTTGCGACGGGTTTCAATTACCTTTGACATGAAGATAACCATAGCCAGCCTCAACATCAACGGCAGCAGAGGGGCTCACCGCAGATTTCACAATCTCTCAGTCCTTAGGGAAGGGAGATACGCGGTGAGCTTTCTGCAGGAAACCCACACCGTTCCGGGAGACGAAGCCACCTGGCTCCTGGAGTGGCAGGGTGGGGTCGACATGAGTCACCTCACCCCTATTTCTAGTGGGGTGTCTATCTTGTTGGCCACGACTTTTCAGCCGGAGATCTTGGAGGTCAAGGAGCTAGTGCCGGGCCGCTTGCTCCAGCTCGCCGTTCGCATGGGTAGCGTGCCGCTCCACTTTGTGAACGTGTACGCGCCCAGGCCCGGCGAGTGCATCATCCTCGGGGGGGATTTTAACTGCACCCTCGAGGTGGGGGATCGCTT
This sequence comes from Heterodontus francisci, assembly GCF_036365525.1. NCBI lineage: Eukaryota > Metazoa > Chordata > Chondrichthyes > Heterodontiformes > Heterodontidae > Heterodontus > Heterodontus francisci. The sequence goes on from NW_027142286.1 coordinate 523,512, forward strand.
CGGTCCCCAGCGCGGCCAAGCGTCGGTGGAGAAGTTGAGGGGACTGATCAGCTCCCTTAACTTGGTGGACATCTGGCGGAATCTCCATCCCGACTCCAGCGCCTTCACGTGGAGGTCTGGAGGATGGGGGTCGCGAATCGACCGCCTCTACATTTCGCAGGCGTACGTCTCCCGCGTTTCGGCGGCCTCCATGCGGCTGGTGCCGTGCTCGGACCACCGCCTGGTGTGGGCGGAGTTTACTCCGCTCCACACGCGGGCGGGGTCCGCGTACTGGCACTGTAACAACCGGCTGCTGGAGGACGTGCGATTTCGGGACTCGTTCTGTCGATTCTGGGCCGAATGGAGAAGGAAGCAGGGGGACTTCCCCTCCTTGAGGCTATGGTGGGATGTGGGCAAGACTCACATCCGCGTCTTCTGTCAGGAGTACGCGAAGGGGTCGACCAAGAGGCGGGAAGCCGAGATCGGGCGCCTTGAGAGGGAGGTGCTCGACTTGGAGTCCCGCCTCGGTCATGCCGTCGTGGACCCGGCCCTGTGGCAGGCGTACAAAGAGAAGAAGGGCGCGCTGAGGGACCTGCAGCTCATAGGGTCCCGAGGCGCGTACGTGAAGTCGCGGATCCAGATACTGAAAGATTTGGACCGCGCCTCACCCTTCTTCTACACGCTGGAAAAATGGCGGGGGGTCCGTAAGCAGCTCGTCGAGCTGCTGGCCAACGAGTGATCCTCCATCACGGATCCGGAGGGAATGGGCCTCCTGGTCCGGACTTATTACAGTGCGTTGTTCTCTCTGGATCCGTCCAGTGAGGATGCGCGCAGAGTTTTGTGGGAGGACCTGCCGCAGGTCAGCCCGGAGGGCGCCGAAGGATTGGAGGCTCCGCGTACGTTGGCGGAGCTGACTGGCGCCCTCCACCAGCTCTTGAGGGGCAAATCCCCAGGGCTGGATGGGTTGACCGTGGAGTTCCTCAGGGCGTTCTGGGACGTCCTGGGGGACGATTACGCGCGGGTCCTGAGGGAAAGCCTGGCAACCGGGGAGATGCCCCTCTCGTGGCGCAGGGCGGCCATCATCCTGCTGCCGAAGAGGGGCGATCTCCGCCTGCTTAAAACCTGGCGTCCGGTCTCCCTCCTCAGCACGGATTATAAGATCTTTGCCCGGGCTATGTCTACCCGCCTGGGCTCCGTGCTGGCGCACATGATCCACCCCGACCAGTCCTACACGGTCCCGGGCCGGACCATCCAGGTCAACATCCACCTGGTCCGGGACCTGATCCATCTTTCCCAGAGGGCTGGTCAGTCGGTCGCCTTTCTCTCCCTCGATCAGGAGAAGGCGTTCGACAGGGTCGATCACGATTATCTTTTCGGGACTCTGCGCGCTTTTATACGCCGCCGCAGAGTGTCTAGTCAAAGTTAACGGGTCTTTGACGGCGCCCCTTTGATTTGGGAGAGGAGTGCGTCAGGGGTGCCCCATGGCCGGCCAATTGTATACCATCTGCGTGGAGCCCTTCCTGTGCCTGCTTCGCAGGAGGTTGACGGGATTGACTCTGCGCGAGCCGGCCATGCGGGTCGTCCTCTCGGCTTACGCCGACGACGTGCTCCTCGCAATCACAGATCCCGTTGACTTGCGGAGGATGCGCGACTGCCAGCAGACCTTTTCTGCCGCGTCCTCCGCGAGGATCAATTGGGAGAAATGTTCCGGACTCCTGGTTGGTCAGTGGCGGGTGGACTCCCTGCCGGAGGAGATGACACCTTTTGCGTGGAGCACCACGCACCTCCTCTATCTGGGAGTCCACCTTAGCCCCGCTAAGGAAGCCTGGCCGGCAAACTGGCAGGAGTTGGAGGCGAAAGTCACCGCTCGGCTGGGGCGCTGGACAGGACTGCTCAGAGTGCTTTCCTACAGGGGCCGAGCGTTGGTCATAAACCAACTGGTGGCCTCCATGCTGTGGTACCGGTTGGTCACTTTGGCCCCGCCCCCTGTATTTGCCACCAAGATCCAGAAGAAACTCGTCGATTTCTTCTGGGGCAAGAGGAAACACTGGGTCTCTGCCGCGGTCCTGAGTCTCCCGATCGAGGAGGGCGGTCAGTCGCTGGTGTGCGTCCGCACCCAGGCTGCGACTCTCCGCCTTCGGACCCTGCAGAGATACCTGTACGTCGAGCGTCCTCCCAGATGGTGTGCGCTGGCGACGTATTTTTTCCGCCAGTGTCACTGCCTTCAAGACGACACGCAGCTCCCGGTGGAGTCCGTTAGCCGCGCCTCTCTGAGGGAGTTGCCTGTCTTTTACCGGGATCTTTTCCGAGTCTGGAACATGGTCGCCTCCAGTCAGGGCGCTCCCCCGCCGGCGGAGGAGAGCGCTTCGGCTGTCCGGGCGGCCGACTCCGGGGACGGTCCGGCGGGCGGAGGAGTAGCCGAAACCCCCGGGACGCCCCTCACTGCGGGTGGCGAGGGGGCTCGGGAGTGCGGAGCGATCCCGGCCGAGCTGACCCCCGCTCGGCCGGAACTGCTCATCGGACCCAGGCCCCGAAACCCTCCTCGGGAGCCGGTCCCGCACAACCCGAGCCGCCTCTCGGAAATGCCCTCCGTGCCATTCCAATCGGCGCGGAGGGGTTTCCTGTACGGGCTGCTCCTGCACACTCTCCACTTCCTCGCCCTCGTCAGCCGGCCGGACACGCCCTGGCGGTCCGCGTTGCCATCTGGCGGCGAGGGGAAACCCCGATGGAGGTCTCTCTACGCGGGAGTCTTCCCCCTTTACATCGGGGACCTGGGGTGGAGGGTGCTGCACAGAGCAGTCCCGTGCAATAGGCTTTTAAGTAGGTTCACGGACTCCCAGGCCAGCTGTACTTTCTGCGGCCTGGACGAGTCCGTGTTCCACATTTATATGGAGTGTGCGAGGTTGCAGCCCCTATTTGAGTATCTGAAGGGGCTGCTCCTCAAATTCTGGCTGCACTTCAGTCCCACGCTCCTGATCTTTGGGCACCCGGTGCGGAGGGGCTTGGGCCGGGAGGAGGATCTCCTCGTCGGTCTGCTCCTGGGCCTGGCCAAGGTGGCAATTCACAGGTCCAGGTTGCGGGCCGTCGGGGGGTCCGTCCTCCCCGATTGCCTGCCCCTCTTCCGCGGTTACGTTCGCGCCCGGGTGTCCCTGGAAAAGGAGCATGCGGTGTCCGCCGGTACGCTTGAGGCCTTCCGCGACCGGTGGGCACCGCAGGGACTGGAGTGCATCGTCGACGCCGAGAATGGCATTTTAATTTGAGTTTTTTGTTTATTTATCTGTTTTAATAAAGTTATTTTAAAACTGTAAATATGTACATAAAGGGGGCCTGAGGGATAAAGGCCCCCTCGATGTGAAAAATATAAAAGGGGCCTGGGGTATAAAGGTCACCTTAAAAAAAAAACGGGGGTTAGATACAGAGGAAAGCTCCATCTACACTGTCCCATCAAACACTCCCAGGACAGGTACAAAAAAAAAAAAAAAAATAGGATTGGCTGCTGCCTGATTGAGGATTGCTCAGTGATTAATGAGGTTCAGCTGGCTGGCTGGAGGCTGGAGGCTGTGTGACTGCTGCAAGGAGAAAGACTGAGATTGAAAGGAAGATTTTTCCATCTATCCTTATTCCAAAAGAGGAAATCAGGAGCCAAAAGAACTGACAGTTCTTGTGAATTTGGCTTTGTGAAGCTCTTAAAAAAAAAAAAAAAAAACGGGGGATAGATGCAGAGTAAAGCTCCTTCTGCATTGCCCCATCAAACTCTGCCAGGACAGGTACAGCACGGGGATTGGCTCCTGGCTAATTGGAGTATTGACTGCTGATTGCAGCAACGAGCCTCAGCTGAGAGTGCTGGTGGCAGTTGGAGGTTGCAGAGGTGGAGAGAGGAGCTGCACTGAGCAAGGGAGAGCAGCTACCAACAAGCAGAGGAAAACTCCAACAACAGTCTCCATTAAAGAGAAGAAAGGGACATTTTGTGGAAACAAGGCTTTGTCTGGAGGTGGGTGCTGAACACCAGTAATTTACTTTGGACTGTTGGGGGAGGAACAAGTGGCTGGAACAACAAGGGGTGGGGCTGCCAATTCAACAGGAGTCTGTGCTGCTGCAAAAGCACACAGGGAAGCTCCCTCCCCACCCCAATTGCCAAGCCTGGGTCAGCTGAAGCTGCCCAGCTAAACAGACGGAAGGGGATAGATAGTGCCTGGGCAGCTTCAGCTGACCCAGGTGAAGACGACTCCCCCAACCAGAAGACCGGAAGATCAACTTCAAAGACTGTTTGTTTTAAGTGTACTGTGAGCACCACCTCCAGAAAGCAAGTCATCCCTTCCAGCCTGCCTTTGCCTCTCCTCTCTTACCTCAGCCTCTCCACTAACCTGTTGTTTGTTTGTTTGTCTTTTCAAATTTTTCTGTGAATCTGTTATTTAGTGTGCAAGTCCACAATTTGGGGTGGGTTTAGCTCTTGGACCCATGGCAAGCCCTTCATCACCGGTGGCGGGGCCCTCTACTACCTACGCAGCTGCAGCTTCTGTGGCTGCCCACGTGGCCCCGTCACCCTTTAAATTATTGACATGCAGCCATGGGGTGAAGAGCTATCCCCACCCCAACATGTCTATTGAGGCCTGCGTTAAGGCAATGGCCGTGGTTGTCGGCCCCTCGGCCATTGTTGCGGCCTCAAAGATGTATGGGAAGGCTGTGTTCTTTTTGAAGACCGAGCGGGCGGTGTCCCTGGCCCTGAGTAAAGGGCTCACTGTGGGGGGGACCTTCCAGCCAGTGGACCCTCTGGGGGCCACTGCGCATCGGATAATGTTGTCCAACGTCCCACCCTTCATTCCCAGTGAGCTCCTCCTCCCCCACCTGCACCATCTGGGGGAGGTGAGGTCGGGGATCACCCCAGTCCGGCTTGGTCTTCGGGAGCACAGCCTCCAACATGTCTACTCCTTCCGCCGCCAGTTATTTATGCAGCTGGCGCGGGAGGAGGACACGGAGGGCCAATTTAATGTGGAGTTCCAGGGGACGGCCTACCGCGTCTTTTGGACCTCGGACGGGGCGCGGTGCCACGTCTGCAAGGGGGTGGGGCATGTTCGGAAGAACTGCCCCAACCTCCCGGCCGCCAGCTCCACCTCGGCGGCCCAGAGTGGTTCCACAGCACCTCCTCCCACTCCCCCCGCACATCCAACAGACACCGCTCAGTCGGTTCCGGAGGCTGTGGTTTTCACAGCCTCTGGCGGGGAGGGGAGCGTCCGTCCGAGCGGAAGGAAGACGCGGGGAAAAAAGAAACATCGTGAGGCGCGTCCCCTGGACACTTTGACTCAACCCGAGCCTGAGCTCAGCCCAAAGCCCATTCCCATGGAATCCACCTGTCCCAGGGCTGGGCTCAGGCCCAGGGTGACTAAAAAAGGAAAAAAGGGTGCGGAGGCGGAGGCCTCTGATGACATGGAGGTCTCTGAGTCTCCGCGCCCAAGTGCGAAAAAGAGGAGAAGGCACCCCTCCACAGAAATAACACAGGGCCCTGAGGTGCAGGGCCCATCTGTTGGAGGGGAGCTGCCTCCTGTTTCTGGTCCTCAGGTGCCCCCTACCGCCACCACCAAGGCTGCAAAGTCCGGGCAGGTGCTCCCTATTCCTCAGGATGGAGGGGAGGGGATGGCCCCGGTACGTGAGGCCCCTCCTAAAGGAGTAAGTGGGGCCCTGCTTGTGGTGGGGGAGCCTGGGGAAACCGCCCATTCCGCCACTGCTACTGGGTCGGGTGTCCTGAATGAAGGGGAGGGCGAGGCCCCAGAGGGTCGGGCCTCCCAGCCGGAGTCCACCACCAACCAGGAGACACCCGACCCAGTTATAACTGAGAATGCTGCCCCATCTGCTGGGCCTGTGGGTGCTGGCGGAGTGGGAGATGGCCTCCTCTCGCCGCCTCCAGTCTCGGCTCCGGCTGGTTTCCCGGAGTCCGGAACTTCTGTCTCCCCTGGACCAGTCATTGGCTTGGGGATGGAGGTGGAGGGGGGTCCTGAACCGCTGGCGCCCACAGGCTCCAGTTTCACAATAGAACCCAGAGAGGACTCCTCCGCCATCGATCCTGGGGGTGGGATCGTGACGGAGGCGGGACCAGCTGGCGCGGCCGGGACGTCCGCCCCACAGTGTGTGGTGGATGTGTCGGCCGCTGGCGGTGACGACCCGGAGGAGGATGGGGATTCGGTGCGGGGCACGGAGGATGATCTTGATTCCATCGCCAGTGAGGTGGTGGAGTCCCTCGTGCCTCCCACCGAATCTCCTCTCATCCCCACGGCGGAACTCCGGGATTTCCTCGCGGCTTGCAGAGGTTGCCGCAATAAAGTTCAGCTGGCCCTCGACCGTTGGTCGAATCTGGCGCTGATCATCCAGTCCGTCCGTGCCGCCCTTAAGATAGCGGGCAAGCGCGCGGACGTGAAACTGGTTGAGAGGCGCCGTTTTAATGTGTTCCTCAATGGGTTGCTGGGGGAGTGGAGGGCCAGGTGCACTTCCACTCCCTCCTCACAGTGAGCTGTTGGTGACGGGTTTAAGTACCTTTGACATGAAGATAACCATAGCCAGCCTCAACATCAACGGCAGCAGAGGGGCTCACCGCAGATTTCACAATCTCTCAGTCCTTAGGGAAGGGAGATACGCGGTGAGCTTTCTGCAGGAAACCCACACCGTTCCGGGAGACGAAGCCACCTGGCTCCTGGAGTGGCAGGGTGGGGTCTACATGAGTCACCTCACCCCTATTTCTAGTGGGGTGGCTATCTTGTTGGCCCCGACTTTTCAGCCGGAGATCTTGGGGGTCAAGGAGCTAGTGCCGGGCCGCTTGCTCCACCTCGCCGTTCGCCTGGGTAGTGTGCCGCTCCACTTTGTGAACGTGTACGCGCCCAGGCCCGGCGCGTTGCAAGCGCGCTTCTTTGAAGAAGTGTCCGCTCTCTTGAGCTCCATCGATAGCGGCGAGTGCATCATCCTCGGGGGGGATTTTAACTGCACCCTCGAGGTGGGGGATCGCTCCGGTCCCCAGCGCGGCCAAGCGTCGGTGGAGAAGTTGAGGGGACTGATCAGCTCCCTTAACTTGGTGGACGTCTGGCGGAATCTCCATCCCGACTCCAGCGCCTTCACGTGGAGGTCTGGAGGAGGGGGGTCGCGAATCGACCGCCTCTACATTTCGCAGGCGTACGTCTCCCGCGTTTCGGCGGCCTCCATGCGGCTGGTGCCGTGCTCGGACCACCGCCTGGTGTGGGCGGAGTTCACTCCGCTCCGCACGCGGGCGGGGTCCGCGTACTGGCACTTTAACAACCGGCTGCTGGAGGACGTGCGATTTCGGGACTCGTTCTGTCGATTCTGGGCCGACTGGAGAAGGAAGCAGGGGGGCTTCCCCTCCTTGAGGCTATGGTGGGATGTGGGCAAGACTCACATCCGCGTCTTCTGTCAGGAGTACGCGAAGGGGTCGACCAAGAGGCGGGATGCCGAGATCGGGCGCCTTGAGAGGGAGGTGCTCGACTTGGAGTCCCGCCTCGGTCATGCCATCGCGGACCCGGCTCTGTGGCAGGCGTACAAAGAGAAGAAGGGCGCGCTGAGGGACCTGCAGCTCATAGCGTCCCGAGGCGCGTACGTGAGGTCGCGGATCCAGATCCTGGAAGATTTGGACCGCGCCTCTCCCTTCTTCTACTCGCTGGAAAAATGGCGGGGGGTCCGTAAGCAGCTCGTCGAGCTGCTGGCCGACGACGGATCCTCCATCACGGATCCGGAGGGAATGGGCCTCCTGGTCCGGACTTATTACAGTGCGTTGTTCTCTCCGGATCCGTCCAGCGAGGATGCGCGCAGAGTTTTGTGGGAGGACCTGCCGCAGGTCAGCCCGGAGGGCGCCGAAGGATTGGAGGCTCCGCTCACGTTGGCGGAGCTGACTGGCGCCCTCCACCAGCTCTCGAGGGGCAAATCCCCAGGGCTGGATGGGTTGACCGTGGAGTTCCTCAGGGCGTTCTGGGACGTCCTGGGGGACGATTACGCGCGGGTCCTGGGGGAAAGCCTGGCGACCGGGGAGATGCCCCTTTCGTGGCGCAGGGCGGTCATCGTCCTGCTGCCGAAGAGGGGCGATCTCCGCCTGCTTAAAAACTGGCGTCCGGTCTCCCTCCTCAGCACAGATTATAAGATCTTTGCCCGGGCTATGTCTACCCGCCTGGGCTCCGTGCTGGCCCACATGATCCACCCCGACCAGTCCTACACGGTCCCGGGCCGGTCCATCCAGGACAACATCCACCTGGTCCGGGACCTGATCCATCTTTCCCAGAGGACTGGTCAGTCGGTCGCCTTTCTCTCCCTCGATCAGGAGAAGGCGTTCGACAGGGTGGATCACGATTACCTTTTCGGGACTCTGCGCGCTTTCGGACTCGGGCCGCATTTCGTGGCCCGGGTCCGACTTTTATACGCCGCCGCAGAGTGTCTAGTCAAAGTTAACGGGTCCTTGACGGCGCCCCTTCGATTTGGGAGAGGAGTGCGTCAGGGGTGCCCCATGTCCGGCCAATTGTATACCATCTGCGTGGAGCCCTTCCTGTGCCTGCTTCGCAGGAGGTTGACGGGATTGGCTCTGCGCGAGCCGGCCATGCGGGTCGTCCTCTCGGCTTACGCCGACGACGTGCTCCTCGCAATCACAGATCCCGTTGACTTGCGGAGGATGCGCGACTGCCAGCAGACCTTTTCTGCCGCGTCCTCCGCGAGGATCAATTGGGAGAAATGTTCCGGACTCCTGGTTGGTCAGTGGCGGGTGGATTCCCTGCCGGAGGAGATGACACCTTTTGCGTGGAGCACCACGCACCTCCTCTATCTGGGAGTCCACCTTAGCCCCGCTGAGGAGGCCTGGCCGGCAAACTGGCAGGAGTTGGAGGCGAAAGTCACCGCTCGGCTGGGGCGCTGGACAGGACTGCTCCGAGTGCTTTCCTACAGGGGCCGAGCGTTGGTCATAAACCAACTGGTGGCCTCCATGCTGTGGTACCGGTTGGTCACTTTGGCCCCGCCCCCTGTATTTGCCACCAAGATCCAGAAGAAACTCGTCGATTTCTTCTGGGGCAAGAGGAAACACTGGGTCTCTGCCGCGGTCCTGAGTCTCCCGATCGAGGAGGGCGGTCAGTCGCTGGTGTGCGTCCGCACCCAGGCTGCGACTCTCCGCCTTCGGACCCTGCAGAGATACCTGTACGTCGAGCGTCCTCCCAGATGGTGTGCGCTGGCGACGTATTTTTTCCGCCAGTGTCACTGCCTTCAAGACGACACGCAGCTCCCGGTGGAGTCCGTTAGCCGCGCCTCTCTGAGGGAGTTGCCTGTCTTTTACCGGGATCTTTTCCGAGTCTGGAACATGGTCGCCTCCAGTCAGGGCGCTCCCCCGCCGGCGGAGGAGAGCGCCTCGGCTGTCCGGGCGGCCGACTCCGGGGACGGTCCGGCGGGCGGAGGAGTAGCCGAAACCCCCGGGACGCCCCTCACTGCGGGTGGCGAGGGGGCTCGGGAGTGCGGAGCGATCCCGGCCGAGCTGACCCCCGCTCGGCCGGAACTGCTCATCGGACCCAGGCCCCGAAACCCTCCTCGGGAGCCGGTCCCGCACAACCCGAGCCGCCTCTCGGAAATGCCCTCCGTGCCATTCCAATCGGCGCGGAGGGGTTTCCTGTACGGGCTGTTCCTGCACACTCTCCACTTCCTCGCCCTCGTCAGCCGGCCGGACACGCCCTGGCGGTCCGCGTTGCCATCTGGCGGCGAGGGGAAACCCCGATGGAGGTCTCTCTACGCGGGAGTCTTCCCCCTTTACATCGGGGACCTGGGGTGGAGGGTGCTGCACAGAGCAGTCCCGTGCAATAGGCTTTTAAGTAGGTTCACGGACTCCCAGGCCAGCTGTACTTTCTGTGGCCTGGACGAGTCCGTGTTCCACATTTATATGGAGTGTGCGAGGTTGCAGCCCCTATTTGAGTATCTGAAGGGGCTGCTCCTCAAATTCTGGCTGCACTTCAGTCCCACGCTCCTGATCTTTGGGCACCCGGTGCGGTGGGGCTCGGGCCGGGAGGAGGATCTCCTCGTCGGTCTGCTCCTGGGCCTGGCCAAGGTGGCAATTCACAGGTCCAGGTTGCGGGCCGTCGGGGGGTCTGTCCTCCCCGATTGCCTGCCCCTCTTCCGCGGTTACGTTCGCGCCCGGGTGTCCCTGGAAAAGGAGCATGCGGTGTCCGCCGGTACGCTTGAGGCCTTCCGCGACCGGTGGGCACCGCAGGGACTGGAGTGCATCGTCGACGCCGAGAATGGCATTTTAATTTGAGTTTTTTGTTTATTTATCTGGTTTTAATAAAGTTATTTTAAAAATATAAGTGTGTATATAAAGGGGGCCTGAGGAATAAAGGCCCCCTCGACATAAAAAATGTATAAAGGGGGCCTGAGGAATAAAGGCCCCCTCGACATAAAATATATAAAAGGGGCCTGGGGTATAAAGGCCACCTTTATAAAAAAAAAAAAAAAAAGAAAAAAAAAAAAAAAAAAAAAAAAAAAATAAAAAAACGGGGATTGGCTCCCGATGGAGGTCTCTCTACGCGGGAGTCTTCCCCCTTTACATCGGGGACCTGGGGTGGAGGGTGCTGCACAGAGCAGTCCCGTGCAATAGGCTTTTAAGTAGGTTCACGGACTCCCAGGCCACCTGTACTTTCTGCGGCCTGGACGAGTCCGTGTTCCACATTTATATGGAGTGTGCGAGGTTGCAGCCCCTATTTGAGTATCTGAAGGGGCTGCTCCTCAAATTCTGGCTGCACTTCAGTCCCACGCTCCTGATCTTTGGGCACCCGGTGCGGAGGGGCTTGGGCCGGGAGGAGGATCTCCTCGTCGGTCTGCTCCTGGGCCTGGCCAAGGTGGCAATTCACAGGTCCAGGTTGCGGGCCGTCGGGGGGTCCGTCCTCCCCGATTGCCTGCCCCTCTTCCGCGGTTACGTTCGCGCCCGGGTGTCCCTGGAAAAGGAGCATGCGGTGTCCGCCGGTACGCTTGAGGCCTTCCGCGACCGGTGGGCACCGCAGGGACTGGAGTGCATCGTCGACGCCGAGAATGGCATTTTAATTTGAGTTTTTTGTTTATTTATCTGTTTTAATAAAGTTATTTTAAAACTGTAAATATGTACATAAAGGGGGCCTGAGGGATAAAGGCCCCCTCGATGTGAAAAATATAAAAGGGGCCTGGGGTATAAAGGTCACCTTAAAAAAAAAACGGGGGTTAGATACAGAGGAAAGCTCCATCTACACTGTCCCATCAAACACTCCCAGGACAGGTACAAAAAAAAAAAAAAATAGGATTGGCTGCTGCCTGATTGAGGATTGCTCAGTGATTAATGAGGTTCAGCTGGCTGGCTGGAGGCTGGAGGCTGTGTGACTGCTGCAAGGAGAAAGACTGAGATTGAAAGGAAGATTTTTCCATCTATCCTTATTCCAAAAGAGGAAATCAGGAGCCAAAAGAACTGACAGTTCTTGTGAATTTGGCTTTGTGAAGCTCTTAAAAAAAAAAAAAAAAAAAAAAACGGGGGATAGATGCAGAGTAAAGCTCCTTCTGCATTGCCCCATCAAACTCTGCCAGGACAGGTACAGCACGGGGATTGGCTCCCGATGGAGGTCTCTCTACGCGGGAGTCTTCCCCCTTTACATCGGGGACCTGGGGTGGAGGGTGCTGCACAGAGCAGTCCCGTGCAATAGGCTTTTAAGTAGGTTCACGGACTCCCAGGCCACCTGTACTTTCTGCGGCCTGGACGAGTCCGTGTTCCACATTTATATGGAGTGTGCGAGGTTGCAGCCCCTATTTGAGTATCTGAAGGGGCTGCTCCTCAAATTCTGGCTGCACTTCAGTCCCACGCTCCTGATCTTTGGGCACCCGGTGCGGAGGGGCTTGGGCCGGGAGGAGGATCTCCTCGTTGGTCTGCTCCTGGGCCTGGCCAAGGTGGCAATTCACAGGTCCAGGTTGCGGGCCGTCGGGGGGTCCGTCCTCCCCGATTGCCTGCCCCTCTTCCGCGGTTACGTTCGCGCCCGGGTGTCCCTGGAAAAGGAGCATGCGGTGTCCGCCGGTACGCTTGAGGCCTTCCGTGACCGGTGGGCACCGCAGGGACTGGAGTGCATTGTCGACGCCGAGAATAGCATTTTAATTTGAGTTTTTGTTTATTTATCTGGTTTTAATAAAGTTATTTTAAAAATATAAGTGTGTATATAAAGGGTGCCTGAGGAATAAAGGCCCCCTCGACATAAAAAATATATAAAGGTGGCCTGAGGAATAAAGGCCCCCTCGACATAAAAAATATGAAAAAAAAAAAAGGGGATTGGATCCCGATGGAGGTCTCTCTACGCGGTACTCTTCCCCCTTTACATCGGGGACCTGGGGTGGAGGGTGCTGCACAGAGCAGTCCCGTGCAATAGGCTTTTAAGTAGGTTCACGAACACCCGGGCCACCTGTACTTTATGTGGCCTGGACGAGTCCGTATTCCACATTTATATGGAGTGTGCGAGGTTGCAGCCCCTATTTGAGTATCTGAAGGGGCTGCACCTCAAATTCTGGCTGCACATCAGTCCCACGCTCCTGATCTTTGGGCACCCGGTGCGGAGGGGCTTGGGCCGGGAGGAGGATCTCCTCGTCGGTCTGCTCCTGGGCCTGGCCAAGGTGGCAATTCACAGGTCCAGGTTGCGGGCCGTCGGGGGGTCCGTCCTCCCCGATTGCCTGCCCCTCTTCCGCGGTTACGTTCGCGCCCGGGTGTCCCTGGAAAAGGAGCATGCGGTGTCCGCCGGTACGCTTGAGGCCTTCCGCGACCGGTGGGCACCGCAGGGACTGGAGTGCATTGTTGACGCCGAGAGTGGCATTTTAATTTGAGTTTTTTGTTTATTTATCTGGTTTTAATAAAGTTATTTTAAAAATATAAGTATTTATATAAAGGGGGCCTGAGGAATAAAGGCCCCCTCGACATAAAAAATATATAAAGGGGGCCTGAGGAATAAAGGCCCACTAGACATAAAAAATATATAAAAGGGGCCTGGGGTATAAAGGTCACCTTAAAAAAAAAATAACCGGGGATTGGCTCCCGATGGAGGTCTCTCTACGCGGGTGTCTTCCCCCTTTACATCGGGGACCTGGGGTGGAGGGTGCTGCACAGAGCAGTCCCGTGCAATAGGCTTTTAAGTAGGTTCACGGACTCCCGGGCGACCTGTAAGTTATGCGGCCTGGACGAGTCCGTATTCCACATTTATACGGAGTGTGCAAGGTTGCAGCCCCTATTTGAGTATCTGAAGGGGCTGCTCCTCAAATTCTGGCTGCACTTCAGTACCACGCTCCTGATCTTTGGGCACCCGGTGCGGAGGGGCTTGGGCCGGGAGGAGGATCTCCTCGTCGGTCTGCTCCTGGGCCTGGCCAAGGTGGCAATTCACAGGTCCAGGTTGCGGGCCGTCGGGGGGTCCGTCCTCCCCGATTGCCTGCCCCTCTTCCGCGGTTACGTTCGCGCCCGGGTGTCCCTGGAAAAGGAGCATGCGGTGTCCGCCGGTACGCTTGAGGCCTTCCGCGACCGGTGGGCACCGCAGGGACTGGAGTGCATCGTCGACGCCGAGAATGGCATTTTAATTTGAGTTTTTTGTTCATATATCTGGTTTTAATAAAGTTATTTTAAAAATATAAGTGTGTATATAAAGGGGGCCTGAGGAATAAAGGCCCCCTCGACATAAAAAATATATAAAAGGGGCCTGGGGTATAAAGGTCAACTTAAAAAAAAAGAAAAAAAGGTTAAAAAAAGAAAGAAGAAAAATGGGGGTGAGATACAGAGTAAAGCTCCCACTACACTGTCTACATCAAATACTCCAAGGAATGGTACAGTACGGGTTAGATACAGAGTAAAGCTCCCTCTAAACTATCCCCATCAAATACTCACAAGACAGGTACAGTACGGGGGTTAGATACAGAGTAAAGCTCCCTCTACACAGTCTCCATCAAATACTCCCAGGAATGGTGCAGTACGGGTTAGATACAGAGTAAAGCTCCCTCTAAACTATCCCCATCAAATACTCCCAGGACAGGTACAGTATAGGAGTTAGATACAGAGTAAAGCTCCCTCTACACTGTCTCCATCAAATACTCCCAGGAATGGTGCAGTACGGGTTAGATACAGAGTAAAGCTCCCTCTAAACTATCCCCATCAAATACTCCCAGGACAGGTACAGTACGGGGGTTAGATACCGAGTAAATCTCCCTCTACACTGTACCCATCAAATACTCCCAGGACAGGTACAGTATAGGAGTTAGATACAGAGTAAAGCTCCCTCTACACTGTCTCCATCAAATACTTCCAGGACAGGTACAGTACTGGGGTTAGATACAGAGTAAAGCTCCCTCTACACAGTCTCCATCAAATAGTCCCAGGACAGGTACAGTACGGGGGTTAGATACAGAGTAAAGCTCCCTCTACACTGTCTCCATCAAATACTCCCAGGACAGGTACAGTACGGGGGTTGGATACAGAGTTAAGCTCCCTCCACACAGTCTCCTTCAAATACTCCCAGGAAAGGTACAGACTGGGGGTTAGATACAGTGTCAAGCTCCCTCTACACTGTCTCCGTCAAATCCTCACAGGACAGCGTACAGTACGGCGGTTAGATGCGGAATAAAGCTCCCTCTACACTGTCTAAGTCAAATACTCCCAGGACAGGTACAGTACTTGGGTCAGATACAGAGTAAAGCTCCCTCCACACTGTCTCCTTCAAATACTCCCAGGACAGGTACAGTACGGGGGGTGAGATACAGAGTAAAACTCCCTCTACATTGTCTCCATCAAATACACCCAGGAATGGTACAGCACGGGTTAGATACAGAGTAAAGGTCCCTCGACACTGGCCCCATCAAACACTCCCAGGACGGGTACAGTCCGGGTCAGATACAGAGGAAAGCTCCCTCAACACTGTCTTCATTAAGTACTCCCAGGACAGGCACAGTACGGGTTAGATACAGAGTAAAGCTCCCTCTACACTGTCTCCATCAGTTACTCCCAGGACAGGTACAGTATGGGGGTTAGATACAGTGTAAAGCTCCCTCCACACTGTCTCCTTCAAATACTCCCAGGACAGTTACAGTATGGTGGTTAGATACAG
The DNA here is from genome assembly GCF_036365525.1 of Heterodontus francisci. Taxonomy (NCBI): domain Eukaryota; kingdom Metazoa; phylum Chordata; class Chondrichthyes; order Heterodontiformes; family Heterodontidae; genus Heterodontus; species Heterodontus francisci. Next base: position 538,586 of record NW_027142286.1, read on the forward strand.
AGTAAAGCTCCCTCTACAATGTCTCCATCAAATACTCTCAGGACAGGTACAGACTGGGGGTTAGATACAGAGTAAAGCTCCCTCTACACTGTCTCCTTCAAACACTCCCAGGACAGTTACAGTATGGTGGTTAGATACAGAGTAAAGCTCCCTCTACACTGTCTCCATCAAATACTCCCAGGACACGTACAGTACAGGGGTTAGATACAGAGTTAATCTCCCTCCACACTGTCTCCTTCAAATACTCCCAGGACAGGTACAGTACGGGGGTTGGATACAGAGTAAAGCTCCCTCTGCACTGTCTCCATCAAATACTCCCAGGACAGGTACAGTTTGGGTTAGATACAGAGGGAAGCTCCCTCTACACTGTCTCCATCAAATACTCCGAGGACAGGTACAGTACGGGGGTTAGATAGAGAGCAAAGCTCCCTCTGCACTTTCTACATCAAATACTCCCAGGACAGGTACAGTACTTGGCTTAGATACAGAGTAAAGCTCCCTCTACACTGTCTCCATCAAATACTCCCAGGAATGGTACAGTGCAGGTTAGATACAGAGTAAAGCTCCCTCTAAACTATCCCCATCAAATACTCCCAGCACAGGTACAGTACGGGGGTTAGATACCGAGTAAAGCTCCCTCTACACTGTCCCCATCAAATACTCCCAGGGCAGGTACTGTATAGGAGTTAGATACAGAGTAAAGCTCCCTCTACACTGTCTCCATCAAATACTTCCAGGACAGGTACAGTATGGGGGTTAGTTACAGAGTAAAGTTCCCTCCACACTGTCTCCTTCAAATCGTCACAGGACAGAGACAGTACGGGGTTTAGATACAGAGTAAAGCTCCCGACATACTGTCTCCATCAAATACTCCCAGGACAGGTACAGTATGGGGGTTAGATACAGAGTAAAGCTCCCTCTACACTGTCTCCAGCAATTACTCCCAGGACAGGTACAGTGCGGGGGTTAAATACAGAGTAAATCTCCCTCCACACTGTCTCCTTCAAATACTCCCAGGACAGGAGCAGTACGGGTGTAAGATACAGAGTAAAGCTCCTTCCACACTGTCGTCTTCAGGTACTACCAGGACAGGTGCAGTTTGGGGGTTAGATACAGAGTAAAGCTCTCTCTACACTGTCTCCGTCAAATACTCCCAGGACAGGTACAGTACGGGGGTTAGATTCAGAGTAAAGCTCCCTCCACACTGTCTCCTTCAAATACTCCAAGGACAGGTACAGTATGGGGGTGAGATACAGAGTAAATCTACCTCTACATTGTCTCCGTCAAATACTCCCAGGACAGGTACAGTACGGGGGTTAGATTCTGAGTAAAGCTCCCTCCACACTGTCTCCTTCAATTACTCCCAGGACAGGTACAGTACGGGGGGGGGGGGGGTGAGATACAGAGTAAAACTCCCTCTACACTGTCTCCATCAAATACTCACAGGAATGGTACAGTACGGGTTAGATACAGAGTAAAGGTCCCTCGACACTGGCCCCATCAAACACTCCCAGGACTGGTAGATTCCGTGTCAGATACAGAGGAAAGCTCCTTCAACACTGTCTTCATCAAGTACTCCCAGGACAGGCACAGTACGGGGGTAGGATACAGAGTAAAGATCCCTCGACCCTGTCTCCATCAAATACTCCCAGGACAGGTACAGTACGGGGGTTAGATACAGAGTAACACTCCCTCCACACTGACTCCTTCAAATACGCCCAGCACAGGAGCAGTACGGGGGTTAGATACAGAGTAAAGCTCCCTCCACACTGTCGTCTTCAATTACTACCAGGACAGGTAGAGTATGGGGGTTAGATACAGAGTAAAGCTCCCTCTACACTGTCTCCTTCAAATACTCCCAGGACAGGTACAGTATGGTGGTTAGATACAGAGTAAAGCTCCCTCTACAATGTCTCCATTAAATAATCTCAGGACATTACAGACTGGTGGTTAGATACAGAGTTAAGCTCCCTCTACACTGTCTCCATCAAATACTCCCAGGACAGGTACAGTACAGGGGTTAGATACAGAGTTAAGCTCCCTCCATACTGTCTCCTTCAAATACTCCCAGGACAGGTACAGTATGGTGGTTAGATACAGAGTAAAGCTCCCTCTACACTGTCTCCATCAAATACTCCCAGGACAGGTTCAGACTGGGGGTTTCGATACAGAGGAAAACTCCCTCTGCACTGTCTCCATCTAATATTCCCAGGACAGGTACAGTACGGGGGTTAGATACAGAGTAAAGCTCCCTCTACACTGTCTCCGTCAAATACTCCCAGGACAGGTACAGTACGGGGTTTAGATACAGAGTAAAGCTCCCTCCACACTGTCTCCTTCAAATAGTCCCAGGACAGGTACAGTACAGGGGGTGAGATACAGAGTAAAACTCCCTCGACACTGTCTCCATCAAATACTCCCAGGAATGGTACAGTCCGGTTTAGATACAGAGGAAAGCTCCCTCTACACTGTAAAAAAAAAAAATTGGGGGTGAGATGCATAGTAAAGCTCCCTCCACACTGAAAAAAGAAAAAAAAATGGTGGTTAGATACAGAGTAAAGCTCCTTCTACACTGTCTCCATTAAATACTCCCAGGACAGGTACAGACGTGGGGTTAGATACAGAGGAAAGCTCCCTCTGCACTGTCTCCATCAAATATTCCCAGGACAGGTACAGTACGGGGGTTGGATACAGAGTAAAGCTCCCTCTACACTGTCTTCATCAAGCACTACCAGGACAGGCACAGTACGGGGGTTAGATACAGAGTAAAGCTCCCTCTACACTGTCTCCAGCAATTACTCCCAGGACAGGTACAGTGCGGGGGTTAGATATAGAGTAAAGCTCCCTCCACACTTTCTCCTTCAAATACTCCCAGGACAGGAGCAGTACGGGTGTAAGATCCAGAGTAAAGCTCCCTCCACACTGTCGTCTTCAAGTACTACCAGGACAGGTGCACTGTGGGGGTTAGATACAGAGTAAAGCTCCCTCTACACTGTCTCCTTCAAATACTCCACGGACAGGTACAGTATGGGGGTGAGATACAGATTAAATCTACCTCTACACTGTCTCCGTCAAATACTCCCAGGACAGGTACAGTACGGGGGTTAGATTCAGAGTAAAGCTCCCTCCACACTGTCTCCTTCAAATAGTCCCAGGACAGGTACAGTATTGGGGTTAGATACAGAGTAAAGCTCCCTCCACACTGTCTCCTTCAAATACTCCCAGGACAGGTACAGTATGGGGGGTGAGTTACAGAGTAAAACTCCCTCTACACTGTCTCCATCAAATACTCACAGGAATGGTACAGTACGGGTTAGATACAGAGTAAAGGTCCCTCGACACTGGCCCCATCAAACACTCCCAGGACTGGTAGATTCCGTGTCAGATACAGAGGAAAGCTCCCTCAACACTGTCTTCATCAAGTACTCCCAGGACAGGCACAGTACGGGGGTAAGATACAGAGTAAAGATCCCTCGACCCTGTCTCCATCAAATACTCCCAGGACAGGTACAGTACGGGGGTTAGATACAGAGTAAAGCTCCCTCTGCACTCTTTCCATCAATTACTCCCAGGACAGGTACAGTGCGGGGGTGAGATACAGAGTAAAACTCCCTCCACACTGACTCCTTCAAATACTCCCAGCACAGGAGCAGTACGGGGGTTAGATACAGAGTAAAGCTCCCTCCACACTGTCGTCTTCAATTACTACCAGGACAGGTAGAGTATGGGGGTTAGATACAGAGTAAAGCTCCCTCTACACTGTCTCCTTCAAATACTCCCAGGACAGGTACAGTATGGTGGTTAGATACAGAGTAAAGCTCCCTCTACAATGTCTCCATTAAATAATCTCAGGACATTACAGACTGGTGGTTCGATACAGAGTTAAGCTCCCTCAACACAGTCTCCATCAAATACTCCCAGGACAGGTACAGCACAGGGATTGGCTCCTCTGTGATTGGGAATACTGAGTGCTGAGCGCATCAACGAGGTGCAGCTGACAGTGCTGCAGTCAGTTGCTGGAGGTGCTGCTGGAGAAGGAGTGCTGAGGAGGGAACTGCAAAAACTTTTCAACAACTTTTGCTGCAGAGGAGGAAAGACTTTGAAAAAGGCTGTATTTCGAGGTGGGTGTCGAGCACCAAGCTTTCATTTCATTTGGACTGTTGTGGGAGGTGAAAGAGGCCAGAAGAACAAGGGGTGGGGGCTATACAATTCTGTAGGGAGCTGTGCAGTTGCATTAAAGTTGCAGGGAAGCTCCCTCCCCACCCCAATTGCCCAACCTGAGTCAGCTGAAGCTGCCTGGCTAAGAGAGACATCAGGATCGAACGAGAGCCTGGGCAGCTTTCGGCCTACCCAGGTGAAGACCCCTCCCACAACCAGAAGACCGGAAGACCAGAAGTGTTTACAGTGCTCTGAGAACCACCCTTTAAGGGGAAAAAAAAGCAAAGTCATCGCTTGCAGCCTGTCTTTCCCATTTCCTGTGTACCCTCAGCCTCTCCCCAAACCTCCTAGTTGGTTTCTTTGTTTGTTTGTTTGCTTACCTGCAATTTGGGGGTGGGTTTGGCTCTTGAGCCATGGCAAGCCCATCATCACCGGTGGCGGGGCCTTCTCATACCTACGCAGCTGCAGCTTCTGTGGCTGCCCACGTGGCCCCGTCACCCTTTAAATTATTGACATGCAGCCATGGGGTGAAGAGCTATCCCCACCCCAACATGTCTATTGAGGCCTGCGTTAAGGCAATGGCCGTGGTTGTCGGCCCCTCGGCCATTGTTGCGGCCTCAAAGATGTATGGGAAGGCTGTGCTCTTTTTGAAGACCGAGCGGGCGGTGTCCCTGGCCCTGAGTAAAGGGCACACTGTGGGGGGGACCTTCCTGCCAGTGGACCCTCTGGGGGCCACTGCGCATCGGATAATGTTGTCCAACGTCCCACCCTTCATTCCCAGTGAGCTCCTCCTCCCCCACCTGCACCATCTGGGGGAGGTGAGGTCGGGGATCACCCCAGTCCGGCTTGGTCTTCGGGAGCACAGCCTCCAACATGTCTACTCCTTCCGCCGCCAGTTATTTATGCAGCTGGCGCGGGAGGAGGACACGAAGGGCCAATTTTATGTGGAGTTCCAGGGGACGGCCTACCGCGTCTTCTGGACCTCGGATGGGGCGCGGTGCCACGTCTGCAAGGGGGTGGGGCATGTTCGTAAGAACTGCCCCAACCTCCCGGCCGCCAGCTCCACCTCGGCGGCCCAGAGTGGTTCCACAGCACCTCCTCCCACTCCCCCCGCAGATCCAACAGACACCGCTCAGTCGGTTCCGGAGGCTGTGGTTTTCACAGCCTCTGGCGGGGAGGGGAGCGTCCGTCCGAGCGGAAGGAAGACGCGGGGAAAAAAGAAACATCGTGAGGCGCGTCCCCTGGACACTTTGACTCAACCCGAGCCTGAGCTCAGCCCAAAGCCCATTCCCATGGAATCCACCTGTCCCAGGGCTGGGCTCAGGCCCAGGGTGACTAAAAAAGGAAAAAAGGGTGCGGAAGCGGAGGCCTCTGATGACATGGAGGTCTCTGAGTCTCCGCGCCCAAGTGCGAAAAAGAGGAGAAGGCACCCCTCCTCAGAAATAACACAGGGCCCTGAGGTGCAGGGCCCATCTGTTGGAGGTGAGCTGCCTCCTGTTTCTGGTCCTCAGGTTCCCCCTACCGCCACCACCAAGGCTGCAAAGTCCGGGCAGGAGCACTCTATTCATCAGGATGGAGGGGAGGGGATGGCCCCGGTACGTGAGGCCCCTCCTAAAGGAGTAAGTGGGGCCCTGCTTGTGGTGGGGGAGCCTGGGGAAACCGCCCATTCCGCCACTGCTACTGGGTCGGGTGCCCTAAATGAAGGGGAGGGCGAGGCCCCAGAGGGTCGGGCCTCCCAGCCGGCATCCACCACCAACCAGGAGACACCCGACCCAGTTATAACTGAGAATGCTGCCCCATCTGCTGGGCCTGTGGGTGCTGGCGGAGTGGGAGATGGCCTCCTCTCGCCGCCTCCAGTCTCGGCTCCGGCTGGTTTCCCGGAGTCCGGAACTTCTGTCTCCCCTGGACCACTCATTGGCCTGGGGATGGAGGTGGAGGGGGGTCCTGAACCGCTGGTGCCTACAGGCTCCAGTTTCACAATAGAACCCAGAGAGCACTCCTCCGCCATCGATCCTGGGGGTGGGATCGTGACGGAGGCGGGACCAGCTGGCGCGGCCGGGACGTCCGCCCCACAGTGTGTGGTGGATGTGTCGGCCGCTGGCGGTGACGACCCGGAGGAGGATGGGGATTCGGTGCGGGGCACGGAGGATGATCTTGATTCCATCGCCAGTGAGGTGGTGGAGTCCCTCGTGCCTCCCACCGAATCTCCTCTCATCCCCACGGCGGAACTCCGGGATTTCCTCGCGGCTTGCAGAGGTTGCCGCAATAAAGTTCAGCTGGCCCTCGACCGTTGGTCGAATCTGGCGCTGATCATCCAGTCCGTCTGTGCCGCCCTTAAGATAGCGGGCAAGCGCGCGGACGTGAAACTGGTTGAGAGGCGCCGTTTTAATGTGTTCCTCAATGGGTTGCTGGGGGAGTGGAGGGCCAGGTGCACTTCCACTCCCTCCTCACAGTGAGGTGTTTGTGACGGGTTTCAATTACCTTTGACATGAAGATAACCATAGCCAGCCTCAACATCAACGGCAGCAGAGGGTCTCACCGCAGATTTCACAATCTCTCAGTCCTCAGGGAAGGGAGATACGCGGTGAGCTTTCTGCAGGAAACCCACACCGTTCCGGGAGACGAAGCCACCTGGCTCCTGGAGTGGCAGGGTGGGGTCTACATGAGTCACCTCACCCCTATTTCCAGTGGGGTGGCTATCTTGTTGGCCCCGACTTTTCAGCCGGAGATCTTGGGGGTCAAGGAGCTAGTGCCGGGCCGCTTGCTCCACCTCGCCGTTCGCCTGGGTAGTGTGCCGCTCCACTTTGTGAACGTGTACGTGCCCAGGCCCGGCGCGTTGCAAGCGCGCTTCTTTGAAGAAGTGTCCGCTCTCTTGAGCTCCATCGATAGCGGCGAGTGCATCATCCTCGGGGGGGATTTTAACTGCACCCTCGAGGTGGGGGATCGCTCCGGTCCCCAGCGCGGCCAAGCGTCGGTGGAGAAGTTGAGGGGACTGATCAGCTCCCTTAACTTGGTGGACGTCTGGCGGAATCTCCATCCCGACTCCAGCGCCTTCACGTGGAGGTCTGGAGGAGGGGGGTCGCGAATCGACCGTCTCTACATTTCGCAGGCGTACGTCTCCCGCGTTTCGGCGGCCTCCATGCGGCTGGTGCCGTGCTCGGACCACCGCCTGGTGTGGGCGGAGTTCACTCCGCTCCGCACGCGGGCGGGGTCCGCGTACTGGCACTTTAACAAACGGCTGCTGGAGGACGTGCGATTTCGGGACTCGTTCTGTCGAATCTGGGCCGACTGGAGAAGGAAGCAGGTGGGCTTCCCCTCCTTGAGGCTATGGTGGGATGTGGGCAAGACTCACATCCGCGTCTTCTGTCAGGAGTACGCGAAGGGGTCGACCAAGAGGCGGGAAGCCGAGATCGGGCGCCTTGAGAGGGAGGTGCTCGACTTGGAGTCCCTCCTCGGTCATGCCGTCGCGGACCCGGCTCTGTGGCAGGCGCACAAAGAGAAGAAGGGCGCGCTGAGGGACCTGCAGCTCATAGGGTCCCGAGGCGCGTACGTGAGGTCGCGGATCCAGATCCTGGAAGATTTGGACCGCGCCTCTCACTTCTTCTACTCGCTGGAAAAATGGCGGGGGGTCCGTAAGCAGCTCGTCGAGCTGCTGGCCGACGACGGATCCTCCATCACGGATCCAGAGGGAATGGGCCTCCTGGTCCAGACTTATTACAGTGCGTTGTTCTCTCCGGATCCGTCCAGCGAGGATGCGCGCTGAGTTTTGTGGGAGGACCTGCCGCAGGTCAGCCCGGAGGGCGCCGAAGGATTGGAGGCTCCGCTCACGTTGGCGGAGCTGACTGGCGCCCTCCACCAGCTCTCGAGGGGCAAATCCCCAGGGCTGGATGGGTTGACCGTGGAGTTCCTCAGGGCGTTCTGGGACGTCCTGGGGGACGATTGCGCGCGGGTCCTGGGGGAAAGCCTGGCGACCGGGGAGATGCCCCTCTCGTGGCGCAGGGCGGTCATCGTCCTGCTGCCGAAGAGGGGCGATCTCCGCCTGCTTAAAAACTGGCGTCCGGTCTCCCTCCTCAGCACGGATTATAAGATCTTTGCCCGGGCTATGTCTACCCGCCTGGGCTCCGTGCTGGCCCACATGATCCACCCCGACCAGTCCTACACGGTCCCTGGCCGGTCCATCCAGGACAACATCCAACTGGTCTGGGACCTGATCCATCTTTCCTAGAGGACTGGTCAGTCGGTCGCCTTTCTCTCCCTCGATCAGGAGAAGGCGTTCGACAGGGTGGATCACGATACCCTTTTCGGGACTCTGCGCGCTTTCGGACTCGGGCCGCATTTCGTGGCCCGTGTCCGACTTTTATACGCCGCCGCAGAGTGTCTAGTCAAAGTTAACGGGTCCTTGACGGCGCCCCTTCGATTTGGGAGAGGAGTGCGTCAGGGGTGCCCCATGTCTGGCCAATTGTATACCATCTGCGTGGAGCCCTTCCTGTGCCTGCTTCGCAGGAGGTTGACGGGATTGGCTCTGTGCGAGCCGGCCATGCGGGTCGTCCTCTCGGCTTACGCCGACGACGTGCTCCTCGCAATCACAGATCCCGTTGACTTGCGGAGGATGCGCGACTGCCAGCAGACCTTTTCTGCCGCGTCCTCCGCGAGGATCAATTGGGAGAAATGTTCCGGACTCCTGGTTGGTCAGTGGCGGGTGGACTCCCTGCCGGAGGAGATGACACCTTTTGCGTGGAGCACCACGCACCTCCTCTATCTGGGAGTCCACCTTAGCCCCGCTGAGGAAGCCTGGCCGGCAAACTGGCAGGAGTTGGAGGCGAATGTCACCGCTCGGCTGGGGCGCTGGACAGGACTGCTCCGAGTGCTTTCCTACAGGGGCCGAGCGTTGGTCATAAACCAACTGGTGGCCTCCATGCTGTGGTACCGGTTGGTCACTTTGGCCCCGCCCCCTGTATTTGCCACCAAGATCCAGAAGAAACTCGTCGATTTCTTCTGGGGCAAGAGGAAACACTGGGTCTCTGCCGCGGTCCTGAGTCTCCCGATCGAGGAGGGCGGTCAGTCGCTGGTGTGCGTCCGCACCCAGGCTGCGACTCTCCGCCTTCGGACCCTGCAGAGATACCTGTACGTCGAGCGTCCTCCCAGATGGTGTGCGCTGGCGACGTATGTTTTCCGCCAGTGTCACTGCCTTCAAGACGACACGCAGCTCCCGGTGGAGTCCGTTAGCCGCGCCTCTCTGAGGGAGTTGCCTGTCTTTTACCGGGATCTTTTCCGAGTCTGGAACATGGTCGCCTCCAGTCAGGGCGCACCCCCGCCGGCGGAGGAGAGCGCCTCGGCTGTCCGGGCGGCCTACTCCGGGGACGGTCCGGCGGGCGGAGGAGTAGCCGAAACCCCCGGGACGCCCCTCACTGCGGGTGGCGAGGGGGCTCGGGAGTGCGGAGCGATCCCGGCCGAGCTGACCCCCGCTCGGCCGGAACTGCTCATCGGACCCAGGCCCCGAAACCCTCCTCGGGAGCCGGTCCCGCACAACCCGAGCCGCCTCTCGGAAATGCCCTCCGTGCCATTCCAATCGGCGCGGAGGGGTTTCCTGTACGGGCTGCTCCTGCACACTCTCCACTTCCTCGCCCTCGTCAGCCGGCCGGACACGCCCTGGCGGTCCGCGTTGCCATCTGGCGGCGAGGGGAAACCCCGATGGAGGTCTCTCTCCGCGGGAGTCTTCCCCCTTTACATCGGGGACCTGGGCTGGACGGTGCTGCACAGAGCTGTCCCGTGCAATAGGCTTTTAAGTAGGTTCACGGACTCCCAGGCCAGCTGTACTTTCTGCGGCCTGGACGAGTCCGTGTTCCACATTTATACGGAGTGTGCGAGGTTGCAGCCCCTATTTGAGTATCTGAAGGGGCTGCTCCTCAAATTCTGGCTGCACTTCAGTCCAACGCTCCTGATCTTTGGGCACCCGGTGCGGAGGGGCTTGGGCCGGGAGGAGGATCTCCTCGTCGGTCTGCTCCTGGGCCTGGCCAAGGTGGCAATTCACAGGTCCAAGTTGCGGGCCGTCGGGGGGTCCGTCCTCCCCGATTGCCTGCCCCTCTTCCGTGGTTACGTTCGTGCCCGGGTGTCCCTGGAAAAGGAGCATGCGGTGTCCGCCGGTACGCTTGAGGCCTTCCGCGACCGGTGGGCACCGCAGGGACTGGAGTGCATTGTCGACGCCGAGAATGGCTTTTTAATTTGAGATTTTGTGTTTATTTATCTGGTTTTAATAAAGTTATTTAAAAATATAAGTGTGTATATAAAGGGGGCCTGAGGAATAAAGGCCCCCTCGACATAAAATATATAAAAGTGGCCTGGGGTATAAAGGCCACCTTAAAAAAAAAGGATTATTAACTTGTCCTCATTATGCATTCAGTTTGCACCCGGGTGAATTCCAAAAAAAAAAAAAAAAACAGGGGTTTCGATACAGAGGAAAACTCCCTCGACACTGTCTCCTTCAAATATTCCCAGGACAGGTACAGTACGGGGGTTAGATACAGAGTAAAGCTCCCTCTACACTGTCTCCGTCAAATAATCCCAGGACAGGTACAGTACGGGGTTTAGATACAGAGTAAAGCTCCCTCCACACTGTCTCCATCAAATACTCCCAGGACAGGTACAGTCCGGTTTAGATACAGAGGAAACCTCCCTCTACACTGACTCCTTCAAATACAATCAGGACAGGTACAGACTGGTGGTTAGATACAGAGTTAAGCTCCCTCTACACTGTCTACATCAAATACTCCCAGGACAGGTACAGCACAGGGGTTAGATACAGAGTTAAGCTCCCTCAACACTGTCTCCTTCAAATACTCCCAGGACAGGTACAGTATGGTGGTTAGATACAGAGTAAAGCTCCCTCTACACTGTCTCCATCAAATACTCCCAGGACAGGTACAGACTGTGGGTTAGATACAGAGGAAAGCTCCCGCTACACTGTCTCCATCAAATATTCCCAGGACAGGTACAGTACGGGGGTTGGATACAGAGTAAAGCTCCCTCTACACTGTCTCCATCAAATATTCCCAGGACAGGTACAGTACGGGGGTTGGATACAGAGTAAAGCTCCCTCTGCTATGTATCCATCAAATACTCCCAGGACAGGTACAGTATGGGGGTTAGATGCAGAGTGAAGCTCCCTCTGCACTGTCTCCATCATATACTCCCAGGAATGGTACAGTACAGGTTAGATACAGAGTAAAGCTCCCTCGCCACTGTCCTATCAAACACTCCTCAGGACAGGTACAGCACTGGGATTGGCTGCTCTCTGATTTGGGAGCCTGAGTGCATCAACGAGGTGCAGCTGACTGTGGCTGTGTGCAGAGGTTGGAGGCTGCAGGCTGTGTGACTGCTGCAAGAGGGAGAGACTGAGACTGAAAGAAGGGTTTTTCCACATTTTCAACAAAGGAAGGAAGGCAGTGAACTGGAAGAACTGGAAGCTCTTTTTGTGAGTTTGCTTGGTACTGAAAGTCTTTTTCATTGATTGTTGGGGGTGGGGAAAGAAGAGACCTGAAGACCTTGGGTGGGGCTGTATTGTTCAATAGGGAGCTCCTGTGTTTAACATCTTTGGATAGGGAGCTCCCTCCCCACCCCAACTATTAAGCCTGGGACAGCTGGAGCTGCCCAGGTGAAGAGACTTATTATCTGAACATCGAAGGAGGCGTGTGCCTGGGCAGCTTACAGCTGACCCAGGTGAAGACATCACCCCACCCTCCCAACTGGAAGACCAGCTACAAGACTTGTGCAATACTAACAAAGACTGATTCCTCTTGGCCTTCCTCTCCCTCAGCCTCTTCCCCTGTGCTACATCCTTTAAGTGTTACATTTTTGATTTATTGTATTTGCTCTTTTCTTTTTTTTCTCTCAGCAAAGTGCCTGTAACTCTTCCACCCCATGACTTCTCAGTCCTCTCCGGTGGCGGGGCCCTCCAATGCTGCAGCAGCTGCGACAGCTGCTCCTGTGGCCCCGTCACCATTTAAAATCTTAACATCAAAGCATGGGGTGAAGAGTTACACCCATCCTAATATGACTATTGAGGCTTGTGTTAAGGCAATGGCCGTGGTTGTCGGCCCCTCGGCCATTGTTGCAGCCTCAAAGATGTATGGGAAGGCTGTGTTCTTCCTGAAGACCGAGCGGGCTGTGTCCCTCGCCCTAAGTACGGGGCTCACAGTGGGTTGGATTTTCCTGCCAGTGGACCCTCTGGGGGCCACTGCAGATCGGGTAACCTTGTCGAACGTCCCACCCTTCATTCCTGATGAGCTCCTCCTCCCCCATCTACACCATCTGGGGGAGGTGAGGTCAGGGATCACCCCAGTCCCGCTTGGTCTTCGGGAGCACAGCCTCCGACATGTCGACTCCTTCCGCCGCCAGCTATTCATGCAGCTGGCGCGGGAGGAGGTCTTGGAGGGCCACTTCAGTATAGAGTTTCAGGGGACGGCCTACCGCGTCTTCTGGACCTCGGATGGAGCGCGGTGCCACGTCAGCAAGGGGGTGGGCCATGTTCCTAAGAACTGCCCCAACCTCCCGGCCGCCAGCTCCACCTCGGCGGCCCAGAGTGGTTCCACAGCACCTCCTCCCACTCCCCCCGCAGATCCAACAGACACCGCTCAGTCGGTTCCGGAGGCTGTGGTTTTCATAGCCTCTGGTGGGGAGGGGAGCGTCCGTCCGAGCGGAAGGAATACGCGGGGAAAAAAGAAACATCATGAGGCGCGTCCCCTGGACACTTTGACTCAACCCGAGCCTGCGTTCAGCCCAAAGCCCATTCCCATGGAATCCACCTGTCCCAGGGCTGGGCTCAGGCCCAGGGTGACTAAAAAGGGAAAAAAGGGTGCGGAGGCGGAGGCCTCTGATGACATGGAGGTCTCTGAGTCTCCGCGCCCAAGTGCGATAAAGAGGAGAAGGCACCCCTCCACAGAAATAACACAGGGCCCTGAGGTGCAGGGCCCATCTGTTGGAGGGGAGCTGCCTCCTGTTTCTGGTCCTCAGGTTCCCCCTACCGCCAGCACCAAGGCTGCAAAGTCCGGGCAGGAGCACTCTATTTTCAGGATAGAGGGGAGGGGATGGCCGCGGGACATGAGGCCCCTCCTGAAGGAGTAAGTGGGGCCCTGCTTGTGGTGGGGGAGCCTGGGGAAACCGCCCATTCCACCACTGCTACTGGGTCGGGTGCCCTGAATGAAGGGGAGGGCGAGGCCCCAGAGGGTCGGGCCTCCCAGCCGGAGTCCACCACCAACCAGGAGACACCCGACCCAGTTATAACTGAGAATGCTGCCCCATCTGCTGTGCCTGTGGGTGCTGGCGGAGCGGGAGATGGCCTCCTCTTGCCGCCTCCAGTCTCGGCTCCGGCTGGTTTCCCGGAGTCGGGAACTTTTGTCTCCCCTGGACCACTCATTGCCCTGGGGACGGAGGTGGAGTGGGGTCCTGGGCCGCTGGTGCCTACAGGCTCCAGTTTCACAATAGAACCCAGAGAGCACTCCTCCGCCATCGATCCTGGGGGTGGGATCGTGACGGAAGCGGGACAAGCTGGCGCGGCCGGGACGTCCGCCCCACAGTGTGTGGTGGATGTGTCGGCCGCTGGCGGTGACGACCCGGAGGAGGATGGGGATTCGGTGCGGGGCACGGAGGATGATCTTGATTCCATCGCCAGTGAGGTGGTGGAGTCCCTCGTGCCTCCCACCGAATCTCCTCTCATCCCCACGGCGGAACTCCGGGATTTCCTCGCGGCTTGCAGGGGTTGCTGCAATAAAGTTCAGCTGGCCCTCGACCGTTGGTCGAATCTGGCGCTGATCATACAGTCCGTCCGTGCCGCCCTTAAGATAGCGGGCAAGCGCGCGGACGTGAAACTGGTTGAGAGGCGCCGTTTTAATGTGTTCCTCAATGGGTTGCTGGGGGAGTGGAGGGCCAGGTGCACTTCCACTCCCTCCTCACAGTGAGCTGTTGGTGACGGGTTTTAAGTACCTTTGACATGAGGAAAACCATAGCCAGCCTCAACATCAACGGCAGCAGAGGGGCTCACCGCAGATTTCACAATCTCTCAGTCCTCAGGGAAGGGAGATACATGGTGAGCTTTCTGCAGGAAACCCACACCGTTCCGGGAGACGAAGCCACCTGGCTCCTGGAGTGGCAGGGTGGGGTCTACATGAGTCACCTCACCCCTATTTCTATTGGGGTGGCTATCTTGTTGGCCCCGACTTTTCAGCCGGAGATCTTGGGGGTCAAGGAGCTAGTGCCGGGCCGCTTGCTCCACCTCGCCGTTCGCCTGGGTAGCGTGCCGCTCCACTTTGTGAACGTGTACGCGCCCAGGCCCGGCGCGTTGCAAGCGCGCTTCTTTGAAGAAGTGTCCGCTCTCTTGAGCTCCATCGTTAGCGGCGAGTGCATCATCCTCGGGGGGGACTTTAACTGCACCCTCGAGGTGGGGGATCGCTCCGATCCCCAGCGCGGCCAAGCGTCGGTGGAGAAGTTGAGGGGACTGATCAGCTCCCTTAACTTGGTGGACGTCTGGCGGAATCTCCATCCCGACTCCAGCGCCTTCACGTGGAGGTCTGGAGGAGGGGGGTCGCGTATCGAACGCCTCTACATTTCGCAGCGTACGTCTCCGGCGTTTCGGCGGCCTCCATGCGGCTGGTGCCGTGCTCGGACCACCGCCTGGTGTGGGCGGAGTTCACTCCGCTCCGCACGCGGGCGGGGTCCGCGTACTGGCACTTTAACAACCGGCTGCTGGAGGACGTGCGATTTCGGGACTCGTTCTGTCGATTCTGGGCCGACTGGAGAAGGAAGCAGGGGGGCTTCCCCTCCTTGAGGCTATGGTGGGATGTGGGCAAGACTCACATCCGCGTCTTCTGTCAGGAGTACGCGAAGGGGTCGACCAAGAGGCGGGATGCCGAGATCGGGCGCCTTGAGAGGGAGGTGCTCGAATTGGAGTCCCGCCTCGGTCATGCCGTCGTGGACCCGGCTCTGTGGCAGGCGTACAAAGAGAAGAAGGGCGCGCTGAGGGACCTGCAGCTCATAGGGTCCCGAGGCGCGTACGTGAGGTCGCGGATCCAGATCCTGGAAGATTTGGACCGCGCCTCTCACTTCTTCTACTCGCTGGAAAAATGGCGGGGGGTGCGTAAGCAGCTCGTCGAGCTGCTGGCCGACGACGGATCCTCCATCACGGATCCGGAGGGAATGGGCCTCCTGGTCCGGACTTATTACAGTGTGTTGTTCTCTCTGGATCCGTCCAGCGAGGATGCGCGCAGAGTTTTGTGGGAGGACCTGCCGCAGGTCAGCCCGGAGGGCGCCGAAGGATTGGAGGCTCCGCTCACGTTGGCGGAGCTGACTGGCGCCCTCCACCAGCTCTCGAGGGGCAAATCCCCAGGGCTGGATGGGTTGACCGTGGAGTTCCTCAGGGCGTTCTGGGACGTCCTGGGGGACGATTACGCGCGGGTCCTGGGGGAAAGCCTGGCGACCGGGGAGATGCCCCTCTCGTGGCGCAGGGCGGTCATCGTCCTGCTGCCGAAGAGGGGCGATCTCCACCTGCTTAAAAACTGGCGTCCGGTCTCCCTCCTCAGCACGGATTATAAGATCTTTGCCCGGGCTATGTCTACCCGCCTGGGCTCCGTGCTGGCCCACATGATCCACCCCGACCAGTCCTACACGGTCCCGGGCCGCTCCATCCAGGACAACATCCACCTGGTCCGGGACCTGATCCATCTTTCCCAGAGGACTGGTCAGTCGGTCGCCTTTCTCTCCCTCGTTCAGGAGAAGGCGTTCGACAGGGTGGATCACGATTACATTTTCGGGACTCTGCGCGCTTTCGGACTCGGGCCGCATTTCGTGGCCCGGGTCCGACTTTTATACGCCGCCGCAGAGTGTCTCGTCAAAGTTAACGGGTCCTTGACGGCGCCCCTTCAATTTGGGAGAGGAGTGCGTCAGGGGTGCCCCATGTCCGGCCAATTGTATACCATCTGCGTGGAGCCCTTCCTGTGCCTGCTTCGCAGGAGGTTGACGGGATTGGCTCTGCGCGAGCCGGCCATGCGGGTCGTCCTCTCGGCTCACGCCGACGACGTGCTCCTCGCAATCACAGATCCCGTTGACTTGCGGAGGATGCGCGACTGATAGCAGACCTTTACTGCCGCGTCCTCCGCGAGGATCAATTGGGAGAAATGTTCCGGACTCCTGGTTGGTCAGTGGCGGGTGGACTCCCTGCCGGAGGAGATGACACCTTTTGCGTGGAGCACCACGCACCTCCTCTATCTGGGAGTCCACCTTAGCCCCGCTGAGGAAGCCTGGCCGGCAAACTGGCAGGAGTTGGAGGCGAAAGTCACCGCTCGGCTGGGGCACTGGACAGGACTGCTCCGAGTGCTTTCCTACAGGGGCCGAGCGTTGGTCATAAACCAACTGGTGGCCTCCATGCTGTGGTACCGGTTGGTCACTTTGGCCCCGCCCCCTGTATTTGCCACCAAGATCCAGAAGAAACTCGTCGATTTCTTCTGGGGCAAGAGGAAATACTGGGTCTCTGCCGCGGTCCTGAGTCTCCCGATCGAGGAGGGCGGTCAGTCGCTGGTGTGCGTCCGCACCCAGGCTGCGACTCTCCGCCTTCGGACCCTGCAGAGATACCTGTACGTCGAGCGTCCTCCCAGATGGTGTGCGCTGGCGACGTATTTTTTCTGCCAGTGTCACTGCCTTGAAGACGACACGCAGCTCCCGGTGGAGTCCGTTAGCCGCGCCTCTCTGAGGGAGTTGCCTGTCTTTTACCGGGATCTTTTCCGAGTCTGGAACATGGTCGCCTCCAGTCAGGGCGCTCCCCCGCCGGCGGAGGAGAGCGCCTCGGCTGTCTGGGCGGCCGACTCCGGGGACGGTCCGGCGGGCGGAGGAGTAGCCGAAACCCCCGGGACGCCCCTCACTGCGGGTGGCGAGGGGGCTCGGGAGTGCGGAGCGATCCCGGCCGAGCTGACCGCCGCTGGGCCGGAACTGCTCATCGGACCCAGGCCCCGAAACCCTCCTCGGGAGCCGGTCCCGCACAACCCGAGCCGCCTCTCGGAAATGCCCTCCGTGCCATTCCAATCGGCGCGGAGGGGTTTCCTGTACGGGCTGCTCCTGCACACTCTCCACTTCCTCGCCCTCGTCAGCCGGCCGGACACGCCCTGGCGGTCCGCGTTGCCATCTGGCGGCGAGGGGAAACCCCGATGGAGGTCTCTCTACGCGGGAGTCTTCCCCCTTTACATCGGGGACCTGGGGTGGAGGGTGCTGCACAGAGCAGTCCCGTGCAATAGGCTTTTAAGTAGGTTCACGGACTCCCAGGCCAGCTGTACTTTCTGCAGCCTGGACGAGTCCGTGTTCCACATTTATATGGAGTGTGCGAGGTTGCAGCCCCTATTTGAGTATCTGAAGGGGCTGCTCCTCAAATTCTGGCTGCACTTCAGTCCCACGCTCCTGATCTTTGGGCACCCGGTGCGGAGGGGCTTGGGCCGGGAGGAGGATCTCCTCGTCGGTCTGCTCCTGGGCCTGGCCAAGGTGGCAATTCACAGGTCCAGGTTGCGGGCCGTCGGGGGGTCCGTCCTCCCCGATTGCCTGCCCCTCTTCCGCGGTTACGTTCGCGCCCGGGTGTCCCTGGAAAAGGAGCATGCGGTGTCCGCCGGTACGCTTGAGGCCTTCCGCGACCGGTGGGCACCGCAGGGACTGGAGTGCATTGTCAGCGCCGAGAATGGCATTTTAATTTGAGTTTTTTGTTTATTTATCTGGTTTTAATAAAGTTATTTTTTAAAAAAATTATATATAAGTATTTATATAAAGGGGGCCTGAGGAATAAAGGCCCCCTCAACATAAAAAATGTATAAAGGGGGCCTGAGGAATAAAGGCCCCCTCGACATAAAATATATAAAAGGGGCCTGGGGTATAAAGGCCACCTTAAAAAAAAAAGAAAAAAAATAAAAAAAAAATGGGGTTAGATACAGAGTAAAAAAAAAAAAAAAAATAACGGGGGTTAGATACAGAGTAAATCTCCCTTTACACTGTCCCCATCAAATACTCCCAGGACAGGTACAGTATAGGAGTTAGATTCAGAATAAAGCTCCCTCCACACTGTCGCCATCAAATACTCCCAGGACAGGTACAGTACGGGGGTTACATACAGAGTAAAGTTCCCTCCAAACATTCTCCATAAAATAATCCCAGGACAGGTACAGTACGGGGGTTACATACAGAGTAAAGTTCCCTCCACGCTGTCTCCATCAAATACTCCCAGGACAGGTACAGTATGTGGGTTAGATACAGAGTAAAGCTCCCCCTAAACTGTCTCCGTCAAATACTCCCTGGACAGGTCCAGTATGGGGTTTAGATACAGAGTAAAGCTCCCTCCACACTGTCTCCATCAAATATTCCCAGGACTGGTACAGTACGGGGGGTGAGATACAGAGTAAAACTCCCTCTACACTGTCTCCATCAAATACTCCCAGGAATGGTACAGTACGGGTTAGATACAGAGTAAAGGTCCCTCGGCACTGGCCGCATCAAACACTCCCAGGATAGGTACAGTCCGGGTTAGATACAGAGGAAAGCTCCCACGACACTTTCTCTATCAAATACTCCCAGGACAGGTACAGTACTTGGGTGATATATAGAGTAAAGCTCCCTCTGCACTGTCTCCATCATATACTCCCAGGAATGGTACAGTACAGGTTAGATACAGAGTAAAGCTCCCTCTAAACTATCCCCATCAAATACTCCCATGACAGCTGCAGTACGGGGGTTAGATACCGAGTAAATCTCCCTTTACACTGTCCCCATCAAATACTCCCAGGACAGGTACAGTATAGGCGTTAGATACAGAGTAAAGCTCCCTCTACATTGTCTCCATCAAATAGTCCCAGGACAGGTACAGTGCGGGGGTTAGATACAGAGTAAAGCTCGCTCCACACTGTCTCCTTCAAATACTCCCAGGACAGGAGCAGTACGGGGTTTAGATACAGAGTAAAGCTCCCTCCACACTGTTTCCTTCAAATACTCCCAGGACAGGTACAGTATGGTGGTTAGATACAGAGTAAAGCTCCCTCTACACTGTCTCCATCAATTACTCCCAGGACAGGTACAGTACGGGGGTTAGATACAGGGTAAAGTTCCCTCCACACTTTCTCCATCAAATAATCCCAGGACAGGTACAGTACGGGGGTTAGATACAGAGTAAAGTGCCCTCCACACTGTCACCATCAAATACTCCGAGGACAGGTACAGTATGGTGGTTGAGACACATAGTAAAACTCCCTCTACACTGTCTCCATCAAATACTCCCAGGAATGGTACAGTACGGGTTTGATACAGAGTAAAGGTCCCTCGGCACTGGCCCCATCAAACACTCCCAGGACAGGTACAGTCCGGGTTAGATACAGAGGAAAGCACCCTCAACACTGTCTTCATCAAGTACTCCCAGGACTGGCACAGTACGGGCGTTAGATACAGAGTAAAGATCCCTCGACACTGTCTCCATCAAATACTCCCAGGACAGGTACAGTACGGGTTAGATACAGAGTAATGCTCCCTCCACACTGTCTCCTTCAAATACTCCCAGGACAGGTACAGTATGGTGGTTAGATACAGAGTAAAGCTCCCTCTACACTGTCTCCATCAAATACTCCCAGGACAGGTACAGACTAGGGGCTAGATACAGAGGAAAGCTCCCTCTACACTGTCTCCATCAAATATTCCCAGGACAGGTACAGTACGGGGGTTGGATACAGAGTAAAGCTCCCTCAACACTGTCTTCATCAAGCACTCCCAGGACAGAAAGAGTACGGGGGTTAGATACAGAGTAAAGCTCCCTCTACAGTGTCTCCATCAATTACTCCCAGGACAGGTACAGTGCGGGGGTTAGATACAGAGTAAAGCTCCCTCCACACCGTCTCCTTCAAATACTCCCAGGACAGGAGCAGTACGGGGTTTAGATAGAGAGTAAAGCTCCCTCTACACTGTCTACTTCAAATGCTCCAGGACAGGCGCAGTATGGTGTGTAGATACAGAGTAAAGCTCCCTCTGCAATGTCTCCATCAAATGCTCCCAGGACAGGTACAGTACGGGGTTAGATACAGAGTTAAGCTCCGTCTGCACTGTTTCCTTCAAATACTCCCAGGACAGGAACAGTATGGTGGTTAGATACAGAGTAAAGCTCCCTCTACACTGTCTCCATCAAATACTCCCAGGACAGGTACAGACTGGGGGTTAGATACAGAGGAAAGCTCCCTCTAAACTGTCTCCATCAAATATTCCCAGGACAGGTACAGTACGGGGGTTGGATACAGAGTAAAGCTCCCTCTGCACTGTCTTCAACAAATACTCCCAGTACAGGTACAGTATGGGGGTTCGATACAGAGTAAAGGTCCCTCGATATTATCCACATCAAATATGCCCAGGACAAGTACAGTCCGGGTCAGATACAGAGGGAAGCTCCGTCTACACTGTCTCCATCAAATACTCCGAGGACAGGCACAGAACGGGGGTTAGATACAGAGTAAAGCTCCCTCTACACTGTCTCCATCAAATACTCCCAGGACAGGTACAGTACGCGGGTTAGATACAGAGTAAATCTCCCTCGACACTGTCTCCATCAATTACTCCCAGGACAGGTACAGTACAGGAGTTGGATACAGAGTAAAGCAACCTCTACACTGTCTCGATCAAATACTTCCAGGACAGGTACAATGCTGGGGTTAGATACACTGTAAAGCCCCCTCCACACTGTCTCCATCAAATACTCCCAGGACAGGTACAGTACGGGGTTAGATACAGATTTAAGCTCCCTCTACACTGTCTCCATCAAATACTCCCAGGACAGGTACAGTCCGGGTTAGATACAGAAGAAAGCTCCCTCTACACTGTCTCCATCAAATACTCCCAGGACAGACACAGTACTGGGGTTAGATACAGAGTAAAGCTCATTCTACACTGTCTCCATCAAATACTACCAGGACAGGTACAGTACGGGGGTTAGATACAGAGTAAAGTTCCCTCCACACTGTCTCATTGAAATCCTCACAGGACATGTACAGTACGGCGGATAGATACAGAGTAAAGCTCCCTCCACACTGTCTCCTACAAATACTCCCAGGACAGGTACAGCATGGGGGTTAGATTCAGAGTAAAGCTCCCTCCACACTGTCTCCATCAAATACTCCCAGGACAGGTACAGTACGGGGGGTTAGATACAGAGTAAAGGTCCCTCGACACTGGCTCCATCAAACACTCCCAGGACAGGTACAGTCCGGGTTAGATACAGAGGAAAGCTCCCTCAACGCTGACTCCATCAAATACTCGCAGGAGTGGCACAGTACGGGGGTTAGATACAGAGTAAAGATCCCTCGACAGTGTCTCCAATAAATACTCTGAGGACAGGTACAGTAAGGGGTCGATCCAGAGTAAAGCTCCCTCTACACTGTCTCCATCAATTGCTACCAGGACAGGTACAGGATGGGGGTTAGATACAGAGTAAAGCTTCCTCGACAATGTCTCCATCAAATACTCCAAGGACAGGTACAGACTGGGGGTTAGATACAGAGGAAACCTCCCTCCACACTGTCTCCATCAAATAATCCCAAGACAGGTACAGTACAGGGGTTAGATACAGAGTTAAGTTCCCTCTGCACTGTCTCCATCAAATACTCCCCGGACAGGTACAGACTGTGGGTTAGATACAGAGGAAAGCTCCCTGCACACTGTCTCCATCAAATATTCCCAGCACAGGTACAGTACGGGGTTTAGATATAGAGAAAAGGTCCCTCGACACTGTCCACATCAATTACCCCCAGGACAGGTACAGTATGGTGGTTAGATACAGAGGGGAGCTCCCTCTACACTATCTCCATCAAATGCTCCCAGGACAGGCACAGTACGGGGGTTAGATAAAGAGTAAAGCTCACTCGACACTGTCCCCATCAAATAATCCCAGGACAGGTACAGTCCGCGTTAGATACAGTTGACAGCTCCCTCCACACTGTCTCCTTCAAATAGTCCCAGGACAGGTACAGTACGGGGGTTAGATACAGATTAAAGCTCCCTCCACACTGTCTCCTTCAAATAGTCCCAGGACAGGTACAGTATGGGGGTTAGATACAGAGTAAAGATCCCTCTACACTGTCTCCATCAAATACTCCCAGGACAGGTACAGTACGGGTGTTCAGATACAGAGTAAAGCTCCCTCGACACTGTCTCCATCAATTACTCCCAGGAATGGTACAGTACGGTGGTTAGATACAGAGTAACTTTCCCTCCACACTGTCTCCTTCAGATAGTCCCAGGACAGGTACAGTATGGGGGTTAGATACAGAGTAAAACTCCCTCCACACTGTCTCCATCAAAGACTCCCAGGACAGGAGCAGTACGGGGGTTCGATACAGAGTAATGCTCCCTCTACACTGTCTCCATCAAATACTCCCAGGACAGGAACAGTCCGGGGGTAGGATACAGAGTAAAGCTCCCTCTACACTGTCTCCATCAAATACTCCCAGGACAGGTACTGAACGGGTATTAGATACAGAGTAAAGCTCCCTTCACACTGTCTCCATCAAATACCCCCAGGACAGGCACAGAACGGGGGTTAGATACAGAGTAAAGCTCCCTCTACACTGTCTCCGTCAAATGCTCCCAGGACAGGCACAGTACGGGGGTTAGATACAGCGTAAAGCTCCCTCTACACTGTCTCCATCAAATACTCCCAGGACAGGTACAGTACGGGTGTTAGATAAAGAGTAAAGCTCACTCGACACTGTCCCCATCAAATAATCCCAGGACAGGTACAGTAAGGGGTCGATCCAGAGTAAAGCTCCCTCTACACTGTCTCCATCAATTGCTACCAGGACAGGTACAGGATGGGGGTTAGATACAGAGTAAATCTCCCTCTACACTGTCTCCTTCACATACTCCCAGGACAGGTACAGTATGGTGGTGAGATACAGTGTAAAGTTTCCTCGACAATGTCTCCATCAAATACTCCAAGGACAGGTACAGACTGGGGGTTAGATACAGAGGGAACCTCCCTCCACACTGTCTCCATCAAATACTCGCAGGACTGGCACAGTACGGGGATTAGATACAGAGTAAAGATCCCTGGACAGTGTCTCCATTAAATACTCCGAGGACAGGTACAGTAAGGGGTCGATCCAGAGTAAAGCTCCCTCTACACTGTCTCCATCAATTGCTACCAGGACAGGTACAGGATGGGGGTTAGATACAGAGTAAATCTCCCTCTACACTGTCTCCTTCACATACTCCCAGGACAGGTACAGTATGGTGGTGAGATACAGAGTAAAGCTTCCTCGACAATGTCTCCATCAAATACTCCAAGGACAGGTACAGACTGGGGGTTAGATACAGAGGAAACCCCCCTCCACACTGTCTCCATCAAATAATCCCAAGACAGGTACAGTACAGGGGTTAGATACAGAGTTAAGCTCCCTCCACACTGTCTCCTTCAAATACTCCCAGGACAGGTACAGTATGGTGGTTCGATGCAGAGTAAAGCTCCCTCTACACTGTCTCCATCAAATACTCCCAGGACAGGTACAGACTGTGGGTTAGATACAGAGGAAAGCTCCCTGCACACAGTCTCCATCAAATATTCCCAGCACAGGTACAGTACGGGGTTTAGATATAGAGAAAAGGTCCCTCGACACTGTCCACATCAAATACTCCCAGGACAGGTACAGTATGGTGGTTAGATACAGAGGGAAGCTCCCTCTACACTATCTCCATCAAATGCTCCCATGACAGGCACAGTACGGGGGTTAGATACAGAGTAAAGCTCCCTCTACACTGTCTCCATCAAATACTCCCAGGACAGGTACAGTACGGGTGTTAGATAAAGAGTAAAGCTCACTCGACACTGTCCCCATCAAATAATCCCAGGACAGGTACAGTCCGCGTTAGATACAGTTGACAGCTCCCTCCACACTGTCTCCTTCAAATAGTCCCAGGACAGGTACAGTACGGGGGTTAGATACAGAGTAAAGCTTCCTCCACACTGTCTCCTTCAAATACTCCCAGGACAGGTACAGTATGGGGGTTAGATACAGAGTAAAGATCCCTCTACACTGTCTCCATCAAATACTCCCAGGACAGGTACAGTACGGGTGTTCAGATACAAAGTAAAACTCCCTCGACACTGTCTCCATCAATTATTCCCAGGAATGGTGCAGTACGGTGGTTAGATACAGAGTAACTTTCCCTACACACTGTCTCCTTCAAATAGTCCCAGGACAGGTACAGTATGGGGGTTAGATACAGAGTAAAACTCCCTCCACACTGTCTCCATCAAAGACTCCCAGGACAGGTACAGTCCGGATTAAATTCAGAGGAAACCTCCCTCTACACTGTCTCCATCACATACTCCCATGAAAGGCACAGTACGGGGGTTGGATACAGAGTAAAGTTCCCACCACACTGTCTCCTTCAAATACTCCCAGGACAGGAGCAGTGCAGGGGTTCGATACAGAGTAAAGCTCCCTCTACACTTTCTCCATCAAATACTCCCAGGACAGGTACAGTCCGGGGGTTGGATACAGAGTAAAGCTCCCTCTGCACTGTCTCCATGAAATACTCCCAGGACAGGAACAGTCCGGGTTTTGGATACAGAGTAATGCTCCCTCTACACTGTCTCCATCAAATACTCCCAGGACAGGAGCAGTACGGGGGTTAGATACAGAGTAAAGCTCCCTCAACACTGTCGCCATCAAATACTCCCAGGACATTTACAGTACGGGTTAGATACAGAGTAAATATCCCTCTGCACTGTCTCCATCTATTACTCCAAGGACAGGTACTGTACGGGGGTTAGATACAGAGTAAAGCTCCCTCCACAACGTCTCCTTCAAATACTCCCAGGACAGGAGCAGTACGGGGGTTAGATACAGAGTAAAGCTCCCTCCACACTGTCTCCATCAAATACTCCCAGGACAGGTACAATCCGGGGGTCGGATACAGATTAAAGCTCCCTCTGCACTGTCTCCATGAAATACTCCCAAGACAGGTGCAGTCAGGGGTTGGATACAGAGTAAAGCTCCCTCCACTCTGTCTCCATCAAATACTCCCAGGACAGGCACAGTACGGGGGTTAGATGCAGTGCAAAGCTCCCTCTACACTGTCTCCATCAAATACTACCAGCACAGGTACAGTAGGGGGGTTAGATACAGAGTAAAGCTCCCTCTACTCTGTCTCCATCAAATACTCCCAGGACAGGTACAGGACGGGGGTGAGATACAGAGTAAAGATCTTTCCACACTGTCTCCTTCAAATACTCACAGGACAGTTACGGTACGGGGGTTGGATACAGAGTAAAGCTCCCTCTGCACTGTCTCCGTCAAATACTCCCAGGAATGGTACAGTACGTGTTAGATACAGTGTAAAGGTCCCCCGACACTGTCCACATCAAATGCTCCCAGGACAGGTACAGTCCGGGTTAGATACAGAGGAAAGCTCCCTCCACACTGTCACCATCAAATACTCCCAGGACATTTACAGTCCGGGTTAGATACAGAGTAAATCTCCCTCTACACTGTCTCCATCAAATACTCCCAGGACAGTCACAGTACGGGGGTGAGATACAGAGTAAAGCACCCTCTACACTGTCTCCATCAAATACTCCCAGGGCAGGTACAGTACGGGGGTTAGATACAGAGTAAAGTTCCCTCCACTCTGTCTCCTTTAAATTCTCACAGGACAGGTACAGTACGGGGGTTCGATACAGAGTAAAGCTCCCTCCACACTGTCTCCTTCAACTACTCCCACGACAGGTACAGTACAGTGGTTAGATACAGAGTAAAGTTCCCTCTACACTGTCTCCAACAAATACTCCCAGGACAGGTAGAGTACGGGGGATGGATACAGAGTAAAGCTCCCTCTGCACTGTCTAAATCAAATACTCCCAGGACAGGTACAGTATGGGGGTTAGAAACAGAGGAAAGCTCCCTCTACACTGTCTACATCAAATACTCCCAGGACAGGCACAGAACGGGGGTTAGATACAGAGTAAAGCTCACTCTGCACCGTCCCCATCAAGTACTCCCAGGACAGGTACAGTACGGGTTAGATACAGAGTAAATCTCCCTCTACACTGTCTCCATCAAATACTCCCAGGACAGGTACAGTACGTGGGCGAGATACAGAGTAAAGCTCCCTGCAGACTGTCTCCTTCAAATACTCCAAGGACAGGTACAGTATGGGGGTTAAATGCAGAATAAAGCTCCCTCTACACTATCTCCATCAAATACCCCCAGGACAAGTACAGTACGGGGGTTAGATACTGAGTAAAGCTCCCTCCACACTGTTTCCTTCAAATACTCACAGTACAGGTACAGTACGGGGGGTGAGATACAGAGTAAAACTCCCTCTACACTGTCTCCATCAAATACTCCCAGGAATGGTACAGTACGGGTTAGATACAGAGTAAAGATTCCTCGACACTGGCCCCATCAAACACTCCCAGGACAGTTACAGTCCGGGTTAGATACAGAGGAAAGCTCCCTCAACACTGTCTCCATCAAATACTCGCAGGACAGGTACAGTGCGGGTTCGATACAGAGTAAAGCTCCCTCTACACTGTCTCCATCAAATACTCCCAGGACAGGTACAGTACGGGGGTTGGATACAGAGTAAAGCTCCCTCTGCACTGTCTCCATCAAATACTCCCAGGACAGGTACAGTATAGGGGTTAGAAACAGAGTAAAGGTACCTCGAAACTGTCCACATCAAATACTCCCTGGACAGCTACAGTCCGGGTTAGAAACAGAGGAAAGCTCCCTCTACACTGTCTCCATCAAATACTCCCAGGACAGGCACAGAACGGGGGTTAGATACAGAGTAAAGCTCACTCTACACTGTCTCCATCAAATACTCCCAGGACAGGTACAGTCCGGATTAGATACAGAGTAAAGCTCCCTTCACACTGTCCCCATCAAGTACTCACAGGACAGGTACAGTACGGGTTAGATACAGAGTAAATCTCCCTCTACACTGTCTCCATCATATACTCCCAGGACAGGTGCAGTACAGGAGTTAGATACAGAGTAAAGCTCCCTCCGCACTGTCTCCTTCAAATACTCCGAGGACAGGAGCAGTACGGGGGTTAGATACAGAGTAAAGCTCCCTCCACACTGTCTCCATCAAATACTCCCAGGACAGGTACAGTATGGGGGTTAGATACAGAGTAAAGCTCCCTCTACACTGTCTCCATCAAATACTCCCAGGACAGGTACAGTCCGGGGGACGGATACAGATTCAAGCTCCCTCCAATCTGTCTCCATCAAATACTCCCAGGACAGGCACAGTACGGGGGTTAGATACAGAGTAAAGCTCCCTCTACACTGTCTCCATCAAATACTCAAGGGACAGGTACAGACTGGGGGTTAGATGCAGAGTAAAGCTCCCTCTACACTGTCTCTATCAAATACTCCCAGGAGAGGTACAGTACGGGGGTTAGATACAGAGTAAAGCTCCCTCTACACTGTCTCCATCAAATACTCCCAGGACAGGTACAGTACGGGGGTGAGATACAGAGTAAAGTTCTTTCCACACTGTCTCCTTCAAATACTCACAGGACAGTTACGGTACGGTGGTTGGATACAGAGGAACGCTCCCTCTGCACTGTCTCCATCAAATACTCCCAGGAATGGTACAGTACGGGTTAGGTACAGAGTAAAGGTCCCCCGACACTGTCCACATCAAATGCTCCCAGGACAGGTACAGTCCGGGTTAGATACAGAGGAAAGCTCCCTCCACACTGTCACTATCAAATACTCCCAGGACAGTTACAGTCCGGGTTAGATACAGAGTAAATCTCCCTCTACACTGTCTCCATCAAATACTCCCAGGACAGTCACAGTACGGGGGTTAGATACAGAGTAAAGCTCCCTCTACACTGTCTCCATCAAATACTCCCAGGACAGGTACAGTACGGGGGTTAGATACAGAGTAAAGCTCCATCCACACTGTCTCCTTCAAATACTCCCAGGACACGTACAGTTTGGTGGTGAGATACAGAGTTAAGCTCCCTCCACACTGTCTCCGTCAAATACTCACAGGACAGGTACAGTACAGGTGTTAGATACAGAGTAAAGCTCCCTCCACAATGTCTCCGTCAAATACTCCCCGGACAGGGACAGTATGGTGTTTAGATACATAGTAAAGCTCCCTCTACACTTTCTCCATCAAATACTACCATGACAGGTACAGACTGGGGGTTCGATACAGAGTAAAGCTCCATCTACACTGTCTCCATCAAATACTCCCAGGACAGGTACAGTACGGGGGTTGGTATACAGAGTAATGCTCCCTCTGCACTGTCTCCATCAAATACTCCCAGGACAGGTACAGTACGGGGGTTATGTACTGAGTAAAGCTTCCTCAACACTGTCCCCATCAAATACTCCCAGAACAGGTACAGTCCGGGTTAGATACAGAGGAAAGCTCCCTCTACACTGTCTCCATCAAATACTCCCAGGACAGGGACAGTATGGGGGTTAGATACAGAGTAAAGCTCCCTCCACACTGTCTCCATCAAATACTCCCCGGACAGGTACAGTACGGGTTAGATACAGAGTAAATGTCCCTCGACACTGGCCCCATCAAACACTCCCAGGACAGGTACAGTCCGGGTTAGATACAGAGGAAAGCTCCCTCAACACTGTCTCCATCAAATACGCCCAGGACAAGCACAGTACGGGGGTTAGATACAGAGTAAAGATCTCACGACACTGTCTCCATCAAATACTCCCAGGACCTGTACAGTACGGGTTAGATACACAGTAAAGCTCCCTCTACACTTTCTCCATCAAATACTCCCAGGACAGGTACAGTACGGGGGTTAGATACAGAATAAAGCTCCCTCCACACTGTCTCCATCAAATACTCCCAGGACAGGTACAGTACAGGGGTTAGATACAGAGTTAAGCTTCCTCCGCCCTGTCACCTTCAACTACACCCAGGACAGGTACAGTACGGTGGTTAGATACAGAGTAACGCTCACTCGACACTGTCTCCATCAAATAATCCCAGGACAGGTACAGACTAGGGGTTAGATACAGAGTAAAGCTCCCTCTGCACTGTCTCCATCAAATACTCCCAGGACAGGTACAGTACGGGGGTTGGATACAGAGTAAAGCTCCCTCGGCGCTGTCTCCATCAAATACTCCCAGGACAGGTACAGTATGGGGGTTAGAAATAGAGTAAAGGTACCTCGACACTGTCCACATCAAATACTCCCAGGACAGGTACAATCGGGTTAGAAACAGAGGAAAGCTCCCTCTACACTGTCTTCATCAAATACTCCCAGGAATGGTACAGTCCGGGTTCGATACAGAGTAAAGCTCCCTAGACACTGTCTCCATCAAATACTCCCAGGACAGGTACAGACTGGGGGTTAGATACAGAGGAAAGCTCCATCCACACTGTCTCCTTCAAATACTCCCAGGACACGTACAGTTTGGTGGTGAGATACAGAGTTAAGCTCCCTCCACACTGTCTCCGTCAAATACTCACAGGACAGGTACAGTACAGGTGTTAGATACAGAGTAAAGCTCCCTCCACAATGACTCCGGTCAAATACTCCCCGGACAGGTACAGTATGGTGTTTAGATACATAGTAAAGCTCCCTCTACACTTTCTCCATCAAATACTACCATGACAGGTACAGACTGGGGGTTCGATACAGAGTAAAGCTCCATCTACACTGTCTCCATCAAATACTCCCAGGACAGGTACAGTACGGGGGTTGGTATACAGAGTAATGCTCCCTCTGCACTGTCTCCATCAAATACTCCCAGGACAGGTACAGTACGGGGGTTATGTACTGAGTAAAGCTTCCTCAACACTGTCCCCATCAAATACTCCCAGAACAGGTACAGTACGGGTTAGATACAGAGGAAAGCTCCCTCTACACTGTCTCCATCAAATACTCCCAGGACAGGCACAGTACGGGGGTTAGATACAGAGTAAAGCTCCCTCTACACTGTCTCCATCAAATACTCCCAGGACAGGTACAGTACGGGTTAGATACAGAGTAAATGTCCCGCGACACTGGCCCCATCAAACACTCCCAGGACAGGTACAGTCCGGGTTAGATACAGAGGAAAGCTCCCTCAACACTGTCTCCATCAAATACGCCCAGGACAAGCACAGTACGGGGGTTAGATACAGAGTAAAGATCTCACGACACTGTCTCCATCAAATACTCCCAGGACCTGTACAGTACGGGTTAGATACACAGTAAAGCTCCCTCTACACTTTCTCCATCCATTACTCCCAGGACAGGTACAGTACGGGGGTTAGATACAGAATAAAGCTCCCTCCACACTGTCTCCTTCAAATACTCCCAGGACAGGAGAAGTACAGTTGTTAGATACAGAGTAAAGCTCCCTCGACACTGTCTCCATCAAATACTCCCAGGACAGGTACAGTACAGGGGTTAGATACAGAGTTAAGCTTCCTCCGCCCTGTCACCTTCAACTACACCCAGGACAGGTACAGTACGGTGGTTAGATACAGAGTAACGCTCACTCGACACTGTCTCCATCAAATAATCCCAGGACAGGTACAGACTAGGGGTTAGATACAGAGTAAAGCTCCCTCTGCACTGTCTCCATCAAATACTCCCAGGACAGGTACAGTACGGGGGTTGGATACAGAGTAAAGCTCCCTCGGCGCTGTCTCCATCAAATACTCCCAGGACAGGTACAGTATGGGGGATAGAAATAGAGTAAAGGTACCTCGACACTGTCCACATCAAATACTCCCAGGACAGGTACAATCGGGTTAGAAACAGAGGAAAGCTCCCTCTACACTGTCTTCATCAAATACTCCCAGGAATGGTACAGTCCGGGTTCGATACAGAGTAAAGCTCCCTAGACACTGTCTCCATCAAATACTCCCAGGACAGGTACAGACTGGGGGTTAGATACAGAGGAAAGCTCCCTCCACACTGTCACCATCAAATACTCCCAGGACGGTTACAGTCCGGGTTAGGTACAGAGTAAATCTCCCTCTACACTGTCTCCATCAAATACTCCCAAGACAGTCACAGTACGGGGGTTAGATACAGAGTAAAGCTCCCTCTGCACTGTCTCCATCAAATACTCCCAGGGCAGGTACAGTACGGGGGTTAGATACAGAGTAAAGATCCCTCCACACTTTCTCCTTCAAATTCTCACAGGACAGGTACAGTACGGGGGTTAAATACAGAGTAAAGCTCCATCCACACTGTCTCCTTCAAATACTCCCAGGACACGGACAGTTCGGGGGTTAGATACAGAGTAAAGCTCCCTCTGCATTGTCTCCGTCAAATACTCACAGGACAGGTACAGTATTGGGGTTAGATACAGAGTAAAGCTCCCTCCACAATGTCTCCGTCAAATACTCCCCGGACAGGTACAGTATGGTGGTTAGATACAGAGTAAAGCTCCCTCTACACTGTCTCCATCAAATACTACCATGACACGTACAGACTGGGGGTTCGATACAGAGTAAAGCTCCATCTACACTGTCTCCATCAAATACTCCCAGGACAGGTACAGTACGGGGGTTATATACAGAGTAAAGCTCCCTCAACACTGTCCCCATCAAATACTCCCAGAACAGGTACAGTCCGGGTTAGATACAGAGGAAAGGTCCCTCGACACTGGCCCCATCAAACACTCCCAGGACAGGTACAGTCCGGATTAGATACAGAGGAAAGCTCCCTCAACACTGTCTCCATCAAATACCCCCAGGACAAGCACAGTACGGGGGTTAGATCCAGAGTAAAGGTCCCTCGACACTGGCCCCATCAAACACTCCCAGGACAGGTACAGTCCGGGTTAGATACAGAGGAAAGCTCCCTCAACACTGTCTCCATCAAATACGCCCAGGACAAGCACAGTACGGGGGTTAGATACAGAGTAAAGATCTCACGACACTGTCTCCATCAAATACTCCCAGGACCTGTACAGTACGGGTTAGATACACAGTAAAGCTCCCTCTACACTTTCTCCATCCATTACTCCCAGGACAGGTACAGTACGGGGGTTAGATACAGAATAAAGCTCCCTCCACACTGTCTCCTTCAAATACTCCCAGGACAGGAGAAGTACAGTTGTTAGATACAGAGTAAAGCTCCCTCTACACTGTCTCCATCAAATACTCCCAGGACAGGTACAGTACAGGGGTTAGATACAGAGTTAAGCTTCCTCCGCCCTGTCACCTTCAACTACACCCAGGACAGGTACAGTACGGTGGTTAGATACAGAGTAACGCTCACTCGACACTGTCTCCATCAAATAATCCCAGGACAGGTACAGACCAGGGGTTAGATACAGAGTAAAGCTCCCTCTGCATTGTCTCCATCAAATACTCCCAGGACAGGTACAGTACGGGGGTTGGAGACAGAGTAAAGCTCCCTCGGCGCTGTCTCCATCAAATACTCCCAGGACAGGTACAGTATGGGGGTTAGAAATAGAGTAAAGGTACCTCGACACTGTCCACATCAAATACTCCCAGGACAGGTACAATCGGGTTAGAAACAGAGGAAAGCTCCCTCTACACTGTCTTCATCAAATACTCCCAGGAATGGTACAGTCCGGGTTCGATACAGAGTAAAGCTCCCTAGACACTGTCTCCATCAAATACTCCCAGGACAGGTACAGACTGGGGGTTAGATACAGAGGAAAGCTCCATCCACACTGTCTCCTTCAAATACTCCCAGGACACGTACAGTTTGGTGGTGAGATACAGAGTTAAGCTCCCTCCACACTGTCTCCGTCAAATACTCACAGGACAGGTACAGTGCAGGTGTTAGATACAGAGTAAAGCTCCCTCCACAATGTCTCCATCAAATACTCCCAGGACAGGTACAGTACAGGGGTTAGATACAGAGTTAAGCTTCCTCCACCCTGTCTCCTTCAACTACTCCCAGGACAGGTACAGTACGGTGGTTACATACAGAGTAACGCTCACTCGACACTTTCTCCATCAAATACTCCCAGGACAGGTACAAACTGGGGGTTAGATACAGAGTAAAGCTCCCTCTACACTGTCTGCATCAAATACTCCCAGGACAGGTACAGTAAGGGGGTTGGATACAGAGTAAAGCTCCCTCGGCGCTCTCTCCATCAAATACTCCCAGGACAGGTACAGTATGAGGGTTAGAAATAGAGTAAAGGTACCTCGACACTGTCCACATCAAATACTCCCAGGACAGGTACAGTCGGGTAAGAAACAGAGGAAAGCTCCCTCTACACTGTCTCCATCAAATACTCCCAGGAATGGTACAGTCCGTGTTCAATACAGAGTAAAGCTCCCTCCACACTGTCTCCATCAAATACTCCCAGGACAGGTACAGTCCGGAACAAAAACAAGAAATGCTGGATTCACTCAGCAGGTCTGGCAGCATCTGTGGAAAGAGAAAAAGGAATGCAAAAAAAAGTGAAGAAAACATAACTAAAAATGACTAAAAATGAAAGTAAAGGGGGGGGGGGCTGTCATGGTCTGAAATTATTGAACTCAATGTTCAGTCCGGCATGCTGTAGTGTGCCTAATCGGTAGATGAGATGCTGTTCCTCGAGCTTGCGTTGATGTTCACTGGAACACTGCAGCAATCCCAGGACAGAGATGTGAGCATGAGAGCAGGGGGGAGTGTTGAAATGGCAAGCAACCGGAAGCTCAGGGTCCTGCTTGCGGACTGAGCGGAGATGTTCCGCAAAGCGGTCACCCAGTCTGCGCTTGGTCTCCCCAATGTAGAGGAGACCACACTGTGAGCAGCGAATACAGTATACTACATTGAAAGAAGTACAAGTAAATCGCTGCTTCACCTGAAAGGAGTGTTTGGGGCCTGGGATAGTGAGGAGAGAGGAGGTAAATGGGCAGGTATTACACCTCCTGCGATTGCAAGGGAAGGTGCCCTGGGACGGGGACGAGGTGGTGGGGGTAATGGAGGAGTGGACCAGGGTGTCGCGGAGGGAACGATCCCTTCGGAATGCTGACAGGGGAAGGGAGGGGAAGATGCGACTGGTAGTGGCATCACGCTGGAGGTGGCGAAAATGGCGGAGGATGATCCTTTGGATATGGAGGCTGGTGGGATGAAAAGTGAGGACAAGGGGAACCCTGTCACGGTTATGGGAGGGAGGGGAAGGGGTGAGGGTAGAGGTGCGGGGAATGGGTCGGACACGGTTGAGGGCCCTGTCAACCACAGTGGGGGGAAATCCTCGGTTGAGGAAAAAGGAGGTCATATCAGAAGCACCGTCATGGAAGGTAGCATCATCAGAGCAGATGCGTCGGAGACGGAGAAACTGGGAGAATGGAATGGAGTCCTTACAGGAGGTAGGGTGTGAAGAAGTGTAGTCGAGGTAGCTGTGGGAGTCAGTGGGCTTATAATGGATATTGGTAGACAACCTATCCCCAGAGATGGAGACAGAGAAGTCGAGGAAGGGAAGGGAAGTGTCAGAGATGGACCATGTAAAGGTGAGAGAAGGGTGGAAATTGGAAGCAAAGTTGATAACGTTTTCTAGTTCGGGGCGGGAGCAGGAAACGGCACCGATACAGTCATCAATGTACCGGAAAAAGAGTTGGGGGAGGGGGCCTGAGTAGGACTGGAACAAAGAATGCTCGACATATCCCACAAAAAGACAGGCATAACTAGGACCCATGCGGGTACCCATAGCGACACCTTTTACTTGAAGGAAATGCATGGAGTTGAAGGAGAAGTTGTTCAATGTGAGAACAAGTTCAGCCAGGCGGAGGAGGGTGTTGGTGGATGGGGACTGGTTGGGCCTCTGTTCCAGGAAGAAGCGGAGAGCCCTCAAACCATCCTGGTGGGGGATGGAGGTGTAGAGCGATTGGACGTCCATAGTGAAGAGGAGGCGGTTGGGACCAGGAAACTGGAAATTGTCAAAATGACGTAGGGCGTCAGAAGAGTCACAGATGTAGGTGGGAAGAGACTGGACCAGCGGAGAAAAGATAGAGTCTAGATAGGAAGAAATAAGTTCAGTTGGGCAGGAGCAGGCTGACACAATGGGTCTGCCAGGACAGTCCCGTTTGTGGATTTTGGGAAGGAGGTAGAAGCGGGCTGTCCGGGGTTGCGGGACTATGAGGTTGGAAGCTGTAGAGGGAAGATCTCC
The DNA here is from genome assembly GCF_036365525.1 of Heterodontus francisci. Classification (NCBI taxonomy): domain Eukaryota; kingdom Metazoa; phylum Chordata; class Chondrichthyes; order Heterodontiformes; family Heterodontidae; genus Heterodontus; species Heterodontus francisci. The sequence goes on from NW_027142286.1 coordinate 573,865, forward strand.
AGAGGAGATGAGGTCAGTGACAGTCCTTTGGACGGTGGCTTGATGTTCGGTGGTGGGGTCATGGTTCAGAGGGAGGTAGGAAGAGGTGTCTGTGAGTTGGCGTTGAGCTTCTGCAAGGTAGAGGTCGGTACGCCATACATCAACAGCACCACCCTTGTCTGCAGGTTTGATGACCATGTCGGGGTTAGACCTGAGAGAACGGAGTGCCTCAAGTTCAGAGGGGGACAGGTTAGAGTGAGTGAGGGGGGCAGAGGAGGTACAGTCCGGATTAGATACAGAGTAAAGCTCCCTCTGCAATGTCCCCATCAAGTACTCCCAGGACAGGTACAGTACGGGTTAGATACAGAGTGAAGCTCGCTCTACACTGTCCCCTTCAAATACTCCCAGGACAGGTACAGTAAGGGGGGCGAGATACAGAGCAAAGCTCCCTGCACACTGTCTCTTTCAAATAATCCCAGGACAGGTACAGTAAGGTGGTTATATGCAGAGTAAAGCTCCCTCCACACTGTCTCCTTCAAATACTCCAAGGACAGGTACAGCACTGGGATTGGCTGCTCTCTGATTTGGGAGCCTGAGTGTTGAGAGCCTCAACGAGGTGCAGCTGAGAGTGCTGGTGGCTGTTGGAGGTTGCAGAGGTGGAGAGAGGAGCTGCACTGAGAAAGGGAGAGCAGCTACCAACAAGCAGAGGAAATCTCCAACAACAGTCTCCATTAAAGAGAAGAAAGGGACATTTTTTGGAAACAAGGCTTTGTCTGGAGGTGGGTGCTGAACACCAGTAATTTACTTTGGACTGTTGGGGGAGGAACAAGTGGCTGGAACAACAAGGGGTGGGGCTGCCAATTCAGCAGGAATCTGTGCTGCTGCAAAAGCACACAGGGAATCTCCCTCCCCACCCCAATTGCCAAGCCTGGGTCAGCTGAAGCTGCCCAGCTAAACAGACGGAAGGGGATAGATAGTGCCTGGGCAGCTTCAGCTGACCCAGGTGAAGACGACTCCCCCAACCAGAAGACCGGAAGACCAACTTCAAAGACTGTTTGTTTTAAGTGTACTGTGAGCACCACCTCCAGAAAGCAAGTCATCCCTTCCAGCCTGCCTTTCTTTTTTTTTTTTTTTTTTGTACGACATTTCACACTGATACAGTAAGCAGTGCCTGTCTTGAGGATAGGACAGTGTAGAGGGAGCTTTACTCTGTATCTAACCCCCGTTTTTTTTTTTTTTTCTTTTTTTTTTTTTTTTCTTTTTTTTACAAGGTGACCTTTATACCCCAGGCCCCTTTTATATTTTCACATCGAGGGGGCCTTTATCCCTCAGGCCCCCTTTATGTACATATTTACAGTTTTAAAATAACTTTATTAAAACAGATAAATAAACAAAAAAACTCAAATTAAAATGCCATTCTCGGCGTTGACGATGCACTCCAGTCCCTGCGGTGCCCACCGGTCGCAGAAGGCCTCAAGCGTACCGGCGTACACCGCATGCTCCTTTTCCAGGGACACCCGGGCGCGAACGTAACCGCGGAAGAGGGGCAGGCAATCGGGGAGGACGGACCCCCCGACGGCCCGCAACCTGGACCTATGAATTGCCACCTTGGCCAGGCCCAGGAGCAGACCGACGAGGAGATCCTCCTCCCGGCCCAAGCCCCTCCGCACCGGGTGCCCAAAGATCAGGAGCGTGGGACTGAAGTGCAGCCAGAATTTGAGGAGCAGCCCCTTCAGATACTCAAATAGGGGCTGCAACCTCGCACACTCCATATCAATGTGGAACACGGACTCGTCCAGGCCGCAGAAAGTACAGCTGGCCTGGGAGTCCGTGAACCTACTTAAAAGCCTATTGCACGGGACTGCTCTGTGCAGCACCATCCACCCCAGGTCCCCGATGTAAAGGGGGAAGACTCCCGCGTAGAGAGACCTCCATCGGGGTTTCCCCTCGCCGCCAGATGGCAACGCGGACCGCCAGAGTGTGTCCGGCCGGCTGACGAGGGCGAGGAAGTGGAGAGTGTGCAGGAGCAGCCCGTACAGGAAACCCCTCCGCGCCGATTGGAATGGCACGGAGGGCATTTCCGAGAGGCGGCTCGGGTTGTGTGGGACCGGCTCCCGAGGAGGGTTTCGGGGCCTGGGGCCGATGAGCAGTTCCGGCCGAGCGGGTGTCAGCTCGGCCGGGATCGCTCCGCACTCCCGAGCCCCCTCGCAACCCGCAGTGAGGGGCGTCCCGGGGGTTTCGGCTACTCCTCCGCCCGCCGGACCGTCCCCGGAGTCGGCCGCCCGGACAGCCGAAGCGCTCTCCTCCGCCGGCGGGGGAGCGCCCTGACTGGAGGCGTCCATGTTCCAGACTCGGAAAAGATCCCGGTAAAAGACAGGCAACTCCCTCAGAGAGGCGCGGCTAACGGACTCCACCGGGAGCTGCGTGTCGTCTTGAAGGCAGTGACACTGGCGGAAAAAATACGTCGCCAGCGCACACCATCTGGGAGGACGCTCGACGTACAGGTATCTCTGCAGGGTCCGAAGGCGGAGAGTCGCAGCCTGGGTGCGGACGCACACCAGCGACTGACCGCCCTCCTCGATCGGGAGACTCAGGACCGCGGCAGAGACCCAGTGTTTCCTCTTGCCCCAGAAGAAATCGACGAGTTTCTTCTGGATCTTGGTGGCAAATACAGGGGGCGGGGCCAAAGTGACCAACCGGTACCACAGCATGGAGGCCACCAGTTGGTTTATGACCAACGCTCGGCCACTGTCGGAAAGCAATCGGAGCAGTCCTGTCCAGCGCCCCAGCCGAGCGGTGACTTTCGCCTCCAACTCCTGCCAGTTTGCCGGCCAGGCTTCCTCAGCGGGGCTAAGGTGGACTCCCAGATAGAGGAGGTGCGTGGTGCTCCACGCAAAAGGTGTCATCTCCTCCGGCAGGGAGTCCACCCGCCACTGACCAAACAGGAGTCCGGAACATTTCTCCCAATTGATCCTCGCGGAGGACGCGGCAGAAAAGGTCTGCTGGCAGTCGCGCATCCTCCGCAAGTCAACGGGATCTGTGATTGCGAGGCGCACGTCGTCGGCGTAAGCCGAGAGGACGACCCGCATGGCCGGCTCGCGCAGAGCCAATCCCGTCAACCTCCTGCGAAGCAGGCACAGGAAGGGCTCCACGCAGATGGTATACAATTGGCCGGACAAGGGGCACCCCTGACGCACTCCTCTCCCAAAGCGAAGGGGCGCCGTCAAGGACCCGTTAACTTTGACTAGACACTCTGCGGCGGCGTATAAAAGTCGGACCCCGGCCACGAAATGCGGCCCGAGTCCGAAAGCGCGCAGAGTCTCGAAAAGGTAATCGTGATCCACCCTGTCGAACGCCTTCTCCTGATCGAGGGAGAGAAAGGCGACCGACTGACCAGTCCTCTGGGAAAGATGGATCAGGTCCCGGACCAGGTGGATGTTGTCCTGGATGGACCGGCCCGGGACCGTGTAGGACTGGTCGGGGTGGATCATGTGGGCCAGCACGGAGCCCAGGCGGGTAGACATAGCCCGGGCAAAGATCTTATAATCCGTGCTGAGGAGGGAGACCGGACGCCAGTTTTTAAGCAGGCGGAGATCGCCCCTCTTCGGCAGCAGGACGATGACCGCCCTGCGCCACGAGAGGGGCATCTCCCCGGTCGCCAGGCTTTCCCCCAGGACCCGCGCGTAATTGTTCCCCAGGACGTCCCAGAACGCCCTGAGGAACTCCACGGTCAACCCATCCAGCCCTGGGGATTTGCCCCTCGAGAGCTGGTGGAGGGCGCCAGTCAGCTCCGCCAACGTGAGCGGAGCCTCCAATCATTCGGCGCCCTCTGGGCTGACCTGCGGCAGGTCCTCCCACAAAACTCTGCGCGCATCCTCGCTGGACGGATACGGAGATAACAACGCACTGTAATAAGTCCGGACCAGGAGGCCCATTCCCTCCGGATCCGTGATGGAGGATCCGTCGTCGGCCAGCAGCTCGACGAGCTGCTTACGCACCCCCCGCCATTTTTCCAGCGAGTAGAAGAAGTGAGAGGCGCGGTCCAAATCTTCCAGGATCTGGATCCGCGACCTCACGTACGCGCCACGGGACCCTATGAGCTGCAGGTCCCTCAGCGCGCCCTTCTTCTCTTTGTACGCCTGCCACAGAGCCGGGTCCACGACGGCATGACCGAGGCGGGACTTCAAGTCGAGCACCTCCCTCTCAAGGCGCCCGATCTCGGCTTCCCGCCTCTTGGTCGACCCCTTCGCGAACTCCTGACAGATGACGCGGATGTGAGTCTTGCCCACATCCCACCATAGCCTCAAGGAGGGGAAGCCCCCCTGCTTCCTTCTCCAGTCGGCCCTGAATCGACAGAACGCATCCCGAAATCGCACGTCCTCCAGCAGCCGGTTGTTACAGTGCCAGTACGCGGACCCCGCCCACGTGAGGAGCGGAGTGAACTCCGCCCACACCTGGCGGTGGTCCGAGCACGGCACCAGCCGCATGAAGGCCGCCGAAACGCGGGAGACGTACGCCTGCGAAATGTAGAGGCGGTCGATTCGCGACCCCCCTCCTCCAGACCTCCACGTGAAGGCGCTGGAGTCGGGATGGAGATTCCGCCAGACGTCCACCAAGTTAAGGGAGCTGATCAGTCCCCTCAACTTCTCCACCGACGCTTGGCCGCGCTGGGGACCGAAGCGATCCCCCACCTCGAGGGTGCAGTTAAAATCCCCCCCCCGAGGATGATGCACTCGCCGCTATCGATGGAGCTCAAGAGAGCGGACACTTCTTCAAAGAAGCGCGCTTGCAATGCGCCGGGCCTGGGCGCGTACACGTTCACAAAGTGGAGCGGCACGCTACCCAGGCGAACGGCGAGGTGGAGCAAGCGGCCCGGCACTAGCTCCTTGACCCCCAAGATCTCCGGCTGAAAAGTCGGGGCCAACAAGATAGCCACCCCACTAGAAATAGGGGTGAGGTGAGTCATGTAGACCCCACCCTGCCACTCCAGGAGCAAGGTGGCTTCGTCTCCCGGAACGGTGTGGGTTTCCTGCAGAAAGCTCACCGCGTATCTCCCTTCCCTGAGGACTGAGAGATTGTGAAATCTGCGGTGAGCCCCTCTGCTGCCGTTGATGTTGAGGCTGGCTATGGTTATCTTCATGTCAAAGGTAATTAAAACCCGTTACAAACAGCTCACTGTGAGGAGGGAGTGGAAGTGCACCTGGCCCTCCACTCCCCCAGCAACCCATTGAGGAGCACATGAAAACGGCGCCTCTCAACCAGTTTCACGTCCGCGCGCTTGCCCGCTATCTTAAGGGCGGCACGGACGGACTGGATGATCAGCGCCAGATTCGACCAACGACCGAGGGCCAGCTGAACTTTATTGCGGCAACCTCTGCAAGCCGCGAGGAAATCCCGGAGTTCCGCCGTGGGGATGAGAGGAGATTCGGTGGGAGGCACGAGGGACTCCACCACCTCACTGGCGATGGAATCAAGATCATCCTCCGTGCCCCCCACCGAGTCCCCATCCTCCTCCGGGTCGTCACCGCCAGCGGCCGACACATCCACCACACACTGTGGGGCGGACGTCCCGGCCGCGCCAGCTGGTCCCGCCTCCGTCACGATCCCACCCCCAGGATCGATGGCGGAGGAGTCCTCTCTGGGTTCTATTGTGAAACTGGAGCCTGTAGGCACCAGCGGTTCAGGACCCCCCTCCACCTCCGTCCCCAGGGCAATGAGTGGTCCAGGGGAGACAGAAGTTCCCGACTCCTGGAAACCAGCCGGAGCCGAGACTGGAAGCGGAGGGAGGAGGCTATCTCCCGCTCCGCCAGCACCCACAGGCCCAGCAGATGGGGCAGCATTCTCAGTTATAACTGGGTCGGGTGTCTCCTGGTTGGTGGTGGACTCCGGCTGGGAGGCCCGACCCTCTGGGGCCTCGCCCTCCCCTTCATTCAGGACACCCGACCCAGTAGCAGTGGCAGCATGGGCGGCTTCCCCAGGCTCCCCCACCACAAGCAGGGCCCCACTTACTCCTTCAGGAGGGGCCTCATGTACCGGGGCCATCCCCTCCCCTCCATCCTGAGGAATAGGGAGCACCTGCCCGGACTTTGTAGCCTTGGTGGTGGCGGTAGGGGGTACCTGAGGACCAGAAACAGGAGGCAGATCCCCTCCAACAGATGGGCCCTGCACCTCAGGGCCCTGTGTTATTTCTGTGGAGGGGTGCCTTCTCCTCTTTTTCGCACTTGTGCGCGGAGACTCAGAGACCTCCATGTCATCAGAGGCCTCCGCCTCCGCACACTTTTTTCCCTTTTTAGTCACCCTGGGCCTGAGCCCAGCCCTGGGACAGGTGGATTCCATGGGAATGGGCTTTGGGCTGAGCTCAGGCTCGGGTCGAGTCAAAGTGTCCAGGGGACGCGCCTCATGATGTTTCTTTTTTCCCCGCGTCTTCCTTCCACTCGGACGGACGCTCCCCTCCCCGCCGGAGGCTATGAAAACCACAGCCTCCGGAACCGACTGAGCGGTGTTTATTGGATGTGTTGGGGGAGTGGGAGGAGGTGCTGTGGAACCACTCTGGGCCGCCGAGGTGGAGCTGGCGGCCGGGAGGTTGGGGCAATTCTTACGAACATGCCCCACCCCCTTGCAGACGTGGCACCGCGCTCCATCCGAGGTCCAGAAGACGCGGTAGGCCGTCCCCTGAAACTCTATACTGAAGTGGCCCTCCAAGACCTCCTCCTGCGCCAGCTGCATGAATAGCTGGCGGCGGAAGGAGTAGACATGTCGGAGGCTGTGCTCCCGAAGACCGAACGGGACTGGGGTGATCCCTGACATCACCTCCCCCAGATAGTGTAGGTGGGGGAGGAGGAGCTCATCAGGAATGAAGGGTGGGACGTTCGACAAGGTTACCTGATGTGCAGTGGCCCCCAGAGGGTCCACTGGCAGGAAAATCCCACCCACTGTGTGCCCCGTACTTAGGGCGAGGGACACAGCCCGCTCGGTCTTCAGGAAGAACACAGCCTTCCCATACATCTTTGAGGCTGCAACAATGGCCGAGGGGCCGACAACCACTGCCATTGCCTTAACACAAGCCTCAATAGTCATATTAGGATGGGTGTAACTCTTCCCCCCATGCTTTGATGTTAAGATTTTAAATGGTGACGGGGCCACAGGAGCAGCTGTCGCAGCTGCTGCAGCATAGGAGGGCCCCGCCACCGGAGAGGACTGAGAAGTCATGGGGTAGAAGAGTTACAAGCACTTTGTTGAGAGCAAAAAAAAAGAAAAGAGCAAATACAATAAATCAAAAATGTAACACTTAAAGGATGTAGCACAGGGGAAGAGGATGAGGGAGAGGAAGGCCAAGAGGAAATCAGTCTTTGTTAGTATTGCACAAGTCTTGTAGCTGGTCTTCCAGTTGGGAGGGTGGGGTGATGTCTTCACCTGGGTCAGCTGTAAGCTGCCCAGGCACACGCCTCCTTTGATGTTCAGATGATAAGTCTCTTCACCTGGGCAGCTCCAGCTGTCCCAGGCTTAGTAGTTGGGGTGGGGAGGGAGCTCCCTATCCAAAGATGTTAAACACAGGAGCTCCCTATTGAACAATACAACCCCACCCAAGGTCTTCAGGTCTCTTCTTTCCCCACCCCCAACAATCAATGAAAAAGACTTTCAGTACAAAACAAACTCACAAAAGAACTTCCAGTTCTTCCAGTTCTCTGCCTTCCTTCCTTTGTTGAAAATGTGGAAAAACCCTTCTTTCAGTCTCAGTCTCTCCCTCTTGCAGCAGTCACACAGCCTGCAGCCTCCAACCTGTGCACACAGCAACAGTCAGCTGCACCTCGTTGATGCACTCAGGCTCACAAATCAGAGAGCAGCCAATCCCCGTGCTGTGCCTTTCCTGGTAGTATTTGATGGGAACAGTGTAGAGGGTGCTTTACTCTGTATCTAACCCCCGCACAGTACCTGTCCTGGGAGTATTTGATGGAGACAGTGTGGAGGGGTCTTTACTCTGCATCTAACCCCCGTGCTGTGCCTGTCCTGGTAGAATTTGATGGAGAAAGTGTAGAGGGAGCTTTACTCTGTATCTAACCTGGACTGTACCTGTCCTGGGACTATTTGATGGAGACAGTGTAGCGGGAGCTTTCCTCTGTATCTGACCCACGTACTGTACCTGTCCTGGGAAGATTTGATGGAGACAGTGCAGAGGGAGCTTTACGCTGTATCTAACCCCCGTATTGTACCTGTCCTCGGAGTATTTGATGGAGACAGTGTGGAGGGAGCTTCACTCTGTATCTATCCCCCATGCTGTACCTGCCCTTGGAATATTTGATGGGGACAGTGTAGAGGGAGCTTTACTCTGAATCTTCCCCCATTACTGTACCTGTCCTGGGAGTATTTGATGGGGACATTGTTGAGGGAGCTTTACCCTGTATCTAACCCCCGTACTGTACCTGTCCTGGCAGTATTTGATTGAGACAGTGTAGAGGGAGCTTTACTCTGTATCTAATCCCCAGACTGTACCTGTCCTCGGAGGATTTGATGGAGACAGTGTGGAGGGAGCTTTACTTTCTATCTAACCCGGACTGTACTTGTCCTGGGAGTATTTGATGGGGACAGTGTAGAGGGAGCTTTGCTTTGTATCTAACCCGGACTGTACCTGTCCTGGGAGTGTTTGATGGGGACAGTGTAGAGGGAGCTTTACTCTGTATCTAACCCCCATACTGTACCTGCCCTGGGAGTATTTGATGAAGACACTGTAGAGGGAGCTTAAATCTTTATCTAACCCCCGTACTGTACCTGTCCTGGGAGTATTTGATGGAGAAACTGTAGAGGGAGCTTTAAGCTTTATCTAACCCGCGTACCGTACCTGTCCTGGGAGTATTTGATGGAGACAGTGTAGAGGGGTCTTTGCTCTGCATCTAACCCCCGTGCTGTGCCTGTCCTGGTAGTATTTGATGGAGACAGTGTAGAGGGAGCTTTACTCTGTATCTAACCCGTACTGTACCTGTCCTGGGAGTATTTAATGGGGACAGTTTAGAGGGAGCGTTACTCTGTATCTAACCCGTACTGTGCCATTCCTGGGAGTATTTGATGGAGACATTGTTGCGGGAGCTTTCCTCTGTATCTAACCTACGTACTGTACCTGTCCTGGGATAATTTGATGGAGATAGTGCAGAGGCAGTTTTACGCTGTACCTAACCCTCGTATTGTACCTGTCCTCGGAGTATTTGATGGAGACAGTGTGGAGGGAGCTTTACTCTGTATCAAACCCGGACTGTACCATTCCTGGGAGTATTTGTTGGAGACAGTTTGGAGGGAGCTTTACTCTGTATCTGTCCCCCATTACTGTCGCTGCCCTGGGAGTATTTAATGGGGACAGTTTCGAGGGAGCTTTACTCTGTATCTAACCCCCGTACTTTACCTGTCCTGGGAGTATTTGATGGGGACAGTGTAGAGGGAGCTTTACTCTGTATCTAACCCGTACTGTACCTGTCCTGGGAGAGTTTGATGGAGACAGTGTACAGGGAGCTTTACTCTGCATCTAACCCCCGTGCTGTGCCTGTCCTGGTAGAATTTGATGGAGAAAGTGTAGAGGGAGCTTTACTCCGTATCTAACCTGGACTGTACCTGTCCTGGGACTATTTGAAGGGTACAGTGTAGAGGGAGCATTACTCTGTATCTAACCCCTGTACTGTACCTGGCCTGGGAGTATTTGATGGAGACAGTGTGGAGGGAGCATTACTCTGTATCAAACCCGGACTGTACCATTCCTGGGAGTATTTGTTGGAGACAGTTTGGAGGGAGCTTTACTCTGTATCTGTCCCCCATTACTGTAGCTGCCCTGGGAGTATTTAATGGGGACAGTTTCGAGGGAGCTTTACTCTGTATCTAACCCCTGTACTTTACCTGTCCTGGGAGTATTTGATGGTGACAGTGTAGAGGGTGCTTTACTCTGTATCTAACCCCCATACTGTACCTGCCCTGGGAGTATTTGATGAAGACACTGTAGAGGGAGCTTAAATCTTTATCTAACCCCCGTACTGTACCTGTCCTGGGAGTATTTGATGGAGAAACTGTAGAGGGAGCTTTAAGCTTTATCTAACCCGCGTACCGTACCTGTCCTGGGAGTATTTGATGGAGACAGTGTCGAGGGGTCTTTACTCTGCATCTAACCCCCGTGCTGTGCCTGTCCTGGTAGTATTTGATGGAGACAGTGTAGAGGGAGCTTTACTCTGTATCTAACCCGTACTGTGCCTGTCCTGGGAGTATTTAATGGGGACAGTTTAGAGGGAGCGTTACTCTGTATCTAACCCGTACTGTGCCATTCCTGGGAGTATTTGATGGAGACATTGTTGCGGGAGCTTTCCTCTGTATCTAACCTACGTAGTGTACCTGTCCTGGGAAAATTTGATGGAGATAGTGCAGAGGCAGTTTTACGCTGTACCTAACCCTCGTATTGAACCTGTCCTCGGAGTATTTGATGGAGACAGTGTGGAGGGAGCTTTACTCTGTATCAAACCCGGACTGTACCATTCCTGGGAGTATTTGTTGGAGACAGTTTGGAGGGAGCTTTACTCTGTATCTGTCCCCCATTACTGTAGCTGCCCTGGGAGTATTTAATGGGGACAGTTTCGAGGGAGCTTTACTCTGTATCTAACCCCCGTACTTTACCTGTCCTGGGAGTATTTGATGGGGACAGTGTAGAGGGAGCTTTACTCTGTATCTAACCCGTACTGTACCTGTCCTGGGAGAGTTTGATGGAGACAGTGTACAGGGAGCTTTACTCTGCATCTAACCCCCGTGCTGTGCCTGTCCTGGTAGAATTTGATGGAGAAAGTGTAGAGGGAGCTTTACTCCGTATCTAACCTGGACTGTACCTGTCCTGGGACTATTTGATGGAGACAGTGTAGCGGGAGCTTTCCTCTGTATCTGACCCACGTACTGTACCTGTCCTGGGAAGATTTGATGGAGACAGTGCAGAGGGAGCTTTACGCTGTATCTAACCCCCGTATTGTACCTGTCCTCGGAGTATTTGACGGAGACAGTGTGGAGGGAGCTTCACTCTGTATCAAACCCGGACTGTACCATTCCTGGGAGTATTTGTTGGAGACAGTTTGGAGGGAGCTTTACTCTGTATCTGTCCCCCATTACTGTAGCTGCCCTGGGAGTATTTAATGGGGACATTTTCGAGGGAGCTTTACTCTGTATCTAACCCCCGTACTTTACCTGTCCTGGGAGTATTTGATGGTGACAGTGTAGAGGGTGCTTTACTCTGTATCTAACCCCCGCACAGTACCTGTCCTGGGAGTATTTGATGGAGACAGTGTGGAGGTGTCTTTACTCTGCATCTAACCCCCGTGCTGTGCCTGTCCTGGTAGAATTTGATGGAGAAAGTGTAGAGGGAGCTTTACTCTGTATCTAACCTGGACTGTACCTGTCCTGGGACTATTTGATGGAGACAGTGTAGCGGGAGCTTTCCTCTGTATCTGACCCACGTACTGTACCTGTCCTGGGAAGATTTGATGGAGACAGTGCAGAGGGAGCTTTACGCTGTATCTAACCCCCGTATTGTACCTGTCCTCGGAGTATTTGACGGAGACAGTGTGGAGGGAGCTTCACTCTGTATCTATCCCCCATACTGTACCTGCCCTTGGAATATTTGATGGGGACAGTGTAGAGGGAGCTTTACTCTGTATCTAACCCCCGTACTGTACCTGTCCTGGCAGTATTTGATTGAGACAGTGTAGAGGGAGCTTTACTCTGTATCTAATCCCCAGACTGTACCTGTCCTCGGAGGATTTGATGGAGACAGTGTGGAGGGAGCTTTACTTTCTATCTAACCCGGACTGTACTTGTCCTGGGAGTATTTGATGGGGACAGTGTAGAGGGAGCTTTGCTTTGTATCTAACCCGGACTGTACCTGTCCTGGGAGTGTTTGATGGGGACAGTGTAGAGGGAGCTTTAAGCTTTATCTAACCCCCGTACTGTACCTGTCCTGGGAGTATTTGATGGAGAAACTGTAGAGGGAGCTTTAAGCTTTATCTAACCCGCGTACCGTACCTGTCCTGGGAGTATTTCATGGAGACAGTGTAGAGGGGTCTTTACTCTGCATCTAACCCCCGTGCTGTGCCTGTCCTGGTAGTATTTGATGGAGACAGTGTAGAGGGAGCTTTACTCTGTATCTAACCCGTACTGTACCCGTCCTGGGAGTATTTGATGGGGACAGTTTAGAGGGAGCGTTACTCTGTATCTAACCCGTACTGTGCCATTCCTGGGAGTATTTGATGGAGACATTGTTGCGGGAGCTTTCCTCTGTATCTAACCTACGTAGTGTACCTGTCCTGGGAAAATTTGATGGAGATAGTGCAGAGGCAGTTTTACGCTGTACCTAACCCTCGTATTGAACCTGTCCTCGGAGTATTTGATGGAGACAGTGTGGAGGGAGCTTTACTCTGTATCAAACCCGGACTGTACCATTCCTGGGAGTATTTGTTGGAGACAGTTTGGAGGGAGCTTTACTCTGTATCTGTCCCCCATTACTGTAGCTGCCCTGGGAGTATTTAATGGGGACAGTTTCGAGGGAGCTTTACTCTGTATCTAACCCCCGTACTTTACCTGTCCTGGGAGTATTTGATGGGGACAGTGTAGAGGGAGCTTTACTCTGTATCTAACCCGTACTGTACCTGTCCTGGGAGAGTTTGATGGAGACAGTGTACAGGGAGCTTTACTCTGCATCTAACCCCCGTGCTGTGCCTGTCCTGGTAGAATTTGATGGAGAAAGTGTAGAGGGAGCTTTACTCCGTATCTAACCTGGACTGTACCTGTCCTGGGACTATTTGATGGAGACAGTGTAGCGGGAGCTTTCCTCTGTATCTGACCCACGTACTGTACCTGTCCTGGGAAGATTTGATGGAGACAGTGCAGAGGGAGCTTTACGCTGTATCTAACCCCCGTATTGTACCTGTCCTCGGAGTATTTGACGGAGACAGTGTGGAGGGAGCTTCACTCTGTATCAAACCCGGACTGTACCATTCCTGGGAGTATTTGTTGGAGACAGTTTGGAGGGAGCTTTACTCTGTATCTGTCCCCCATTACTGTAGCTGCCCTGGGAGTATTTAATGGGGACATTTTCGAGGGAGCTTTACTCTGTATCTAACCCCCGTACTTTACCTGTCCTGGGAGTATTTGATGGTGACAGTGTAGAGGGTGCTTTACTCTGTATCTAACCCCCGCACAGTACCTGTCCTGGGAGTATTTGATGGAGACAGTGTGGAGGTGTCTTTACTCTGCATCTAACCCCCGTGCTGTGCCTGTCCTGGTAGAATTTGATGGAGAAAGTGTAGAGGGAGCTTTACTCTGTATCTAACCTGGACTGTACCTGTCCTGGGACTATTTGATGGAGACAGTGTAGCGGGAGCTTTCCTCTGTATCTGACCCACGTACTGTACCTGTCCTGGGAAGATTTGATGGAGACAGTGCAGAGGGAGCTTTACGCTGTATCTAACCCCCGTATTGTACCTGTCCTCGGAGTATTTGACGGAGACAGTGTGGAGGGAGCTTCACTCTGTATCTATCCCCCATACTGTACCTGCCCTTGGAATATTTGATGGGGACAGTGTAGAGGGAGCTTTACTCTGTATCTAACCCCCGTACTGTACCTGTCCTGGCAGTATTTGATTGAGACAGTGTAGAGGGAGCTTTACTCTGTATCTAATCCCCAGACTGTACCTGTCCTCGGAGGATTTGATGGAGACAGTGTGGAGGGAGCTTTACTTTCTATCTAACCCGGACTGTACTTGTCCTGGGAGTATTTGATGGGGACAGTGTAGAGGGAGCTTTGCTTTGTATCTAACCCGGACTGTACCTGTCCTGGGAGTGTTTGATGGGGACAGTGTAGAGGGAGCTTTAAGCTTTATCTAACCCCCGTACTGTACCTGTCCTGGGAGTATTTGATGGAGAAACTGTAGAGGGAGCTTTAAGCTTTATCTAACCCGCGTACCGTACCTGTCCTGGGAGTATTTCATGGAGACAGTGTAGAGGGGTCTTTACTCTGCATCTAACCCCCGTGCTGTGCCTGTCCTGGTAGTATTTGATGGAGACAGTGTAGAGGGAGCTTTACTCTGTATCTAACCCGTACTGTACCCGTCCTGGGAGTATTTGATGGGGACAGTTTAGAGGGAGCGTTACTCTGTATCTAACCCGTACTGTGCCATTCCTGGGAGTATTTGATGGAGACATTGTTGCGGGAGCTTTCTTCTGTATCTAACCTACGTACTGTACCTGTCCTGGGAAAATTTGATGGAGATAGTGCAGAGGCAGTTTTACGCTGTACCTAACCCTGGTATTGTACCTGTCCTCGGAGTATTTGATGGAGACAGTGTGGAGGGAGCTTTACTCTGTATCAAACCCGGACTGTACCATTCCTGGGAGTATTTGTTGGAGACAGTTTGGAGGGAGCTTTACTCTGTATCTGCCCCCATTACTGTAGCTGCCCTGGGAGTATTTAATGGGGACAGTTTCGAGGGAGCTTTACTCTGTATCTAACCCCCGTACTTTACCTGTCCTGGGAGTATTTGATGGGGACAGTGTAGAGGGAGCTTTACTCTGTATCTAACCCGTACTGTACCTGTCCTGGGAGAGTTTGATGGAGACAGTGTACAGGGAGCTTTACTCTGCATCTAACCCCCGTGCTGTGCCTGTCCTGGTAGAATTTGATGGAGAAAGTGTGGAGGGAGCTTTACTCCGTATCTAACCTGGACTGTACCTGTCCTGGGACTATTTGAAGGGTACAGTGTAGAGGGAGCATCACTCTGTATCTAACCCCTGTACTGTACCTGTCCTGGGAGTATTTGATGGAGACAGTGTAGCGGGAGCTTTCCTCTGTATCTGACCCACGTACTGTACCTGTCCTGGGAAGATTTGTTGGAGACAGTGCAGAGGGAGCTTTACGCTGTATCTAACCCCCGTATTGCACCTGTCCTCGGAGTATTTGACGGAGACAGTGTGGAGGGAGCTTTACTCTGTATCTATCCCCCATACTGTACCTGCCCTTGGAATATTTGATGGGGACAGTGTAGAGGGAGCTTTACTCTGAATCTTCCCCCATTACTGTACCTGTCCTGGGAGTATTTGATGGGGACATTGTTGAGGGAGCTTTACCCTGTATCTAACCCCCGTACTGTACCTGTCCTGGCAGTATTTGATTGAGACCGTGTAGAGGGAGTTTTACTCTGTATCTAATCCCCAGACTGTACCTGTCCTCGGAGGATTTGATGGAGACAGTGTGGAGGGAGCTTTACTTTCTATCTAACCCGGACTGTACTTGTCCTGGGAGTATTTGATGGGGACAGTGTAGAGGGAGCTTTGCTTTGTATCTAACCCGGACTGTACCTGTCCTGGGAGTGTTTGATGGGGACACTGTAGAGGGAGCTTTACTCTGTATCTAACACCCATACTGTACCTGCCCTGGGAGTATTTGATGAAGACACTGTAGAGGGAGCTTAAATCTTTATCTAACCCCCGTACTGAACCTGTCCTGGGAGTATTTGATGGAGAAACTGTAGAGGGAGCTTTAAGCTTTATTTAACCCGCGTACTGTACCTGTCCTGGGAGTATTTGATGGAGACAGTGTAGAGGGTGCTGTAGTCTGTATCTGACCCCTGTACTGTACCTGTCCTGGGAGTATTTGATGGCGACAGTGTAGAGGGAGCTTTACATTGTATCTAACCGTCGTACTGTACCTGTCCTCGGAGTATTTGATGGTGACAGTGTAGAGGGAGCATAACTCTGTATCCAACCCGGACTGTACTTATCCTGGGAGTGTTTGATGGAGTCATTGTGGAGGGAGATTTACTCTGTATCTAACCCACGTACTGTTTCTGTCCTGGGTGTATTAGATGGGGACCGTGTAGGGGGCGCTTTACCCTGAATCTAACCCCCGTATTGTACCTAACCTGGGTGTATTGTATGGGGACAGTCTGGAGGGAGCTTTACTCTGTATCTAACCCGGACAGTACCTGTCATTGGTGTATTTGATTGGGACAGAGTATATGTAGGTTTACTCTGTATCTAACCTCCGTATTGTTCCTGTCCTGGGAGTATTTGCTGGAGTCAGTGTAGAGGGTGCTTTACTCAGTATCTAACTCCCATAATGCACCTGACCTGGGAGTATTTGAAGGTGACAGTGTGGAGGGATCTTTACTCTGTATCTAACCCCCATACTGTACCTGTCCTGGGAGTATTTGATGGAGACAGTGCAGAGGGAGCTTAACTCTTTATCGAACACCCGTACTGTACCTGTCCTGGGAGTATTTGATGGAGACTGTGTAGAGGTTGCTTTACTCTGTATCTAACCCCTGTACTGTACCTGTCCTGGGAGTATTTGATGGAGACAGTGTCGAGAGAGCTTTACTCTGTCTCTAACTCCGATACTGTACCTGTCCTGGGAGTACTTGATGGGGACAGTGTAGAGGGAGCTTTGCTCTGTATCTAACCCCCGTACTTACCTGTCCTGGGAGGATTTGATGGGGACAGTGTGGAGGGAGCTTTATTCTGTATCTAACCGGTACTGTATCATTCCTGGGAGTATTTGATGGAGACAGTGTAGAGGGAGCTTGACTCTTTATCTAACCACCGTACTGTACCTGTCCTGGGAGTATTTGATGGAGACACTGTAGAGGGAGCTTTAATCTGTATCTAACCCCCGTACCGTACCTATCCTGGGAGTATTTGATGGAGACTGTGTAGAGGTTGCTTTACTCTGTATCTAACCCCTGTACTGTACCTGTCCTTGGAGTATTTGATGGAGACAGTGTCGAGAGAGCTTGACTCTGTCTCTAACTCTGATACTGTACCTGTCCTGGCAGTACTTGATGGGGACAGTGTAGAGGGAGCTTTGCTCTGTATCTAACCCCCGTACTGCACCTTTCCTGGGAGGATTTGATGGGGACAGTGTGGAGGGAGCTTTACTCTGTATCTAACCGGTACTGTACCATTCCTGGGAGTATTTGATGGAGACAGTGTAGAGGGAGCTTGACTCTTTATCTAACCACCGTACTGTACCTGTCCTGGGAGTATTTGAAGGGGACAGTGTAGAGGGAGCTTTACTCTGTATCTAACCCCTGTACTGTACCTGTCCTGGGAGTATTTGAAGGAAACAGTGTCAAGGGAGCTTTGCTCTGTATCTAACCCCTGTACTGTTCCTGTCCTGGGAGTATTTGATGGAGACAGTGTAGAGGGAGCTTTACTCTGTATCTAACCCCTGTACTGTACCTGTCCTGGGAGTATTTGAAGGAAACAGTGTCAAGGGAGCTTTGCTCTGTATCTAACCCCTGTACTGTTCCTGTCCTGGCAGTATTTGAAGGAGACAGTGTAGAGGGAGCTTTACTCTGTTTCTAACCCCCATACTGTACCTTTCCTGGGAGTATTTGAACGAGACAGTGTGGAGGGAGCTTTACTCTGTTTCTAACCCCTGTACTGTACCTGTCCTGGGAGTATTTGATGGAGACAGTGTCGAGGGAGCTTTACTCTGTATCTAACCCCCGTACTGCACCTGTCCTGGGAGTATTTGATGGAGACAGTGTGGAGTGAGCTTTACTCTGTATCTAACCCCCGTACTGTACCTGTCCTGGGAGTATTTGATGGAGACAGTGTAGAGGGAGCTTTACTCTGTATCTAAACCCTGTAATAATCCAACCCAGTGTAAGTTACAAGTTAGTCCCCTTTTGTTTCGGAGGACCAGGGGACTGCTGGGTAAGGGAAAACTATTTATTTGGTCAGTGGCAGTACCCGAGACACTACACGTGTAGTGTCTCCCACCCACCCTCCTCTTCTAACCAAAAAAAAAGTCTCTGGTGTCTTGATAAGGTAAGCTTTTTATTGAAAAAGTTCAGTCCTTCGGATTGCTAAGCGAACATCTTTTGACTTTTTTTTTTGCTTTTCAGTAGATTTGTTGGGAATCTAGAATAGTGGGAATGGAGGTTAAGGCAGTTGCATGTTCCTCCTGCAGAATGTGGGAGGTAAGGGTCGCCAAGAGTGTCCCTGCTGACTGTATCTGCGGGAAGTGCACCTAACTCCAGCTCCTCGCAGACCGCGTTAGGGAACTGGAGCTGGAGCTGGATGAACTTCGGATCATTCGGGAGGCGGAGGGGGTTATTGAGAGGAGTTATGGGGAGGTAGTCACACCTCAGGTAAAAGAAGTAGGTAGATGGGTTACCGTCAGGGGAAGGAGAGGGAACCAGCAGGCAGTGCAGGGATCCCCTGTGGCCGTTTCCCTCAACAACAGGTATACCGTTTTGGATACAGTTGAGGGGGACGACTTACCAGGGGTAAGCAATGGGGTGCAGGTCTCTGGCACAGAGTCTGTCCCTGTTGCTCAGAAGGGAAAGGGGAAGAGGAGCAGAGCATTAGTCATCGGGGACTCCATATTTAGGGGAACAGATAGGAGGTTCTGTGGGAACGAGAGAGACTCACGGTTGGTGTGTTGCCTCCCAGGTGCCAGGGTACGTGATGTCTCTGATCGTGTTTTTGGGATCCTTAAGGGGGAGGGGAGCAGCCCCAAGTCGTGGTGCACATAGGCACCAACGACATAGGTAGGAAGAGAGATGGGGATTTAAGGCAGAAATTCAGGGAGCTAGGGTGGAAGCTTAGAGCGAGAACAACCAGAGTTGTTATCTCTGGGTTGTTGCCCGTGCCACGTGCTAGCGAAGAGAGGAATAGGGAGAGAGAGGAGTTGAACACGTGGCTGCAGGGATGGTGTAGGAGGGAGGGTTTTGGTTTCCTGGATAATTGGGGCTCTTTCTGGGGGAGGTGGGACCTCGACAAACAGGATGGTCTTCACCTGAACCAGAGGGGTACCAATATCCTGGGGGGGAGATTTGCTATTGCTCTTCGGGGGGGTTTAAACTAAATCAGCAGGGGAATGGGAACCTAAATTGTAGTTCCAGTGTACAGGCTGTTGAGAGTAGTGAGGCAGGGGATAAGGTTACAGGGACGCAAGAGGGCACTGGCAAGCAAGAACTTGGTTTAAAGTGTGTCTACTTCAACACCAGGAGCATCCGGAATAAGGTGGGTGAGCTTGCAGCATGGGTTGGTACCTGGGATCCTGATGTTGTGGCCATTTCAGAGACATGGGTAGAGCAGGGGCAGGAATGGATGTTGCAGGTTCCGGGATTTAGATGTTTCAGTAAGAACAGAGAAGATGGTAAAAGAAGGGGGCGGGGTGTGGCATTGTTAATCAAGGAAAGTATTACAGCGGCAGAAAGGACGTTTGAGGACTCGTCTATTGAGGTAGTATGGGCCGAGGTTAGAAACAGGAGAGGAGAGGTCACCCTGTTGGGAGTTTTCTATAGACCTCCGAATAGTTCCAGAGATGTAGAGGAAAGGATAGCGAAGATGATTCTCGACAGGAGCGAGAGTAACAGGGTAGTGGTTATGGGGGACTTTAACTTTTCAAATATTGACTGGAAATACTATAGTTCTAGTACTTTAGATGGGTCAGTTTTTGTCCAGTGTGTGCAGGCGGGTTTTCTGACACAGTATGTGGACAGGCCAACCAGGGGCGATGCCACATTGGATTTGGTACTGGGTAATGAACCCGGCCAGGTGTTAGATTTAGATGCAGGTGAGCACTTTGGTGATAGTGATCACAATTCGGTTAGGTTTACCTTAGCGATGGGCAGGGACAGGTATATACCGCAGGGCAAGAATTATAGCTGGGGGAAAGGAAATTATGATGCGATTAGGCAAGATTTAGGATGTGTAGGATGGGGAAGGAAACTGCAGGGGATGGGCACAAACGAAATGTGGAGCTTAATCAAGGAGCAGCTAATGCGTGTCTTTGATATGTATGTACCTGTCAGGCAGGGAGGAAGTTGTCGAGCGAGGGAGCCGTGGTTTACTAAAGAAGTTGAAGAGCTTGTCAAGAGGAAGAGGGCGGCTTATGTTAGGATGAGACGTGAAGGCTCAGTTCGGGCGCTTGAGAGTTACAAGCTAGCCAGGAAGGATCTAAAGGGAGGGCTAAGAAGAGCAAGGAGAGGACACGAGAAGTCATTGGCGGATAGGATCAAAGAAAACCCTAAGGCTTTCTATAGGTATATCAGGAAAAAAAGAATGAAAAGAGTTAGAACAGGGCCAATCAAGGATAGTAGTGGGAAGTTGTGTGTGAAATCAGAGGAGATAGGGGAAGCGTTAAATGAATATTTTTCGTCAGTATTTACAGTAGAGAAAGAAAATGTTGTCGAGGAGATTACTGAGATACAGCCTACTAGGCTAGATGGGATTGATATTCACAAGGAGGAAGTGTTAGCAATTTTGGAAAGTGTGAAAATAGATAAGTCCCCTGGGCCAGATGGGATTTATCCTAGGATTCTCTGGGAAGCCAGGGAGGAGATTACAGAGCCGTTGTTGTTGATCTTTATGTCGTCATTGTCGACAGGAGTAGTGCCGGAAGACTGGAGGACAGCAAATGTTGTCCAGGTACATAAATCCCTGAATGTTGCCACCCAGGTTAAAGGGCTGTTAAGAAGGCATATGGTGTGTTAGCTTTTATTAGTAGGGGGATCGAGTTTCGGAGCCACGAGGTCATGCTGCAGCTGTACAGAACTCTGGTGAGGCCGCACCTGGAGTATTGCGTGCAGTTCTGGTCACCGCGTTACAGGAAGGATGTGGAAGCTTTGGAAAGGGTGCAGAGGAGATTTACTAGGATGTTGCCTGGTATGGAGGGAAGGTCTTACGAGGAAAGGCTGAGGGACTTGAGGTTGTTTTCGTTAGAGAGAAGGAGGAGGAGAGGTGACTTAATAGAGACATATAAGATAATCAGAGGGTTAGATAGGGTGGATAGTGAGAGTCTTTTTCCCCGAATGGTGATGACAAACACGAGGGGACATAGCTTTAAGTTGAGGGGTGATAGATATAGGACAGATGTTAGAGGTAGTTTCTTTACTCAGAGAGTAGTAGGGGCGTGGAACGCCCTGCCTACAACAGTAGTAGACTCGCCAACTTTACGGGCATTTAAGTGGTCATTGGATAGACATATGGATGAAAATGGAATAGTGTAGGTCAGATGGTTTCACAGATCGGCGCAACATCCAGGGCCGGAGGACCTGTACTGCGCTGTCATGTTCTATGTTCTATGTTCTATGTCTGCTCAGAGAACAGCCCTGCCATCCCAGGAATCAATCTAATGAACCTTTGTTTCTCTCCCTCGAAGGAAAGTACATCCTTCCTTAGGTAAGGAGACCAACACTGTACACAGTATTTCAGTTGTGGTTTCAGCAAAGGCCTGTACAATTGCAGCAAGACTGCCTCACTCCTATACACAAGTCCTTACAATAATGGTTAACATATCATCTGTCTTCCTGATTTCTTGCAGTACCTGTCTATCGACATTCTGTGATTCTAATACAAACATCCTCAAATCCCTCTGAATATTAACATTTACAAGTCTCTCACTTTCTTAAAAACACTCTACTTTTCCATTCCTCCTACTAAATTGGATAAGTTCACATTTCCCGACAATATTCTCTATCTGCAAGCTTTTTTCCCCAATCATTCAAACTGTCTACATCCAATTGCAGGCTCTTTACAACCATCTCACTATTTAAACTCACACCTCACTTTGTATCATCAGTAAACCTGGAGACATGACCCACTGTCCCTTCATTTGTGACATTGAAGTAGATTGTTCATAGCTGAGGACCAAGAACTGATCCTTTCAGCTCTCTACTAGATATACCCTACCATCCTGTTTATGTCCGTATCAATGGGAGTATTTGTTATGATCTTCACTTACTGAGTTCAATGTTGAGTCTGGAATGCTGGACACTTGCTCATTGGAAAAATGAGGTGCTGTTTCTCGAGTTTCCATTGATCTTCAGTAGAACAGTGTCAGGTGGCCGAGGACAGAGAGGAAAGAGTGGGAGTGAAGCAGAGAAATGACAGTAATTTGAATTCTCTGCTCTTCAGCCTCGCACTGTCATCCCTTCTGTCATTTCATCTCTTCTGCTTTCCACCAAATCACAAACTTTTCATTTTGTTTCTTCTCCTCCCTGTTTCCCCGCCTCTGTCCTGTTACATCTCTAACTTTTCCCAGATCTGATGAAAAGTCATCGACATGAAACATTAACTCTGTTTCTCTCTCCACTGATCCTTTCCGACCTGCTGAGTATTTCCAGCGGTTTCTGACTGATTTTCAGATTTGCAGCAATTGCAGTAATTCACATTAGCAGCAGTGTCTATGCAGTTTCCGTGGCCAAATGGTAAACGAGTTAAATTCAAAACTCACTTCCGTACATATGTTGGAACCCTGCTCACAGCGGATCAGCTTAGTGTTTCAAAGAACAAAGAACAGTACAGCACAGGAACAGGCCATTCGGCCCTCCAAGCCTGCGCAGATCTTGATGCCTGCCTAAACTAACACCTTCTGCACTTCTGGGGCCCATATCCCTCTATTCCCTTCCTATTCATATATTTGTCAAGATGTCTCCTAAACGTCGCTATCGTATCTGCTTCCACCACCTCCCCCGACAGCAAGTTCCAGGCACTCACCATCCTCTGTGGAAAACACTTGCCTCGCACATCCACTCTAAACTTTGCCCCTCGCACCTTAAACCTATGTCCCCGAGTAACTGACTCTTCCACCCTGGGGTAAAGCTGCTGACTACCCACTCTGTCCATGCCGCTCATAACTTTGTAAACCTCTATCATGTGGCCCCTCCACCTCCGTCGTTCCACTGAAAACAATCCGCGTTTTTCCAACCTCGCCTCACAGCTGAGGTTCAAGCAGTTAACTTAGGAAATTCCTGTTCGTGTTTCAATTAGTTAACTTTGGAGATTCCTGTTAGTGTTTCAATTAGTTAACTTTGGAGATCCCTGTCAGTGTTTCAATTAGTTAACTTTGGAGATTCCTGTTAGTGTTTCAATTAGTTATCTTTGGAGATCCCTGTCAGTGTTTCAATTAGTTAACTTTGGAGATTCCTGTTAGTGTTTCAATTCGTTATCTTAGGAGAATCCTGTTAGTATTTCAATTAGTTAACTTTGGAGATCCCTGTTTGTGTTTCAATTAGTTAACTTAGGAGATTCCTGTTAGTGTTTCAATTAGTTAACTTTGGAGATCCCTGTTAGTGTTTCAATTCGTTATCTTTGGAGATTCCTGTTAGTGTTTCAATTAGTTATCTTTGGAGATCCCTGTTTGTGTTTCAATTAGTTAACTTTGGAGATTCCTGTTAGTGTCTCAATTCGTTATCTTTGGAGATCCCTGTTTGTGTTTCAATTAGTTATCTTTGGAGATTCCTGTCAGTGTTTCAATTAGTTAACTTTGGAGATGCCTGTTAGTGTTACAATTAGTTAACTTTGGAGATTCCTGTCAGTGTTTCAATTAGTTAACTTTGGAGATCCCTGTTAGTGTTTCAATTTGTTATCTTAGGAGATTCCTGTTAGTATTTCAATTAGTTATCTTTGGAGATCCCTGTCAGTGTTTCAATTAGTTAACTTTGGAGATTCCTGTTAGTGTTTCAATTCGTTATCTTAGGAGAATCCTGTTAGTATTTCAATTAGTTAACTTTGGAGATCCCTGTTTGTGTTTCAATTAGTTAACTTAGGAGATTCCTGTTAGTGTTTCAATTAGTTAACTTTGGAGATCCCTGTTAGTGTTTCAATTCGTTATCTTTGGAGATTCCTGTTAGTGTTTCAATTAGTTATCTTTGGAGATCCCTGTTTGTGTTTCAATTAGTTAACTTTGGAGATTCCTGTTAGTGTTTAAATTCGTTATCTTTGGAGATCCCTGTTTGTGTTTCAATTAGTTATCTTTGGAGATCCCTGTTAGTGTTTCAATTCGTTATCTTTGGAGATTCCTGTTAGTGTTTCAATTAGTTAACTTTGGAGATTCCTGTTAGTGTTTCAATTAGTTAACTTTGGAGAGTCCTGTTAGTGTTTCAATTCGTTAACTTTGGAGATTCCTGTTAGTGTTTCAATTAGTTATCTTTGGAGATTCCTGTTAGTGTTTCAATTAGTTAACTTTGGAGATTCCTGTTAGTGTTTCAATTAGTTATCTTTGGAGATCCCTGTTAATGTTTCACTTCGTTATCTTTGGCGATTCCTGTTTGTGTTTGAATTAGTTAACTTTGGAGATTCCTGTTAGTGTTTCAATTCGTTATCTTTGGAGATCCCTGTTAGTGTTTCAATTAGTTAACTTTGGAGATCCCTGTTAGTGTTTCAATTAGTTAACTTTGGAGATTCCTGTCAGTGTTTCAATTAGTTAACTTTGGAGATGCCTGTTAGTGTTACAATTAGTTAACTTTGGAGATTCCTGTCAGTGTTTCAATTAGTTAACTTTGGAGATTCCTGTTAGTGTTTCAATTCGTTATCTTAGGAGATTCCTGTTAGTGTTTCAATTAGTTATCTTGGGAGATCCCTGTCAGTGTTTCAATTAGTTAAATTTGGAGATTCGTGTTAGTGTTTCAATTCGTTATCTTAGGAGAATCCTGTTAGTATTTCAATTAGTTAACTTTGGAGATCCCTGTTTGTGTTCCAATTAGTTAACTTAGGAGATTCCTGTTAGTGTTTCAATTAGTTAACTTTGGAGATCCCTGTTAGTGTTTCAATTCGTTATCTTTGGAGATTCCTGTTAGTGTTTCAATTAGTTATCTTTGGAGATCCCTGTTTGTGTTTCAATTAGTTAACTTAGGAGATTCCTGTTAGTGTTTCAATTCGTTATCTTTGGAGATCCCTGTTTGTGTTTCAATTAGTTATCTTTGGAGATCCCTGTTAGTGTTTCAATTCGTTATCTTTGGAGATTCCTGTTAGTGTTTCAATTAGTTAACTTTGGAGATTCCTGTTAGTGTTTCAATTAGTTACCTTTGGAGAGTCCTGTTAGTGTTTCAATTCGTTAACTTTGGAGATTCCTGTTAGTGTTTCAATTAGTTATCTTTGGAGATTCCTGTTAGTGTTTCAATTAGTTAACTTTGGAGATTCCTGTTAGTGTTTCAATTCGTTATCTTTGGAGATCCCTGTTAGTGTTTCAATTAGTTAACGTTGGAGATCCCTGTTAGTGTTTCAATTCGTTATCTTTGGATATTCCTGTTAGTGTTTCAATTAGTTATCTTTGGAGATTCCTGTTAGTGTTTCAATTCGTTATCTTTGGAGATCCCTGTTAGTGTTTCAATTAGTTAACTTTGGAGATCCCTGTTAGCGTTTCAATTAGTTATCTTTGGAGATTCCTGTTAGTGATTCAATTAGTTTTCTTAGGAGATTCCTGTTAGTGTTTCAATTCGTTGTCTTTGGAGATCCCTGTTCGTGTTTCAATTAGTTAACTTTGGAGATCCCTGTTAGTGTTTCAATTAGTTAACTTTGGTGATTCCTGTTCGTGTTTCAATTAGTTAACTTTGGAGATTCCTGTTAGTGTTTCAATTAGTTATCTCTGGAGATTCCTGTTCGTGTTTCAATTAGTTAACTTTGGAGATCCCTGTTAGTGTTTCAATTAGTTAACTTTGGAGATTCCTGTTAGTGTTTCAATTAGTTAAACTTGGAGATTCCTGTTAGTGCTTCAGTTAGTTATCTTTGGAGATTCCTGTTAGTGTTTCAATTAGTTAACTTTGGAGATTCCTGTTAGTGTTTCAAATAGTTACCTTTGCAGATTCCTGTTAGTGTTTCAATTAGTTATCTTTGGAGATTCCTGTGAGCGTTTCAATTAGTTAACTTTGGAGATTCCTGTCAGTGTTTCAATTAGTTATCTTTGGAGATTCCTGTGAGTGTTTCAATTCGTTATCTTTGGAGATTTTTGTTAGTGTTTCAATTAATTAACTTTGGAGATTCCTGTTAGTGTTTCAATTAGTTATCTTTGGGGATTCCTGTTAGTGTTTCAATTAGTTATCTTTGGAGATCCCTGTTAGTGTTTCAATTAGTTAACGTTGGAGATCCCTGTTAGTGTTTCAATTCGTTATCTTTGGAGATTCCTGTTTGTGTTTCAATTAGTTAACTTTGGAGATCCCTGTTAGTGTTTCAATTAGTTAACTTTGCAGATCCCTGTTAGTGTTTCAATTAGTTATCTTTGGAGATTCCTGTTAGTGATTCAATTAGTTTTCTTAGGAGATTCCTGTTAGTGTTTCAATTCGTTATCTTTGGAGATCCCTGTTAGTGTTTCAATTAGTTAACTTTGGAGATCCCTGTTAGTGTTTCAATTAGTTAACTTTG